>NC_092745.1:84830482-85133512 GCF_047496795.1 Chiloscyllium punctatum
AATGTTATCTTCCTTGTCCATGTTTAAGTAGTAATCAGGAGCATATGCTGTATAAATTGATGACATCCAAAAATGTCTGGACTGTTTATGTACAATTCTGGATGATGCTGGAGGGGCATAATGCATTGTTATATGAATGCTAACCTTAGTACAGTAATGATGGCTTCACAGCTGTTTAAGAGCATGTATTTAGGTTTCAATGTGTTAAAGACACCAGTGGCACTTGTCATAATTTAGGAACTTTTTCTGTGGTTAAATAGACCTAGTATTTTGGGCATCTCTTTGTTTATTGCTCTTCAATAAATTTTGATTAAAACACAATTGTTTTCTTGACAGTGAAGTTTTGAAAACTTGGATGATTTTGTTTGGGTCTATTGTTTTAATTATCTGTGCTTGAAGTAATCACATGTATTCCTTATTGTCCACCTGCCTGTCAGGAGGGGCATAATGCATTGTTATATGAATGCTAACCTTAGTACGGTAATGATGGCTTCACAGCTGTTTAAGAGCATGTATTTAGGTTTCAATGTGTTAAAGACACCAGTGGCACTTGTCATAATGAAGAATGAATCTTTCAACATGTTGTGGCTGAAAAGGCTGAGTAAAGTGGTTTATGGCAGGATTGTTTGTCCCACAGACCATGGGGTTAATTAGAGGTTACCATTGCCTCTTCCCTTCCCTTCTATCCTCCCCCAACTGGGAGCACAACAGGGCTCAGAGCAGTCAGTCTGCAGTCATGACTTTGACCTACAGCTGACAGATGATCCTAGATAGAGCATAATAGGATTCCTTTACTCTGAATTGTATCACCATATATGTGCAGAATTTTCTGTCAATCAGGATTAGTTTGTACATGTTATATTTTTGAATATGTAAATGTTATTTAGGTGTACCTCTTCCCAAATGTATAAGGGGAACTACCTGGAATACTTGAAAGTTTTTTAATCTTTCCAATTGAAGGATATTTGACTTTTTTAATAATGTTTCCTGCATTGTTCATTAACTTAATTCTCTTGATGTAAAGAGGTATAACAACAGGAGCCAGACAAGGCCCAGTTCTTTATATCTTAGCTTAGATTGAGGAATTTGAATATACATGTTACATTTACAAGTGTTAAAAGGTTCACGGTGCCTCACTTGGAGTTTTCAGACAGCCACAGTTTGCAGAACAGCTTGTTCCAGAAACCAGTGGGCCCCACGCTGCCCACTGGGAAAATGCAAAGTCTTCCAGTGTGTTTTTGTATTCTTTAAATAGTTTTACTTCTGAAAGCTTTGAAAGAAATCTAAATATTCTATGTAGCACACATGATGAGTTTGCTGACAAAGGAAAATGATTTGGAAAGTAACTCACTGGACAGTATTATCCTTTCTGAAACTGTTAAACTACTTTACTTGTTCAATTTGGAGAAATGCCCTAGAAATTTAGTGCCTATTTTTGGGCATTTTTCTGCACAATGTTAACAAGTGATGCAAAAACTGAGAGATACAACAAACCCGGCTTTGGCCATTGTCCTTGTCCTAATGTAGTCAGCACTGTGGTGGGACCCCACACAACTTTCAGATGATCCTTGTTATGATTCCAGCTGATGTTACTACTGGGCAAGTCAGATACCAGAATGAAATCGAGCTTGATAGATGTTTTTTTAATGTGAAGTCTTTCACTGTAACATAAGCTCACAAGTCTGCCACATGTGATTTTCATAATAAAGCAGAAGGTTATTCCACACAAAAAGTAAAACTAAAATAAACTAAGCTATCTAAATATTTTAAATTAAATAGTTTAATTAAATTAGAAGATTACAAAATGCACAGCAAAACAGAGTATTCCCCAATACCATGACTTGTCAGTTAATCGAAGTCCAGAGAAAATCGTTCCCTATTGGATCTGTAGGTTTGACTTGGGAGTTTGGTGCTGGAAAAGCATCCAAGGAGCAGGAGAATCGACATTTCGGGCATAAGCCCTTCATCAGGAATGAGGCTTGTGGGCCGGGGGGCTGAGAGATAAATGGGATGGGTATGGGGTTGAGGTAACAGAGAATGCGATAGGTAGATGAAGTTGGGGGAGAAAGTGATAGTTCGGAGAGGCAGGTGGAGCAGATAGATGGGAAAGGTGATGGACAGGTCAGGAGGGCAGTACCAAGTTGGAGGCTTGGGATTGGGAAAATGGCTACACCGGCATCATCCCCCACCTGTTCCTCTGCTACATCGATGACTGTATTAGCACTACCTTGTGCTCCCATGAGGAGGTTGAACAGTTCATCAACATCACTAACACCTTTCACCCCGACTTCAGATTCACCTGGACCACCTTGGAGACCTCCCTTCCCTTCTTGGACCTCTCCATCTCCAACTCCGGCACACTCTGACTCTGATTTCCAGTGTCTACAGTCCTCACTTTCTCCCTGTAGGTTTGACTCACTTGCTTCCACTCAGTCTGTGACGTCAGACTTTCCCAGTTTTTTGATCATCTGCAGAGTTACACAAGCATTTGTGGTCTAGCCATTTCACAAACTATATCTTTCAGTGCGGTAACTTATTTCCTTAACTATTCTGAACATTCTCCTTTTTCTCAGAAAGCGTATACTTACTTCTTTGAACTGCCTAGAAATATTGAACAATTTTTTTCTTTAAAACTTGCTTATTTTACTCTCTGATAAGCTAATGCCTTAATGTTTTCTCTCTCTACTCATAAACCCCCACTGTATAAATGCACATTGATTAACACTGTAGGAATCCTTGCAGTTATTTGCTACCTGACATTTACAAATTTAAAATCACAGTTCTAGAAAGGCTGCTCTAGTTAATTTTTTAAGCCCTTCACAAAAATAGACCAACACCTATATGCCACTAGTTTAAAATCCAAACTCTGTTTTTAGAAAAAAACACACACTTTTCATCACAATGTGTGCGTCATCAGGAGGAACAGGTAGACCCTAGAGTTTGTGATTATGGTTTGGTGGAGGGTTAGGTTGGAAGATCCTCAAGCGTGCTGGTAGGGATGGATGTGCAGCTCAACTTTGAATTGGAAGTATGGACATGGGGGTAATTTGTGAGTGCTGTCAGAGATTGGTTAAGAAAATCAGAGTTTGTGCCATCAAGGGTGATGAGGTGTGTTAAACGTTAGAGACCAAAGCAGGGAAGTCCTGGGTTTGGGGGTCAGAGTCAACAGTGAGGTCAGAGATCCCCAGGACTGGCAGTGGCAGATGCTATGGTTAAAAAGTGACTAACACTTTTTGCTTATGTGATGTTTACCATGCCTTTCCTGGAAGTAATCAGAACTGTTACTGGCTGCCTCAGGCACATGCAGCAGCTGTAGCAAAATCTAAAAACAGATGATCAGCTCTTTATTTGTATATGGAAATATATTAATATAAATATGCAAATAGCTTGCTCAGATCAAGATGGCATCCAAAGCACAATTTTTATACATCCATTTGGGTCCCCAATTGGTTCCCATTGTACGTAATCAATGAGTGCTGCTGATCCTCATTGGTTAAAAAATCACACAACACCAGCTTATAGTCCAACAGGTTTATTTGGAAGCACTAGCTTTCAGAGCGCTACACCTTCATTAGGTGGTTATGGAGTATAAGATCGTAGGCTATGAATTCTGTGTCTTACGATCTTATTCTCCACAACCACCTTATGAAGGAGCAGCACTCCGAAAGCTAGTGCTTCCAAATAAGTCTGTTGGACTATAACCTGGTGTTGTGTGATTTTTAACTTTGCACACCTAAGTCTGGCACCTCCAAATCATGATCCTCATTGGATTAGGGCTGATTTGATTTCTATTTATTAAAATTCAAATTGCTGTAATGGCCAGATGTTAAACAGATAGCAATGCCTCATTATACTTGTGATATTATAAAAGCAAATTAAGATTCTACTTTCATAGAAGTAGAGATTTAATGTTTGATGTATATATGAAACCATTGGTGTAGAGTGGAGGGAATCTGTTCCAGTGTAGGTCCTCATTGTCATAGTAATTTTCTCTTCATGCAGCTGAATTTCATAAACTCTTCACTGGAAGACTTCTGGCTGGAGTATTTTTTAAAATTCAAGTAGAACCACAGGAACACCAAGGAGTAGTGATAATCAAGTATTTGAAATTGACTTTTTGCATGTTACTCAAATTTGATAAAACAGATATGAGCAGCCGTGCTTGGTCGTTTTTGCTCAACCAACGCTGAATATTGACATCACCCTAGTTCACCCATAGTTAACCTGTTATCACAGACTCGAGCAATAGACTAAGCAGTTGGGTTCCCTTCCTTATGTGCTTTCAAGAGTTTTGGGTTAATTACTGCCTTCTGTGAACGCTCATTCAAAGGGGAACAAATTTCCCTCTTCCACATGCTTCCACATGTGTTTTCAAGTTCCAAACTCCAGAAGTAAATCAGCATTATCCACACCCTGAGATAGGAGTCAGGACTCCATAACTTGCTCATGCTCAATGTGAGATGACAAACAAATCCGAACAGAAATGGAACTGTCCTCAGTCCATTGCTGCTTCCCTCTCTTGCTGAAGAATTGGCTGTGGCTGTCTGTGATCTACTCTCACCTATCACCCTCCTCATTCAACCTCATCCTAGTACTTGTTCTTTCCTCTGTTTAACTCCTGTTCCTGCTCTATCCATGGAATAGTTGATAAGACATTATTGCATTAACCTTCAAAAGAATCTGATGGGCTCTTTTTATCACTGAAGAAATAAAAAGCTGATTTCAGCAGAGAACTCTATACACATTAAACAATGAGACAGGACATAATCCTTATGTCATATTGTTTTGATTTATTATTTTTAAATCGAGTAACTGACCATGAGCAATGAGATGTCTCTAAACAATTAACGGTGTGATGTGAAGTGGACAAAAAAGTCATCAGTTTAATTTGTGAAATCAAACTGCACAGACATTTAATTTTTTAACAGATGTTAATGATTTCTCTTACTCCGTGTTTTTCCCCCTTCAACTACACCACCCATTCCCCCCCCCCCCCCCCACCAAACCAGCCCCTCTCATTCTCAACACAAATCCTATTGTTTCAAAATTACATATTATTTGACATTAGATTGGCTGTGGGAATCTGAGAAATCAGAAAAATGGCTCATTTGGGAAATTAAATTGTATTGGGGTACTTTTTGATGCAGGGATTGATTAACTTTAATTAGAGGAAACTTTTCTGCTGACATTGATGCAGATACTAAGTTAACAACATCAAAAAACACTTCATTCCCTGTCACTGGTACCATTAATTCAGCGTGAACAAAGTTCAAACTTTGCTCCAAGTTTTCTTTGCAAACTTCACTAGATCATATTTTAAACTCAAATCTGATACCCTGAGTGCTACTTTCCAATTTAAAAGCACCTCAATTTTCAGGAGATTGTCTATGCGCTATAGATCATTAATTTCAATATCTAATTGTAACATTCTTGCTGACTTAAAGTTTTAGCTTTACTCGCATGAAATATTTATCTGTGAGGAAGTTACGTTGTCTTCAATGTTGTTGAAGCAAAGCATACCCCATTGATTTATATTTTCAAAAAAGCTTTAGCATTAGCAAGCCAGTGATGTTTGTCAACTGCTATCCCTCTAACTAGTGGAGTGCTGCCTAGAAGAGGAAGGGTTTTACGAGAAACTAGATATAACTAAGGAGAATAGCTTGAGTTATTTTAGTCATCGAAAGTAAACATTAGGTGAAATTTTCCCCTTTCTGGTATTGTCAAAATTATGTTGCGTTTTGAGACAAAAAATAGTAAGCATAATAAAATCAGATTCTCGACTCAAAAAAAGTTCCCGATTTTCTCTTCTGGTCTTAAATGGTAACTTCAGAATCTCCCCAGTGAGTGGGAACTACCTTATTTTCATATATTTGCATCTCATTAAAAATGTGACTCCCACTGCTTGTATCCCACTTTCAATTCTCAACTCCTCCATCAAAAACTAGACAGCACCAGACAACCAGTAAAATGGATCAATTCTCCTGCTTGGTCCAAGAACAACATTCTCCTTGACCCTTCACCCACACAATATCAGCAACTTACCAATCTGACAACATTGTCATGTCTGCTCTCAGACCGACTTAAAAAACACTGCAGGCCTTCACATTATTTGGAACTGATGGACACCAACGACTTGCATGCAAATGCTTTCTTAGTGCTCACTCACCTTTGTGCTTGTCTGGAGGCTGCCAGCCTCTGTCTGCTTCATGTTACTTTCTTAGTGCACACTGATGTTAATGCTGAGTTACAGGCTGCCAGCATCTGCTGTTCAACTTGTTTTTTTTAGTGCAGAGGAAGAGTGAGGCAGCTTGGGGAGGTGAGGAGCATTGAACAATCAATTTATCAATCGAAGAGTGGACATATTGTAGTACGACACTGTGCTACATCAATTGCAGAGCTGCTCCATATGCCCATTGCAGTGTGCGAACATCAAAGCAAGAGTCCTTATTGGGGTAGATGGGCACTACACTCCAGTCACTTGAAGGGCATATCCAACTATTGTAATACCTATAATACTAAAGGATACGCCATGGTCAGTCCTGCAGGTCAAGTCCAGGTAAATCAGTGCAGATGCAGTAGAGACATCAGTTGGGGCTTGGCTAGTTTTTCCTACAATAAAATAATGGTGGGTGGGGGTGGGAATTGGGTGTGATGGAAGTGGATATAAGAGTAGGAGAGATGATATGTCCCCAATTATTTGGAAGCACCAAGATCAGGAAGGGTTAGTAGTTTGGGAGGATGAAGAAGCTGTGAACCCTTGATGAACCAGGCATGTACAATATTGTGGAGCACAGGAGATCTTTGATCTTTTTGTGGCATTGCTGGGCACCCCTTTTCACTCAGGATACCGCCCTCACCCATGCTATAATTTCTGCCCAAAGGCATGATCTACTTTTCAGTCGGAAGGAAATAGGACTGTCATCAAGCACGAGTAGGTCTGTCAGCACTTCCAGATCCTTGTCCTGAAAGTAGGGAGCTGGTTTGGCTTTCCTCTGAGACACTTTCAGGGCCAAGCCCTTTAGGGTCAGAGGTCGTTCCTTGCTTTCAGAGTATGAAGCCATGAGAAGCTCTGCTTTAAACATGGCACAAGAGGTGTATAAGCTGGAGGGTCCCAGCAGCGGTGAGCACTTGCACCTCTCCAACTGTGTGATTTTTATCAGAAATGTGCCCAGCAGTTTGGTTCTATAATTAATGAAGTGAAAATTGGAAGATTGCAATGCCCCAAGCTGCTATGATAACAACACAAGAAAATGTAGCAGGTCAGTTTAAGTTTTTACTTGTGATGTAACAATGAAATCTAAGTCAAAACATGCAGTGTTGGTTTGGCCTTATTCTAGAGAGAGAGAGAGAGAGAGTACAATTACACCCTTCACAATTTGTGTGTGGAAATTTCTCCTCCCTGGTATGGCATGAACATTGATAAGCAAGGTGGTAAAACATAGAGGAATGAAAACCTCAAAAGTTCAGTGTTAAAGAAAAACATTGTGATTTTATTTTGTCCCCCATGAGCCTTAAATGGTGACTTCAGAATCTCATCATTGAGTGGCTACTTTATTTCCATGTATTTGCATCTAATTAAAGTCCTAATTTGTCTTATTTTATGCAACATTTCCAAATCTTCTGTCCTTCTCCAAGAAACTGGACAGTGCAAATTCCCAACACGTCAATCAGTACAGGTACCTGCTGGCTGCTGCTTACTGAATGCTTATCCTGTCTGTCATGAAAATGCTGCTTCAGTGTAATGCCCGTGCACGTTCTTTGATGAGGAAACTCTTCATCCGAATAAGCCAGCAGCATCAATGTATGATTGTTCCTGCACCCAGCCAAACTGGCACTCCACACTGCAGGCCTTCGACATTTCACGTTGAAGCTCAGGGTCACTGACCACTGGCATGCTGCTGCTGAGTCGTTTCACGTGCAGGAGCACACACATATTTTCTGCATCTGCACAGGATGCATCTTATGGCTTTAAGTCATCTTTCTTGGTGCTCTCACTTTGCACATACTCAGAGGCTACCAGCCTTAATAACTGTATAATGCTTTCTGAGCACTCACTGACTCACTATTGTAGAGGCATCTAGCCTCTGAGTGGGCCATGTTGCTTTCTTATCAAACAATACTTTGAGTGCCCCGTTACAGGTTCCCAGCCTCTGCGACTTGCAATGTTTTTCCAGTGCAGAGGGAGAGGCAGACAGTTTGACATGGTGAGGAGAACTGAGTCAACTCTGGCCTGGAAACGTTGCTGTATGGCATAGCGCTTTGTCAGTGTCCCACCTCGAGCACATACTAGCAGTTTATGCAGCGCACGCACTGTTCGTGTTTCAATCAAATAGCTTTGTGTGAAAGTCAAAGTGGGGACATTCATGATGGCGTTAAGGGGGACTATGGTCATTCATGGAGTACTGCCACAGTTGGTCAAGGAGCTCATCCAATTCCAGCCTAGGGGATTGGCTATAATCAGTCAGGTACTTGGTTCAACCAGAGTCCATGTCTTTGTAGTCTGGGGATTAGGCCATGATCAGTTATGCAGGTCAAGTGTAACCAGTCTGGAGAATATAAGTAGGTCGCTTAAGTATGCTCTGAAGACCTCTGTCCAGACAAGTCAGTCCAGCAGGATGGCTCACGGTCAGCCGTGGGGGTTTGGTCAATAATGACCATGGAACTTACTCAGGGAACAGTTCATGGCTTCCTGGGGAAAGCAGGTAGTCCCACTTGAGTGTGAGCTTCATTGTACTGGGCAGCTGAGAGAATGCTAACAGTAATGCAGTAATTAGAGATAGCATAGTTGGAGTGCATAGTGAATAAGAGGGAACTGGGAGCTCAGGAAAGAGGCTTCCCACAGTTACTGTGGCTTCATCATGGGGAAGGTGTACGGCCACGATTGAGTCATAGAGTAATCGAGATGTACATCATGGAAACAGACCCTTCGGTCCAACCCGTCTATGCCGACCAGATATCCCAATCCAAACCAGTCCCACCTGCCAGCACCCGGCCCATATCTCTCCAAGACCTTCCTATTCATATACCCATCCAAATGCCTCTTAAATGTTGCAATTGTACTAGACTCCATTATGTCCTCTAGCAGCTCATTCCATACATGTACCACCTTCTTTGTGAAAAAGTTGCCCCTTAGGTCTCTTTTATATCTTTCCCCTCTCACACCCTAAACCTATTCCCTCTAGTTCTGGACTCCCTCACCCCAGGGAAATACTTTACCTATTTACCCTATCCATGCCCCTCATAATTTTGTAAACCTCTATGAGGTCACCCCTCAGTCTCCGATGCTCCAGGGAAAATAGCCCCAGCCTGTTCAACCTCTCTCCCTATGGCTCAATCCTCTGACCTTGGCAAAAATCTTGTAAATCTTTTCAAGTTTCAAGTTTCACAACATCTTTCCGATAGGAAAGAGACCAGAATTGCACACAATATTCCAACAGTGGTCTAACCAATGTCCTGTACAGCCGCAACATAATGTCCCAATGCCTGTACTCAATACTCTGACTGTTAAAGGAAAGCATACTGAACGCTTTCTTCACTATCCACCTAACTGTGACTCCACTTTCAAGGAGTTATGAACCTGCAGGGAGTTTCCAAAGTTATGGTCTCTGGGGATATAGTGAGGACTTTTAATATTTGTATGAAGGGGCTCTGCAGAAAACTGAGGGAAGGTGAAAAGTCATCAAAGCTATGGGGACAGCAACACAAAAGGGAACATGAAGACTGACATGAGCTTCTTGCATCACAGATGAAACCTGCAAGTCACTCACACTGAAATAGAGGTAAAAAGTTGCCATGTCAGATCAAAAGTTAACTGTGCAGTAACTACACAAGATGGCTGACATTGCGTGCAGTTTGATGGAGTAAGTTGCTGTTTCTTTTCAGTGGTGGAGTAAAATGCTTGGAATTTGAGTCCCTGCTAGGGGCAGTTGTAGTAATTGTGCATCTACTGATTCAGTAATGCCATCCATCTGGCTTCAGTTTGCATTTCATCAGCAGCTGATTCATTGTCCAAGGACGCACATCAATAATTATGGCCTCAAGGATTTGTGCACAGATATATTGCAGACACCAGTTGCCTGCTCTGCATGTCGATGAAGGAAATATAATCAGAACAAAGCATTGAAAAGCAGTACCTGACATTTTCTCAAGTACATTCTGTAGCGAACAATGGAAGAGAACATTTCACAGCTGCCATCAAAAACAGGTATGCAAGAAATGGTGTGTGGTGTGGAAAAGATTTTCTTCTTTAGCAATGGGGGACTACCATGTTTCAAACCAGTTTCTACTCCATCAGTATGGTATGAAAGCTTTGGTTGTGCCATGTATATTGTTTAAGATTGCATTACTCCCAGTTCGTTATCGAGACATGATAGTGACCGCGTTGGGAAACCTCCACACACAATCCGTGAGAGGAAAACATGAAACATCTTTCTGGTGGATCTGAGGATGCAGGAGTTCCTTCAATAAAGTTGTTATCTTTCTGATATACCTCTCGGATTATTTGTTCAGTCATCTCACCTGGAGATCACCATGGCTGGAATCCTTGTGGTTTTGAAGCAAATGCAAAGATATATCGATGGAGACAATGAATTTTACTTTGTAGCAATCCCAGGAAAAAAACCAGTGGCCTCTACTGGTTGCTGTTTGATCTTCGGATGGAAGAACAGCAGGTGAACATCCACCAAGGAGGAGGAGAATGAAGAGACCTTGCAACTAAAGATCTTGCTGTAATTTTCTTCAACTGTCTGAAAGAGTGTGTATAGGGTGATCAAGGGTGTCCTAGGCCATCATCTACAAACAGTTGTTTGCTGGAGCAGGACTTGCACTCGGAAGCAATGGGTGGCCATCCCATACTGGTGGCTATAAAGGTCACACTTGCCTTAAATGTTTATGCCAAGTGGCTTCTTTCAAGGAATAATGGAAGATATGCATAACATCTCTCATCACAGATGTATCACTGATGCCATGTTTTCTGGTTGACAGACCTTCATAAGCTCCTTCCATGATGAAGAGAATCAAATAGCTTTGGCATTGGGATTCTCTACCACTACTGGCTTTCCCCAAGTGCACCCATGTTGCTTTAAGAGCACCCTGTCACCAACTTGCAAAGTTCAACAGACAAGGCATCCTGTCCATCAGTGTTCAAATTACATGTGACCGTCAATGCCAGGTTTTGGATGTCTATGTCAGATGTCCTAGGAGCTGCCATGAATTTTCCACATTGGAAAACATTCACTGTCCAGCTCCCTTCCAAGGTATTTATTTACGTAGGCATGGCTGCTGGAAGACAAGGGCCAACTCCTCCACACATTGCTGATGACACCTTTTACAAAAGCCTCAGACTGGTGGAGAACAAAAAAACCAGCGCTGTCCATTCTTCTACCTGGGACATGGTGAAAGATGCCATTGGCCTCCAAAAGATGAGGTTTCAATTCCTTGGTCACTCCAGTACAGTCCATTGTGGCATGCTGCATGTTTTGCCATTGAAGCTGACAAAGGGGAATGTTCTGGTTGCAAAAGAAATGGGGATTGACAGCAGTCTGCCAAAGGTGAAGATTAGAGCATTAAGCAAGAGAACCATCCTAGAATGCATGATAGAGCAATGCATCATTGAGTCCAAAAGGTCAGCAAGAACTTAATTGAAACCACTGTATAATGAGCTAAGTTTGGACTTTATTTATTTTTTGTTAATCTGGTGTCCAGCCCCTGCAGAGTGCAAAGGACTTTGATATTTCAGCAGTCGTTTGCATTTTTGTTTTGGCGAATAAATGTTTCTGTCACTATCTGATTGTCTGTTGATGGTTTCAGGTGATCCCACTTTCAGGACATTACATGTCCTACTGACCATTGTGAGAAAAAGTACCAGGCAATGAGACAGTGAAGTAACATTCCATACAAGTAAGGCTGGGTAGTTCTTAAACATTAAATCCTGATGTGATATTGAAGTGTTGCACAGTAAAGTCTCTCGTGATAAGAGGCAGATTGAGAGGAACCTGGAGGAATTTCCATTTGAGCCTTCAATAGCCCTTCAATGTTTCAGAGTCTGTACAAACTACTAACTTGCCCTGGATTGCGTTACCATCCGGTAGTAGCATTGAACCTGTGAGAGACCACGCTTTGGTAGCTTTTCTCAGCCGACCAGTATACCGTGAGGAAGAATGGACACATGAGCTGTCCATTGTACAGTTCCATTGATTGGCCATTTCATTTTCAAACTGCACAAGATTTAATGATTCTCAAACAACTATATCCCTCTCTTCATTTATGCAGCCAATGGGGACACCCAGTGAACTTCTGTGAAGAAGGTACAGCTAGAGACCCTCAGCTCCACATCCATACAGGAAGAAACTCAACCCTCAGAGTATGTAACAACATGGTTTTCACCTACACCAGCTTTCATCTACCAGCTTGGAGACTTCCAACTTGGGGCAGAGGGTGCATAGGGATTCCCTATCTAGATTAGACTCAGGAGCACAATCTGGTGAGCATGGCACCAGCAAATCTTTATAGCTGATTGGTTGTGTTTTGGATTGGAGGTAGCATAAATTGACTGTTTTCCTGATAAATCTATAAATTACCTTCATGCCAGTTGGTTGTTTACTATCTAGTGAAGATCATGTCTGTGGTGACTCTTTTAATTGGTTCATACTACACTTGATGCTGGAGGGAAATTTTTAGCTACTGGGAGGAGGCAGTTGAGGAAGATGCTTGTAATGATCTTCCCTGATTCTGGATTAGTGGTGCTGGAAGAGCACAGCAGTTCAGGCAGCATCCAAGTAGCTTCGAAATCGACGTTTCGGGCAAAAGCCAGATTCCTGATGAAGGGCTTTTGCCCGAAATATCGATTTCGAAGCTACTTGGATACTGCCTGAACTGCTGTGCTCTTCCAGCACCACTAATCCAGAATCTGGTTTCCAGCATCTGCAGTCATTGTTTTTACCTCGTTGATTTTAACCCTACTGCGAACCCTCTTGCAAGGATGCCTGCCTTGAAGAAGTTTTCCTCCTCTCTCTACAAGAATCTCAGGGAGTTCCTCTCCCACTGCAACTCCCAGGTCATTTCCTCTGCCCTGAAGATCTTCCCTGAGTCAACCAGCAGGGACGTTCCTCTGTAGTCTTCAGAAGTGGACTTGTCCTACTCGTTGAGTCTAGCGTTGATTGCAGTGTCCTCGAGATCTCCCCCAGTCCCATCCTGGATGCTGCTGTTGCTAAGTAGTTCCTGGTAACCTGCTTATTGTTTTCCGAATGTCCACCTGTATTTTTACTCAAACAATTATAGTCCCTTTCTTGCCTTTTTATGATTCATCTGAGGGAGTTCTGATGAAGCTTATGCATATGTTTTCTTCAAGCATAGGAAATGCCATCTGAGAATAGTATAACTCAGCTCTAGGAATTAGACACATGGGTTTTAGTGCATTGGAAATGAGAATAACAGCTGTTGAACACATACCTGTCCCATTGCAGGGGTAGCTGCTTTGGAAAGCTATTTGAGGGAATGTTTCATTTAACTTAGAACAATTTTAACTGGAAACCTTATTGTGAAAAAGCCAAGCAATATCTTTCTTTATTGATTTCAAAATATGATGCAAAATAATCTGAAAATAAACTTACCTCTTTTCATTCTATTCAAACACTGAGATAAAGTTGCACAAGCTCTTTCCATTTTAACTCTTTATAATTGACAATGTGTTCTGATTAACATTGTAACATCAGTCTGAAAACAGTTTATGCTCCTTGCTCTCAGCAATACTATCCAACTAACTATGAAGTCAATTTGGATAGGGTGAGCATTGCATTATTTCATCTCTGCAATTAGAGGAAATTATATAATCTTTAACCCCCTCCCAGAAATGCAGTGTGCAATGCTCCATCTAGCGGTCTGACAAAGAACTGAGCAAATTCACTTCTTTTCATAAGATACCTTGGGACTTGAACTTGTTGCCATCTGGTTGGACAAGAAACAAAAATATTTAAATTTTCCCATTCTGGCATGCATTCAATAACTTATACTGCACTGAAACGGGTATGGAACAGACATAACCTGAGATCAAAACAGCTGCGAATTTTAAAAGTACAGTTCAAAGTATTAATGAACTCATTCCTTTTTTTAATTTCACAATATTGGTCTTGGTTTGACTAATCCTTCACACTCCACTGATGAGCAGCTTGTGGCTTGAAGTTGGAAATATGTTAATAATATTGATTTTAACTTTATTTAAATTGTATGGTTTTGCAGAAACTGTTTCTGATCTCTAGCTGCTATTTTTTTTATATCCTGTAAAATGGAGAAAGAAAATTTCTATGAGTAAGTCAAACAATACAAAATAAAATTACATATCGATACTGTACTTTGAGACATCTTGTGCCATCTGAGTAGACCCTTGCATCCTACAGATGGTTCTTGCATGCATAATGAATTCTTTTAATGATGTCTAGAGTCTCTCTAAGTTCCCTAATTTCCCACATGGTCCATAAATGACCACTGTAGTCAGTAGAAACTAACACACAGAACATGGAATGTGAGCATGCCGCACAGGATCCAGAGACTGGAAAAGCCCAATATAAAATGGATTTTTTTTCTCAGCATATGTTTATTAATTATTCCCTGGCACATCAATTTGAATGACTATAAATTATTGCACATATTTATTTGGATAATACAAAGGAACATCACCTGCTGAACTGAGTAACTATCATCAGCCTAACTCCTTGCTCCCAAACAGTTTGAGTTTTGATTGTATTGCATAGAAGGTAGTCCTAGGTTAAAAACACACTTCAAGCCCAATCTTTGATAAATGAGTCCAATTTTTATCGAAGTGTAGCCTGTGCATGAGTTGTAAAGCTAAAACTTACAGAGAGACAACTGTGAGCAGTTTACAGAGAAAATTGCATGCAGCTGATGGAGGTTGTTATGTAATTAGCAAGAACCTTTCAACATCTGAAAGCTCCCTCACATATTTTGTTTTTCACTGTCTAAATGTCTCCATGGCCATATGCCATTCACCAGTTTAAAAAAGAATGAAGATTTGGTTTTGGCCAATGGTGCTATTCATCAGATAACAAAGAAGTATGAGTCAGTCACCACTTTATTCCTTTGCTTTCCTGTTGGAGGTGATTGGCTTCAGATCATTGGGGTATAAAATTGATCGCAGCATGGATTGAGTGACAGCAGATCGGCAGTGTGTTTTATAGACTGTCCAACTTTTTTATTGATGTCACTGTGTACTATCCAGGATAAAACTGATCCACTAATATGTGTCTCTTGATTGAAATATGGCATGTTGGTAGTCAAATGTGCTGCATCCACTCACTGTATGGCAGGATATGGTAGCATCCCAGTTCCCACATCAAATTAGTATCATGAGTTATTTCTGTTTCACAGTTACAATTATCTCACCATAATTGCAAATATTCCATCACAGTATGAATTTTCCATGTTGTGAGGTATTTACTAGCATTGCTGCAAGAAATTTGGTAAAGCAAACTGGAAACATTATCATTGATGAGGGTTAAAAAAAATCCAACAAAGTAAAACAAAAGCTTTGAAGTGTTACAATACTCTGGCCAGAATTATTAATTTGATTTTTATCTCTGTAATTAAATTGCTGTGTGAACAGGGCTTAGCATTATTTCAGGCAAATATCACAGATGGACTAACTAATGGCATTGCCATGTGTCAGAGAATGTTCAAGAATAGGGCCACTCCACTGTTAAAAACCAAAAACCAAGGAGTTGATCAACACAAATCAATGAGAAATGTGACATTCAAAAATGGACTGATTTTTGTAATTGTATGTTGGTGTATGTTAAACACACAAGCGATTACAAATTTCAGAGATTCATTTATTTTTAAAATAAATAATGGTTGACGTCAGTCCTTGAGCTTAAGGTCAACATGATTGGTGCTGTGTTCTTTATTATATTAAATAATTCATGTTGGGCATAATTTTATAGAACATGTTTTGGTTGAGTGAAATACTTTTTATGATTTCACCGATAGTCAAGCCAGAACTTGCGAAAATGCTACCTGTAGTATACAGACAGGAAAATAGTCTTGAAAACCCTGGAAAGAAACATTTGATAATTTTGTCAACAATTCTTAATGCAGTTAGCTTAGTATGTCTCATTTTTTCTCCTAATCTATTCATAGAATGATAGAATCTGGACAGTGTGGAAGCAGGCCATTCAGCCCTCTGAAAAGTAACCCAAACAGATCCCCCCCCCCCCCCCCCACCCCCCCCACCAAATCCCTGTAACCATGCATTTCCCATGGGTCATCCACCTAACTTGTACATCCCGGAACACAATATGAGCAATTTAGCATGGCCAATCCATGTAACCTGCACATCTTTGGATTGTAGAAGGAAACCGGAGGAAAGATGAATAAGGGAAGAACGTGCAAACACCACACAAAAAGTCACCTGAGGATGGAATCGAACCCCGATCCCAGATGCTGAGAGGCAGCCGTGCTAACCCCTGAGCCACTGTGCCAACCATATCCATAAACATATTAGTTATCTCAATTGTTGATTTGGAGATTCAGATACTGCAAACTAATTTTTTCAGTTTGTTCTTGATCAAAATTTTGATTTTTGTTTAAAAGCCAAAGTCCATTCCAATTCTAATCTACCAAATGTTGCTGAACGGTTGACTGCTTGGATGATTTGAGAGTTTATGCATTTTCATATCTCTGTATCAAGTACAGGTAGTTCTATAACATGATGGTGCATTCTTGGGCAAACCCACATTATAGAAATATCATGCTTTAGAAACAGTGATGTAATCGTGTCACAGCGAACACATTTTAAAAGTTCGGAATTTACAAACAGTGTCCCCAATTCATCAATTATGTTACAGAGAATTTGTGTTAACAAAATGCACATTTCTAACAGAATGACCTGTATCTCTGAGTCATGAGTGCAGTAGTGAGGAGAATATTTTCATTTCTGATTTTAAAAAGCATCTAATTCTTAACCTTTTTAAAGCTTTCTTTCATATTATTTCTTACAATCTTCCCACAGTTATCCATCTCTTTTCTAACCCCCCTCACCCCAACTTTTCATATTTGGACTTTCTCTATTACTTGCAATGCAGGCTGTTGCTGTCTTCTGGCTGATTCTGCAGTTCTCCTTTAATGTTCTGCATTGCCTGATAATAACATAAGAGTTCCATTATGTAACTGTGAAATAAAATCAATTGGCACGTTAATCCTCCACCTTAGAATAATATTCACTACACCAATAGTAGACTGAGTTTACTTTCTGTACAATGGAAGATGTTTGTAACAAGATAGTGAAAAATGTCTGTGCAAAAAATGAAAAATTATAAAGATTACATCCCAGTACTGAAACACTGGAGTATTCATTATCAGTAAACTGTAATCTCAGAAATTATGTGCTGAAGATGCACTCAAATCTGTAAATATTGAACATAGGTTTTACATTCTGAATTATACATTTTTAACTCACCATTTCAAAGATATTGACACACGTGTGCATTTCCAGCTCCATTTATTTCCCTCCTGTGCCCTAAATCGTGCTGGAGTACATTTGCAAGTTTGTCAGCTGTGTTCATGTAGATTGCAATTTTTCGTACGATGAACATTGTCAATGGGCTGTTTATGAATTTCTTAAAGGATAACCTCTTTGTTACCTGTTTCTCATGGCACATCATAAAAGTACTGCATTCATGTTTTAATTGAGTACAAATCCAATCACTCTTGCCCCTTTTACTGTTTTGTATGGCATACTGTAAGAGTAAAGGTAAACATTAACTGCACTGTTTGTAACTGCTGATAACCTAAAATTGTGGCCTTCTTTAACTATTGGAGTAAGCGATTGTTGTTCTGTGTGGGCTTGCCGTGTTAATTGATATTTCAGTAATTTAAGCATGCAATGAGCTCCTGCATAGCTGGTATTGTCTTTATAGTAGGACTATTTATCATTATCACTTGTTCTGCCATTCGCAATCTAAGGGCTTTTATAGTGAGTAGAACCATGTTCATCCCAACCCAGCATAACACCAATTTTCTTGACCACTGATGCTTTTTGACTTAGTTATTCCACCCAGGATGTACAAGAATTTTTGGCCATTGGAGTTGCCAACAGTACCATGTAGTGCAATTTTAATCTTTTTAAAGCACACTTCCCTCTAGCATAGTCAATATGTTTACAAATATATATACTATGTCTTCACAATGCACTGGCGCACATCACTCTTGTTTGAGTTTTAGTGCTGTAACCTACACCAGTAATCATCAGAATAAGTCACGTACTTGAAAATAATGTGAAAGATGCTATAATCTAAGAAAGCTCTGATGTCACCTGATTTCCTCCTCTTGCATTTCTGACCCTGAGGGTTAATGTAGATTGAGATACAACTGCAGTTGTTATTCTCTTAAAAAGTACCCTAATGCTTAGTCTGATGTAGGAGTGAATAGCAAGTGTTTCATTTTTAAAAAATTTTCTATGCTCAGAGCTGAATTCAACTCTTCTGATGCCGAGAAATGTTCTTCAAGGGTTGCTGGATAATTGTTGGAAGCTGGGCAGGTGTCTATTGTAAATAAAATTATCCATTCATCTAGCTAAATTAGATTATTTATCTAATTAAATAATCTAGTTGAATTATGCTAATCAAATCGAATTATTTCAATTCCTCAGCTAAGGGGAGTGAGGAGTATGCCCTTCTTGAAATAGAACTCAACATATTGAGGCACCACACAAGCTCTTTATCCACTGAGTGATAGAGAGAATGCTTGCTGAAGACCGTTTGAGAATTGCTTTCCTTTCTTTTAAAAAAAATGTGCCCTGAAATGAAGAAATCCTATGTTATGAGTGAGGATGAACAACTGGTCACTACTGTTCACGCAACTTTCAGGATGACTGGAACAAAGTAAACTTGGGTTTAAACACATTAATCTCAGAAAATAATTTTAAATTATCTTCTAGTTGTATGAAACAAAGGTGGATTAATAGGACTAATGGATTGGTTTTCCAAGAACCGACAAAAATGAGTTTACGCAAATGGCCTACTGATGTCAGTAAGTCAGCAATAAATTATATTTGGCCTACTTGCTGTGTCAATTGACCAACTCCAGAAATGTAAAGTGATATAATCCACATTGGTCAATGGCAGCCACATGGACCAATGTAGAGCTAGAAAAGAGGTTATTGCTGATGGAGCATGAGCAACTAGGGTCCAATTCAAAAAGAAGAATTGCACAGGTCCAGATTATTACTTGAGCCATCAGAAAATTAGTATGGAATAAATAAAGCTACAAAGTTCAATGCATGGTTCAAAGATTAGTGCAGAAAAAAATGGGTCTTGATTCATGGGGAATTGGCAGCAAAACAACGAGTTGTACCAATTGGCCAGCCTTCCGCTAAAAGGGTATAGAGAGGAATCCAAACCTGATCATAAATACAGGATGTTGGGAGCTGAGAGTTTGTGTGAAGGGAGATTTGATAAATTAGTAAGAAGCATATGGTGATACTGCAAGAATGCAATGTGCATAATGATAAAACAGTGTGACAGGAAGGAACAAAGCTTACAAAAATAAGAATATGCTATCAAAAGTTCAGAGTGAGGAGAAAACATAAGAAATAAGGGGTTTATATCCGAATGTATGTTTCATTTGTGACAAGATGAATGAATTGATAACTTGAGTAGAAATAAATTAGTATGCTATGATAGTTATTAGAGAGACAGTTGCAGAGTGGCCGTGGCGAGGATTGGAATATTCAGAGGGATTGGACATTTCAGAAGGACAGGAAAAAAGGGAAGGAAGATTATCTGTTAATAACAGAGGATTGAGTGCATTAAAAGAATTGATCTTGGCTCAGAGGATCAAAGTGTAGAATTATTTGGACAGAAATAAGAAATACAAGGGGCAAGAAGTTACTAATGGAAACAATGCAACAGCTACACAATATTCGGATAAATGAAGAAATAATTTATATTGGACAAATCAAACTGGCAAAGTAGTCTAGAAGATGACTTCATACTTGGGACAGTTTCTTAGACAATTTGTTCTGGAACCATTTGGTAAACAGCCTACTTTAAGTCTGAGCTGCAATGAAACAAGCTTAATTAATGGCCTCATAGTAAAGGGCCCTTGGTAATAGAGTGATTCTGACCTGACAAGATGTTACATTCATGGCCACGACTTTGGAACCAAAAGTTAATTCATTTGCATGCTATATGTATGGAACTTCCTACTGGCCGGATGATTTAGAGCAATTGCTGCCTGATGGTGATCATTGACAAGAAGATAAACTGTCATCTAACTGCTATATTTACAAGAATAGGTCAGAGACTATGAATTCTGTTGTGAGGAACTTGCGTTCTGGGCCCCAAAGTCAGGCCTATGATGGGATACACTCTCCCTGCCTGAATGAGTGCAGCTCCAAATTCTCTCAAATGGCTTGACACCACCCAGGACAAAGCAACCTGTTTGATTGGCACTACATTGACAAACACTCAATCCCTCCACTGTTGGCACTCTAACAAAATGCAGAAACTTGCCAAAATACCTTGCGCAGCACCTTCCAAACCCACAGCCACTTCCATCTAAAAGAACAAAGACAGCACATACATCAGAACACCACCATCTGCAATTTCCCCTCTGAGCCACTCATCATCCTGATTTGGGAATATATCAATGTTCATTCAGTGTTGCTGAGTCAATATCCTAAATAACCTCCCTAATAGCATCTTGGGTGTACCAAAGTCAAATGGACTGCAACAGTTCATAAACGCAGCTCACAACCATTTTCTCAGGGGCATTTATGACTGAGCAATTATTGTTCACCCAGCTAGCAATGCCCACATTCCATAATTTTTTTTTTAAATGATTTGGGCATTTCCTCTGCTCATTTGATCAAATATTTATCACCACTAATGTAAAGTGCTCATCCTTCACTTTGGAGAAGGCTTTCCTTTCATACGTACTCAGTTTGTTCTGAAAATTCTAACTTCTGCTTCACTGTAATCCCACTGACCATTGGGCAGTCCACCCAGGTCACTGCGCTTCATGTGCAAATCTACACAGCTCAGAGTGGCCTGTGAAAGATGTCACAACTGAGTTTTCCTCCTTTTGACTCTTTTCCACAGGAACTGGAATGCTGTAGTTCAAAGGCATTACATTGTGGCATCTAGCTACTTGAAGTTAAATCAATACTTTTGTTTTATTGAGAAGCAATTTTAACATCACAAGTGATGACACAACCTATGTTGATTTAGTCATGTTCACTTTATGAAAAAATACCTGAGAAACTTTTGTATATTGTAAAATTTGCAACTTTTATCTATGTGAACAAAATCTTGTCAATTTTAGTCAGCACATTGAAAATGTGAAGAATGTAATAATGCATGTGCCTCCTTTTAAAATTTCAACTGTATATTAGGGCTTTTACTTGTACACTTCACTGTCAGATGGTACTTTTTGACATGAATTCTGTTTCTGTTTTTGCTTCTATTCCAGTCTTATTACGGCACATAAATATTTCAGAGACCCATAGCTTTGCCTTGTACAGAGGCCCCATTTCCTGTTACAGTATCAGGGGCTTAGCTTCTAATCTGGAGCAAAAAAATGAAGCTTGTGAACAATCCATACATTAAAAATTAGTGTAATTTTCGTTTTGCTTAACATTTACTTGCGATATGCAGTTCTGTTAGTACTATTTCATGAATAATTAACATTTTACTGTAGTTATCCATTTTATGGTGACATCATTCCAACCATATTTGTTGACATCTGAGAGTGAAACGTGAGGATATTAAGAGCCATTTATTTGTGTTTAGAAATATATAGTATGCATGTTATTTTTATTCACCATCCCTGGGTTGGAGGCATTTGTCTGGGGAGGCCTGCAGCGGTTTCTGATTTTTTTTTGTTTTTTTAACTTCCCAGTGAGACCTGGAGCATCAGCTTACTGTAGGAACCTATGCCATTGTCTTGTCTTTGTCGAAAAGGTCAAAACTGAATAAAATGCACAGTATCCACCATCAGAGCACAAAGAAAGTATTGACTTTCCTAATCCAGTTTCGCTGAAGGGTGAGAGAATTAAATTAGTTATCTGGGTGAAGACATTGAGAGGCTATGAAAAAAGATAAGAAGGCAGTTGTGTTTTCTCTGGGAGCTTTCGGCCCAAGATGCGCAGGTGTGTCACTCGATCCATGACTCTCATCGATCGGGTTGTGCAAATGCATATTTAATTAGTGCAGGGACTTGGAATGCATTATGGCCCTGAAGTTTGCATTGAACGGACTGTCAGGCTTTGTGAATGTTCTCCCCTGGTTCGTTGTTCAAGGCGCTTCTGTACTGTGTCTGAGCAGCTAAAAGTTTCTTTGTTTTTAGCTGCTGATGCGTAGCATGCTGCTGAGAGGAATACAAACAAGTAAAGTCTTAAAGTGTTTATTTTTGTCTGGAAATAAGGCTGAGCCAACACGATGAGAGACAGGGGAGGTAATGGTTGTGACAAATAATTGTTAGACCCGCATATGAATGAAACTATATTTTAGCCATTTGTTAAAAATAAATCTTTTTTTAAAAAAAAGTAGAATACTCTGTCATTTTGTCTATGATCTTCTTCATGTCTCTAGCATCAGCTATTTTAAATCTTAAAAGTTCCAGGCAATTTGTTCAAGATTTACAATGTGATTCATGTGTGCCCCATTGGTCTGCTGCCTGGCTGTGAATTTTCTCTGGATAAACTAAAGGACAGTTGCTTCAAAGACTATTTGTGAAAAGGATTTCCATATTGAATTGTGATCACTAGACACTGTAAATAGCATCAGTGCTGTGTCATGCGAAAATCATACTGGAGTAATGATCATGAAATGTTAGTCTTTGATTAGCACTTACACCATCAATACTGAATAACATTTCTTAATTGCCTTTTATGAATAGTGTTTTCATTGTTTAGCCAATTACTGTCGAGGAATAAGTTGGAATGTTTTTATTGTACATAACATATTTTATACAAATTGTACGTTCACACAGAATGTTTTGTAAAAAGTTTCAAATGTTAAAATGTTGGTACAAAATGCTATTGAATTTGATTTTATACAAGTCAAATATTTACCTGACATTTGTTTATAAAATTCTCAGTCTATGAAAAACTGCATTAATTCTATTAATATTTATTGATTAACTTGGCAGGCTTTCTAGACAGATCATGAACTGTCACCTTATGTCCTTTAGCACTGGCTGAGCACAACAAAACCTCCCTGGAGATGGGCTAACTAACATTATCATTCCCTAATATCAGGTCCATAAATCTTCCATCCAAAATGTTGGCATATTAATCACCAGGTCTCTGAGAAGTACATTTATATCTGAGAACTGGAGTAAATACAACTTCTGAAGTTTTAGAATTAGTGTTAGCATCGTGTCAAGCAAACCACGCGTAAAGCCACTTGTTCCATCATTAGTCATTGCATATCTTTTTTCAAAAACCACAAAACTAATTGGAAGTGGTTTCAAACTCCCTCAAAGGTTAAGCTTCTTTCAGTTAGAACTAGGAATGTAGATATGATCAAGACTTGAAATACTAACCACAAAGGATTCCGTTTTTACAGGGTGCCTGTTCAGAAGTTGACTATTACTAAAGAGCAGTCCTCGGATCACATATCAAGGCCTAGACTCGATGTCAATATTTTTAGAGTAATTAACTGAAGTTTAAACCTAACATTTTGGGGGAAAAAAAACTGCAGTACATCATATTAGTGATTTTAAAGAATTACATGAACACTAAGTTATATTAGTAATTTCTTCGAAAGAGGGAATGGCATTTAGGTATAGAATCAGTAATTAGAATCATGAGACTTCTTCCCATTTATGATCGGGATTTTACGCAACTTAATCTTCCTGTTCAATGGTCTGCAATATTGGTTTTCAGGATGTGTTTGTTTAACCTCCAACTGGACAGTTTAATAGTGTCAGCTCAGCTAGTTTGTCATTGTCCACCTTTGACCAGTTCCTATCTTATGAAGGATCCCTGGTAGGAAAGGAGTCACTTCCTGGACAGGATCTGAATAAGCTTGATTATATTTTGAGCCGGAAATGTTTGAGTATTTGAGTAGACTTTTTCCTGGTTTCTAGATGTGTGTGATGGCACGTGGGAAATAAAGACAATATTCTGTCACATTGCTGAAGATTTTAACATTTTCTGATCATAATATTTTTATTGATACTGTACTTTTCAA
This sequence comes from Chiloscyllium punctatum, assembly GCF_047496795.1. Taxonomy (NCBI): domain Eukaryota; kingdom Metazoa; phylum Chordata; class Chondrichthyes; order Orectolobiformes; family Hemiscylliidae; genus Chiloscyllium; species Chiloscyllium punctatum. The sequence continues at coordinate 84,854,689 of NC_092745.1, forward strand.
GTCCAAACATCTCAAGCTATTTTTCATTTTGGATTGCTTTATTTTTGAAGTGCAATAGCTTGTATATCAGAACTTGCATAAGGGAATTTCTGAAATTTCACTACACAGACAATAAACTAGATATTTATCAGCTGTGCTATTGTAACAATTCTGAAAGTCTGAAATTTGTGTTTGGAGAATTCCTCATGGTATATGGTTTTTACAAAGTTGCTTTGATGAGGGTGTGGCTTCACAAGGGGAAGGGGGAAAGAGGAGGCGATTTGATCTCAGGGCAGGAAGGGAGGGTGTTTGATTTATGACTGGGAGATGGGGGAGGCAATTGGATTGACTGCCAGTTCCTGAGGGAAGCCCTCAAGGAGACAGGTATGGGGAGGTGCCCACTCACAGAGGGGTCCCAGGCAAGTTTCAGGATCCTGACTCTCCTTGGTTGCCTGATGAGAAACCTAGATGAACAAAATTTAAGTTGGAAAGCAGAATGACAATGAGTCTTCATGATAACATTTAAAGTTCCATCTCAACTCTTTGGAATCAGCTGCTCCTCTTACCACCTTAGAACTGGAAATGGTTAGCTTGGAGGTGAGTTTCAATTGCGATTTTTCAAATTTTACATTTCAAAGAATCATCATTCTTTGCATATCCTCTAAAATTAGAACGGGGAAAGAAGTTACATTTCTCATTGGTTACTTAATGAACTTCCCCAACATTATACAAATATAGCTGTCCAGTACATAAAGTACTCTGCAGTCCTCCATGAATTTTCACAGGTAAATTTCCTGTTGACATTATTATCAGATAGAAAAAGGCTGCAAATGTACATGGCATTGTATCATACTGCAAGCTAAAACCTCAATGGATAGTTTTGATGCAGCACTGGCACAGACCAAGAACCAATAAATGGCAACTTTTGGATCCCTCTATATGGACTCAAATAAAGAAGTTGGATTCCCCAGAGATTTGAGGTTGTTGATTACTGTTGAACAATAAGATTGTTGAGAAATTAGCACTTTCCACTTGCTTGTGGTTAAAGATGTTGATGTGCTAATTTGACTATATTCTGATGTCATGACCTTTTGAACTTTATCAGAAAACTTCAAAGGAAATTTGATAATTTAAGGTTCAAGATATCCTTTCAATTACAATCTGTGTCTGGAACTAATTTTATGCTGTCTCCCAACTGATAGTAGTCATGGGTTAGTTTGGTATGGGTGGTGGTTGATGCTGAGAGATAATGCAAACCTGCTTGACTTGCTGTGTGCTGCATTTTGAACATGTACATTTGGAAGCTGGAATGAGACCAAGCTATGGACATGGAGACACCTCATTTGTTTTTGAAATTATTAAACTGCTGAATTTCATAACTTTGAGTGATACTTCTTTCCCTCATTCACTTGATCCATATGAAATGAGTGCATGATTCTAAACTGCAAAAGCATGTGTTACTGAGAAGAACCAATTTTTGTTTTCTGTTGCTGGACATATAATTTATTGCAGGATCTCCCAGCAGTGCACTGCTTCTGCACTGAACGTTTTGACATATATTTCCTTCCTTAAAACCGTACATGTGCAAAAGCCTACAGTCTATTATCTAGATGTCTTCCCAAGTAATTGGGTTACTCTAATTCAGCAGGGTTCTGATACTGGCATGTTCTGGTAGTGGCACATTATTTGGACAGCGGGGAAATAGTCTTGAAATTCTGTTTGTGTCCAGCCAGCTTCCCAATGAAACTCTGTGTAGACTGACAGAATTTTCTAATAACTCTAGCATGCCTTTGAGAGGACAGATCCTTTGAACACTTCTTATGAAGGCAAAGACCCCCACAAATTCCTATATTTACAACTCAGTCAGGACACTATCGTAGTGGAGTCTGGTATACCAAGTAAAATGAAGTTTAAGACATTTAAAAAATTGTTTATGTGATTTGTGCATTTCTGCCAGCATTCATTACTCACTATAATTGACCTGGAGAAGACAACGGAGAGCCATCTACTTGAAAAGCTGCAGTCAGAGGGTTGTAGGGATGCTGCAGTGCTGTTATAAGGCAGTTCCAGGATTTTGACTCCTGAATGGACGTGAGTGAATTTCAGTCAGCCCTCACCCTCAGAAAATGCATCGATCTTTAGAAGATTCGCTATAAACTGCCTTCTATATCAGGCTGATAGATGCCTGGGATTTCTGTCAAATGTGTTGAGCAGGTGAAGTCCTGGACATCCACCCCAAACTTTGCGTTTTCTGGTTAGCTACATAAACATAGATTTTTTTTTAAATCACCTTGAAGATGGTGGTGACTTAACTACTTGAACCCTTTCAGGCCATATGCTGTAAGTAGATTCACAATGCCGTTACAGTTTTGTGGTACCGACTTCTATCTGTACCTACACACCGAGTCCACAAACTCTGATAGTGGAAAATTATATCTGGTGAAAGTTTCACCATATTTACCAGAAAGCCATCTTACAGATCCCTCAGGTCCTTAATCTTCAGAATTATTAATGCAGAATATTTCCTGGTTACAAACAACTCCACATACCTGGCTGCGATAGAGGAAATCTATCCTTGCAGCCTGCGCTTCAGGGAATCATTTTGTCAAGCAATGTAACTTGCTACAGGTTAACCTGTGTAAAACCTTGAGTATGCAAAGCTCTGCATAGTTATCAAAGTTAGCAGATCATTAAACTTTATGTCAAAGTAATTTTCAGGCTACCACAGGGAACATTGTCTTTGAAAAGGGGAGGCTGTGATATAGTAGTAATCACTCTCTGCCAGAGATTAGGCTCAGCTTCTGGGGACATGGAGTTCAAATTTCACCTTATGCCTTTTTGGGATTTGAATATTCTTAATAAATTGGGAATTATAAGCTGTCTTAATGGTGACTGTGAAACCGCCATCAATTGTTGCAAACATCACCTGCACTTAGGAATGCAAATCTGCCACCCTTATATGGTCTGGTCTACATGGGACCCCAGACTTTCGCAATGTGCTTCACTCTTAACTGCCCTCTGAAATGGCCTGGCAAGCCATACACTTGTGTCTGTCCCTTGTAAAATCTGACAAAAGGAATGCAAATGGATGGATAACCTAGTAGCAACCAAAGCTCCAGAAATGACAGCAGCATGCACAGCCCTGGTACCCTTACAAAGACCTCCTCAGTAATATCTGGGAACTTGTGTCAAAACTGAGAGCCATCCCAGCAGCCTGGCAGTTTCTGTGAGACATGTTATTATGAATGTTTGTCTCAAACAAAAGCATCACCATGCCCCAGTGGTGGTGGCAAGTGTAATAGATTGGGAGTGAGTTGTCCTGTGCAGAAAAGCTGAACAAATTCAACTGGCCAATTACTACTCTATCTGTCGACTCTCAATCAGTTACAAAGTGATGAAAGATGTCATCAACTATCAAACAGCACTTGATCATTAATAACCTGCCCACTAATGCTCAGTCACCCTGATTTGGAACTGTATTGCTGTCCCTTCACTTTCACTGGATCAGAATCCTGGATCTTCCTCCTAGCAGCACTGAGAGTGTACCTAGAAGACATGGATTGCAGTGGTTCAAGAAAGCTGCTCCACATCACCCTTCTTCCATAGTAGTTTGGGATAAGAGTAAATGCTAGCCTAACTAGTAATGCTCATATCCCATGAAAGAATTTAAAAAGTAAGCTGAAGCTACATCTGAAATAAATCATTTGGAAGGGTTGAATGGTTCACCATGCACTATAGATTTTGGCTGTTCTTGCAGTAGCAAAGTTAAGATAAATGATTTAGAGTTAAGGAACTAGATGCACTACCCCTCTCCAAAGAGATGACAATGTTCATGTGTACTCCTTGCAGCCCATTTATACAGGGCATAGTTCCTGAGGTGCTACTGATTGATATCATTCCAAATTTAATAGTTTGTAACGAATCTTTGACGCCTTACGAAAATATTTTATGTAAATATCTATTGATACATTGCTTGAAGTCATTCTGAAAGCAATCAGTGTCTTTGGACATTCTTCCTAATGTCTTGATGCTTTCATTTTAACTTAGGATGTCACAGCCTTCAGGCATCCTGCTGATTGTGAGAAACCTGTTTCAATGTGTCAACAATAGACAGATTGGTCTCTTTCTAGTTGTCCATCATCAGGTGTGAAAATCACCTGAAATTGCTGCTGACTCATAGATCATTTGATGTTGGTCTCCAAGTCTTCAACTAAGGGTAGCAGTTGCTTCATTATTGATGATGCAATACAAATTTATTTACTAAGTCCACCGTTTCCACTTGCTGTAGATTGAGAGATTTCAATGATGATGACAATATTACAGGGCTACGGAAGTAATGAACACTTCCTCATTTTAGGTGGTATATGCCATATTGATGAGAGGCAAAGTAGTCAGAAACCTTGAAGACTGCCATCACTCTTTGTGAGATAAGAGCAAGTGGTTGAATAAAGAAGGTGCTTGAGTCTTTAAAGCACACGTAAATCTTTCTGTTATCTAGGTGCTGAGAGAGAATAAAGTATAAAACTGCAGGATGATTTTTTTTCCACTGTGATATTAGTGCAATGTGTATTGGATAGGATACAGTGCTGGTGCGTGTTGAAGTATTTTAGATGTTAGCTAATAGCACAGTACTGACATTTGCAAAGTTTCCCAACGATCAATAATTGAACACCATTGCAAGTGCTTGTCCTCACCCGAGCACTATGAAATACTGACATGTCCTTGAAACTGGGTCAAGAATTAATTAAGTTAGGAAAATAATTACCAACTATCATCCTTAAGGAAGCATTGGAGAGATACAATATTATCTTCCACCATCCAGAGAAGAATGATTCTCCCTGTATGCAGTCTTGGCACAAAGTATCTTTTTCACGTTCATGTTCACCAAAAGTGATCTTCAACTCAGGCCATCCCAGGGGAAACCTGGCTGAGATTGCGAACTCACCATTGAAAATAAATTGGAGACCCTGCATCAGACCAGTTCTCCAATGTAGTGAGACCCTGGGCAATATGTTACAATCAATCACATTTATCAACAAGAGCAACATTTCTAAAGTGCTAGTGCAATTTTGTAAAGATAATTTTTATGCCATTTTGTGTTTGTCTAATTGGCCTTTTTGTCACCTCAAAATTATTCCAAATAAGTTCATTACAATAAGATGCGACCAAAATTGAGTAAGTTTTCAAGGGGAATAATATATGTATTTGAGGAGGCAAAATATTAAAGCTTATGGGGCAAGTGCAAAGATTAAAATCTGTAGGTTGGTTGTGGAACTGTCAGCGACAAAGGGCCTGCTTCTGTGGTGAAGTTTCTATGATCTATTCTAATAGATTGGCTTGTATTTTCTGTCTTTCAGATTCAGGTCAGTCTGAAAGCCCTAGCCAGGAAAGTGAGGATATCAAGGACCAGCCAGAAAATGGTATGTATTAATCTGACATGAAAGATGCACTATAGCAGTATTCACTGAAGAAACTGGGCAGAAGAACAGCTGTCCTTTTAAAACTAGACTGTGTTTTTGAAATAGTGTTGAAGCAAATTGCTCTTAAACCATTAGGGAATTGATTGTAAGAATTGAATGCCATTAGTGGTTCTAAAGAAAAGACTAAATATAGTAAAGTTTCTTTTGAAGTCTTTTACATTAGGTATGTTAGCTAACAATGAACATTGCAGTTTTATATCTCATGACTTTCAGTGAAAGCCCTCAGTGATGTTAGCTTTGAATATTGTGTCAAAGCGAACCAACGTTTTCAAAAAATAAAAAAAACTGATGTGCTGAAGATCTGATTCTTTAATACATACCAATTCCTTATTTCTGTGAGCTGTCTCATCACGTTGCGATATAAAGATCTTTAAGTTGCAGAATAGGAAAGCATGGCAGTTTAATTTTTGTTAACCATTGAGCGCCTGACATGAATGAAAAATGTACTTTGTGCAAGCACATATTTAACACTGTGTGCAGTTAAGTTAATAGAAAAAATAAGTATTGTTAAACTGAAAGGAATCTTTTTAATATGTGCTGAAATTCTTTTTAATAGCATTTAACTCTTTACAAGCTGAAAAATTTCTAATTCCCAGTTTCTCCCAACCTGAACATTAATGCCTTCATTGGGGAATGTTTGCAATATAATTAGCATATTTATGCAGATAATTGGTTGAATGGTATCTGTTACTAAACTTATAACATGGAAACTTGAAAAACGTGCATGTGAAGAAATCCATTGTTATCAGGTTGCAGTCTCTACAAAAATCAGCATGACGTCTCTTTAGTGACTTTTTATGCATTAAACCTGTCCATAAAAACCTCCATGACAAATCCAAACCAAGTACGCAGCTTATTCAATTGTTCTCCGAGCTAAGTTTCAGTAATGTAGTTTCATTGCTCGTAGTTCAGTTTGGAAAGTTTTTTCAGGTGAAGGAATTGTTTTCAATATTTAATTTTACCAAATCTCTGGTGATGAAGGTATTGATAGTTAAGGATTTACTTGCAAGAGGCGGCCCGATGGCACAGTGGTTAGCACTGCTGCCTCACAGCGCCAGAGACCTGGGTTCAATTCCTGTCTCAGGTGACTGACTGTTTGAAGTTTGCACATTCTCCCCGTGTCTGCGTGGGTTTCCTCCGGGTGCTCCGGTTTCCTCCCACAGTCCAAAGAAATGTGCAGGTTGGGTAAATTGGCCATGCTAAATTGCCCTTAGTGTGAGGTGAAGGGGTAAACGTAAGGGAATGGGTCTGGGTGGGTTGCGCTTCGGTGGGTCGGTGTGGACTTGTTGGGCCGAAGGGCCTGCTTCCACACTGTAAGTAATCTAATTTAGGTGGGCAGCACGGTGGCACAGTGGTTAGCACTGCTGCCTCACAGCACCAGAGACCCGGGTTCAATTCCCACCTCAGGCAACTGACTGTGTGGAGTTTGCACGTTCTCCACGTGTCTGCGTGGGTTTCCTCCGGGTGCTCCGGTTTCCTCCCACAGTCCAAAAATGCGCAGGTCAGGTGAATTGGCCATGCTAAATTGTCCGTAGTGTTAGGTAAGGGGTAAGTGTAGGGGTATGGGTGGGTTGCGCTTCGGCAGGTCAGTGTGGACTTGTTGGGCCGAAGGGCCTGTTTCCACACTGTTTAAAAAAAAGAAAAAAAAGGCTTGAACTTCCGTTTATCCTCATATAGCTCATCTCATTCACATTTGATCTTCTGTTCAGATGTTATTTACAATTGTCCTTGCACCTTGTTGTGGATTGCAAATCAGAGAAATGCACTTATCATTTGTATTTGATGAGAAAACATCATTAAATTTGAAAACATTGTGCTTATGTTTCAACATTGCAATGAGTGTGAAGACTTTGTTGAGTGGACTGCAATTTAATTGAATAGGCAGTTTTACTTTATATTAATACAATAATTCAGGCAGGCCACTGAACAGTGCAGTTAAAATAACTGTTGCCAGTACAGAAATGTATGCCCTTGGCAGCTATATTTAGACATTAAAATTCTTGGTGTTCAGTCTGAAAGGTTACCCACAGGAAATGGGTGGGTGGAGGGATGTTTAATTCTCTGAGGCACACAGTGTAACAGTTGTGCAAATTGCTATTAGCCCCTTGAGTGATGAATTATAAGCTCACTTCAGTATAGAACTTGCACCTACAATCACAAATGAATTTTCCAGTATTCATTATTAGTGTCACTTTGCTGCACATACTTGAGATTTAAGTCAGCTGAAAAAAATTAGCATTGCAAACTTTTATGCAAGCATAGCTGTCTTGAACGCTGTTAATATTGAATATTTTTGTTGTGTTTAATGTACTAGCTTAGTGGCTTAAGTTAATAAATAGACTGAGCTATGATTTTCTGTTGATTTTACATAATTAACTAAACAAGATTTTAACTGCATCAAGGTTTGTAGCATTAGAAACAGAATGAATTGAGCAAATAGATTGAATTGTAACTGTACACCAATGCTGGGAGGCACAGAAACAGATCCTGGAGCTTATGTAACATATATTTTACTAGTAGCCATTGTTATAATTAGTCCAACTAATATTTCAGTTTGAAACTTCAGGAAAGTAAAGAGATTAAGGAATATGGGGAGTAGACCCTTTGAAGAGTAAAATCAACTGCTGATTTGATTTGATATATTATTGTCACATGTGCCAAGGTACAGTGAAATGTATTGTTTGCATGCTATCTAGACACATCTTCCCTTACATAAGTACGTCAGAGTAATGGAACAGGATACAGAATATAATATTACAACTGCAGAAAAAGATCAATTCTAACGTATGAGAGATCTGTTCATAAGTAAGATAACAACACAGAAGAAGCTGTTCTTGAATCTGTTAGTACGTATTTTCAAACTTTTGTATCTTCTCCCTGACAGAAGAGGGTGTAAGAGAATATAACCAAGGTGGGAGGGTTCTTGGATTGTGTTGCCTGTTTTCCCAAGGCAGTGGGAAATATAGATGGAGACAATGGAAGGAAGACTGCGCTGGACTGTGTTCGCAACTTTGTGATTTCTTGCAGTTTTAGGCAGAGCAGTTACCATACCGAGCTGTGATACAGCCAGATAGGATGCTTTCTATGGTGCATCTATAAAAATTGGACTTAATGAACATCCATAGCCTTCTGAGGAAGGAGGCGCTTTGATGTACTTTCTTAACCGTAGTGCCAACGTGGATGGACCAGATGGTGATCTTTATTACTAATAACTTGGAGCTCTCGACCAACTCCACCTAAACACTATTGATGCAGGCAGGGGCGTGTTCTCCCTTCTGCTTCTTGAAGTCAATGACCGGCTCCTATGTTTTGCTGACATTGAGGAAGAGATTGTTATCTTTACATCATGCCACTAAGCACTTAATCTCTTTCCTGTACTCTCTCGTCATTGTTTGCGATCCGACCCACTACAGTGGTGTCATCAGCAAATTAGTAAATGTAGTGAGAGCAGAATTTGGCCACACAGTCGTCAGTGTATAAGGGACTGAGTGTGCAGCTGTGTGAGGCACCATTGTTGAGGATTATTGTGGAGGAGGTGTTGTTGCTTATCCTTACAGGTTGTGGTTTGGGAGGCCAAGGATCCGATTGCAGAGATGGAAGTAGAGTCCTAGGTTTTGGAATTTAGAGATGAGTTCTAAAGTGTGGTGTTGAAGGTGAAACTAAAGTCAAAAGTAGGAGTCTGATATAGGTGCCCTTGTTATCCAGATATTCCAGGGATAAGTAATAGAGATGGTGTCTGATGTGGACCTATTGTGACAGTATGTGAATTGTAATGGATCAAGGCAATCTGGGAGGCTGGGTTTGATGTGTACCATTACTAAAATTTTGAAGCACTTCATTGTGATGGATGTCAGAGCCACCAGGCAATAGTCATTAAGGCATGTTGCCTGATTTTTCTTTGACACTGGGATTTCAGTGGTCGTCTTGAAGCAGATAGGGAACTCACGTTGGAGTGAGGACAGTTTAAAGATGCCTGTGAATACTCCTATCAGTTGGTCCGTGCAGGATCTGATTGCTTGGCCAAGGACTCCATCCAGGAGGAGAAAGTGAGGACTACAGATGCTGGAGATCAGAGCTGAAAATGTGTTGCTGGAAAAGCGCAGCAAGTCAGGCAGCATCCAAGGAGCAGGAGAATCGACGTTTCGGGCATAAGGCCTTCTACAGGAATAGGCTTATGCCCGAAACGTCGATTCTCCTGTTCCTTGGATGCTGCCTGACCTGCTGCGCTTTTCCAGCAACACATTTTCAGCAAGGACTCCATCCAGGCCAGTCTCTTTCCAGGACCACAAGAACTTGGAGATGTTTACAGGTTTTTTTTGTGGTGTTAAAATACAAACTTTCCAAATTGTACTTCTTGTCAGTGTATACATACAATTTCCTTTAAAACATTGGGAGCATACAGAAATTCTGCGAATATATGTCACTGGATTTGGTACTTAAGGTATTTAGGGCGAAACGGTGGCTCAGTGGTTAGCACTGTTGCCTCACAGCGTCAGTGTCCCAGGTTCGATTCCAGCTGTGGGCGACTGTCTGTGTGGAGTTTGCACATTCTCCCTGTGTCTGTGTGGGTTTCCTCTGGGTGCTCTGGTTTCCTCCAAAGATGTGCAGGTCGGGTGAATTGGCCGTGCTAAATTGTCCATAGTTGTTAGGTGCATTAGTCAGAGGGGGGTGGGTTACTCTTCGGAGAGTCGGTGTGGACTTGTTGGGCCGAAGGGCCATTTTTCCACACTGTAGGGAATCTAATCTAAAAATGAGGAGCCAATGTCAGAATATCATAATTAGCAACACCATTACAACGGTTTGCCCTTCAGTTATCTGGCCGAGCTTTAGTTTGATATTATAGCAAATGCATTTAATTATGTGTAAACCTCCATTGTCTTCTTTCTCTCCACTTTATTACTGCAAGTGTTAACAACACAGTGGAGTGAAGTGGATTGGGCTGTGGACTTTTGGAACTTGCCATCACTGTTTATTTCACGTGACTTACATATTTGAATAAAGATGTACAGAAATAGGAAGTCAAACTGAGGATAAATATTAGTGGAATTGAATGAAAACAACAAAGAAAAATGAGACAACAAGAGTTAAAGACAAACCAGCAGACAGACCAGAAGATTTGGAAAGTGTGAAACAAGAACAGAAGCAATTGTAAGAAGAGGGAGGTTTTAAAAAAAATTTTGTGTGTGACAATAGTGCAAAATATCAAAATTCTGAAAATGGAGAACGAAAATGACAGATTTCATTTTTGCAACTTAATCTTGATTGTTGCATTAATACATGATGAATATGAAACAGAACAGCACAGGAACAGGCCTGTCAGCGTATGATGTTGTGCCCAACATGACACCAAATTAGCCTAATCCTTAAATGCTCCTATCGTATCTCCCTGCACCACCACTCCTGACAGTGCATTCCAGACTCCTATCACTCTCTGTGTAAAAAAATACTTGCCCCTCGCATCTCCTTTGAGCTTTCCCCCTCTCACCTTAAATGCATGCCCCCTCGTATTAGACATTTGAACTCTGGGAAAAGGATTTTGACTGTCAACCCTATCTATACATGAACCTTTCAAAATATGTGAATGATTTTGTTAAATGTAATATGTAAGCTTTTTCTAAAAGTGTTAATACTGAGCATATATTGAGTAGGTGGGAGTTTTACTTTTTATTTAGCATTCATGATCAAACTTCAACCAGGAGAGTAAGTCTAACAATGCATAAATAATGCATAGATATTGCACTGGCTTGTTAAAAGGTGTAATTTCTACCTAACTCATGAGATGCATGAAAGAAATACAAATGAACTTTATGTTTTCAAATTTCATTACAAATGCTGATATTTATTCTTAATATATTTTCTAATAAGGTAGAGTTTGCAATGTAAGTTTTTTTTCATAAGTAATCCATCTGCAGAGATTGCCTAATGCAACCTGTGTCCACTTTCTCCTGATTTCATTTCTCTGCTGGAAAAGGAATGAGTAATAAAGTCAGCAGCGTAGATGGTTTGCAGTGAGGTTACAAGGCAGTGATTTAATCAAGCACTTCTAATTACGTCATAACACAGGGGAGTGTAAAGTTTAAGTATGTCAGCTCAACCCAGAGATTGCAGATAACTGCCTCACACTCACTACTGGATCTTTACTCTTGGACATAACAGGCTATCTACTCTTTTGCCTTTATAGGTTGCATAGGTATGTTTAAATCTAAGGTCTCATTCATTTATATGAATGTCTCATACATATGTCTCAACTGGCTAATACTAACTGGTTTCAATGTTCTGATCAGGCTTTGCCCATCAATTAAGTAAAAACATCAGCAAGAGTTAGTGACTAATCCACAGAATTCAAATATAGGAAACCGACTAATAACAGAAAGAAATCTAAATATCACTAAATTGCCGAGATTTTGCAGGACAGTTTTCATACAATCAGAGACGGATATGCTTCTGCGCATTTTATAATATTCCACTGAGACAAAAGTAATCATTTTATCTCTGAGTGCAGTTTGCTATCAACGAACAAACAATTTCCATCCTAAGTTATGTCAGTGCTTTTGTTGAATGGTGAACTGCAATATGCAAGGATTTTACAGAAGATATTTTCTTGATTCCCGAAAGCAGGTATTAAGTTGCCTATTGTTCACAGTGTCCCTTTTTTTTGCTGCCCAATATCTGGTTCAGTGTCAGTGTGACACAGATTTTCATTTCGGGTCAGTGTGTGTTCCTGCCCTCATAGATGGCTGATGTCTGAAAATAACGGAGCCCAGACCTGGTGCAACTGCCAAGAAATAAATTGTTTTATCTTAGATACAATATACAAATAAGCATAATTTGGCTTTTACAATGAGATCCATTAGTTCCTACTGCTCCTGTTGTATACAACTTGCTGACATTCTAGGTTAAAACGAATTTTTAAGTTAACTAAGCGCATGTATTTTATATTCCTTCTCATGATGAAAGCACTGCTGACAAGGTCAGCGATATTGTCCATTCCTAATTGCCCTTATAGGGATCGTGATGCATCATCTTCTTGAACTGTTCCAGCCCCACATGGTACAGGTACACTCAGAGTACTGTTAAGGAGAACTTACAGACTTTCAGCCTCACGTCAGGCTTACTGATTTTGTATTTCAGGTTAGAAATTGCCTGGGTTCACTCATCACTGTAATGCTCTGTGGGTGAGAAAGGGAGAAGCTAGTTCGTAAGCTACTGTTTGGGGACAAGGCAGGGAGGAAATTTTTGACACTATGTGACATACCATGGGACTTGAGGTAGTTACATTAACAGACCTGATAGCAGCCAATCCAGATGACTTCCTTCTAGATTAGCACAAAATATTTAAAGAAGTTAAAGGAAGAATATTATTGAGCATGTTACTTAAATTACATTATGTAGTTGTAAAGTTAGTCTCTAGAATGAGTAAGTTTAGAAACAATTCACTTGGGAGAATATCTCATCAATGTTGTTACCATTTTACTGACTTGAACGCTGCACTCACTAAGGTTTGATCTTTACACACCTTTGCAGAAATTAGATATTTGACAGTTGAGGTTCTGCATTTTTTTTGTCAGCTCACTTTGGGAGTTTCAGATGTCTGACCTCATTTTTGATGCCACTGCAATAAAATTGATCTGTTTAGTAGAAGAAATAATTGTAAGGTTCCCAGTGCTCTGGTTTGGTGTTCTTCGCACTATTGATTTTTATTTTTGGTAATATTTCCTAAGGTCTGCTGTTTTGTATTATATTGTTCTTGGACTTGTCATATCTTATGCTGTGAGACTTTCCCTCCACCAGTAGCACCATACCACATGCAAATTTTCCCAACTTATTGATTCAAACTTAGTTAAACCCCAGGTAAATGAAACGATATGCTGCTGCTGTGTCTGCAGAGAGGAAGATAGTTCCATACTTTATCAAACAAATTCAGCCAACAACCAGGAATACTACTTAGCCAGCTCTTGTCCAAATGGGGTGATTGGGGATCCAAAAAAACAGCTTTTCATACTGAATGTAGACAGTTGGTGACCATGCCATAACATAATTTTGGAGCTACCCTCTTCAACCTTCAATTAAGAGGAACCTGGAACTAACCTGCACCAAGGTTACTGATCATACAGAGTTCATCTAAAAGGATGCAATTACTATTATGAAGCGGAAAAGCATGTCATTTATTCTCTAGAGTGGCTAGCTTGCTGCAGTTACCAATTTGATGAAGAAATGAGGATACAGTACATAATGGCTGCAAATCAAAATCACAGCAGAACCAAAGTCACTCACATGTCACTTGTTGATTGTTTGCAGTTAACAAAGTAGATAAATGCAAACAAAAATATAAACGCAAGGAGCCTTCTAATTAGTTGCAGGTATGCAAATAGATGGAATGGATTGGTTACAATAAATATTCCCTTTGTGACCAAGCTCTTGGCTATTCATCGTAATATTATTGTTCTTTTACGATGGCATCTATTTTCTTTTTTTACATATCTATGAAACACTATTTTTCTACACTATTTTATAATAGCAAATCTGTTTCAGTGTAATCCTTACACTTGGCAATTGTGAAATGCTGCTTAAAAATCATAACTGTTACACTTAGAATCTCAAATAATCAAGTATTTCTCGTCAAATGTCAACATTGCTATTGTACTAAAATAGTTGTAAAGCATAACTTTTGATGAAGCTAATGCCCAGCCAGTAAATAGAAATAACAATGAATAAAAAGAGAAATATAATGTCTAGTTTCTGCAAAACCTGTTCTCTATAAGAATGTTTGTTTCAAAATTCAACAAACCATGAAAATAGCAAGTTGTAACAATAAAGCAGACAAGTTTTCAGATATCATAAACCTCCTCTTCCATGTTAACAAATTTGTATAAGTTTCTGAATAAAATAATTAGTAAATGACTTTTATAGTCACATGGAATAATTTAAAGGCAGTAAATGCACCTTGCGAGCAGCTGAAATTCTTAAACCATCGGTGCATCACCTGAATATTGAAATGATACTAGTTTTACTGTTGATTCCTAGCATTATTTTAATTACTGCAAGATCAGGTTTGTTGTAATTTGTAAGCACACTCTTGCTAAATGACTTGTTCTGAAGTGATAGGCTGCTTAAATGCAACCTGGCCTCTAAGTCAATGTTTGTTGCTTGTGGTTGACATTGGCCATTGAGTAATTATCTTTGAAATAAATAAACAATTTTTTTCAGCCTTTTAATTAATTAATAACAGATTTGCTGATTGCTTTCAAATGAGCAAGTTTTCTGGAAATCTACTAAGTTTAGCAGTGAAGTTCTGAGCCATAGCTGGTTGATGTGCACAGATTTGAGATTTAAGCCAATATCACAAATGAATGTGCTTGTTCTGTTTTTCTCCGTGTGCTATTTCTATACGTATTGACCAGCTTATTTCAAATGAGTGGGAATCGAGGCAAAAACAATATACGCAGGAATGTCACATCAGAGCATTTAAACAATTTTTTTGATATTGATCAATCAGAATCTTTACCCTAATGTGTCCCTTGGATCTGCCCCTTTGAATATGGGTAATTTAGTCAGCAGGGCCACTAGATGGAGCACAGCAGGGAAGTGCAGTATTTCACCTCCCGGGAAGAAAATTTACCTCGTTGAAGTCATGCTGCTCAAATCAAACCTTTTGCATTCAGAGATCAGAATTGATATCAACTCTAATGAAGTTCCAGACTAAACCGTACTGTCCTCCTCCCAGCAGGAAGATGCATGATGGGAAACAAGTTGAAAATTGTCTGAATGTCAGCAGGTGGAGGGTGGAGTAAGACAGTGATAGAAATGTTCTCTTTGGGAGTTTGCCATTGATTTTCAAACGATCAAATCTAATGTCCTTGCTCCAAGAGGCTTTCCAGGCCTTCAAACAAGAAAAGTATTTCTCTGTTTTTGTGCAGAGGCTTAGCAGCTGCACTCTGCTTAACTCCCTTAGTTGATTGATGTAATAAAATGACTTAAGATCTGATGAAATTTGAATTAATGACAGCTGTTCTGCATACTGAGAAAATTCTGCCATTTTACCATTGCCCTTAATTATTGAATGTAGTTTCAATCTCATATGAAACTTATTTTGCAAAGGCTTTATTTTCTGTAATCACCACAGGTTGGCCAGTGATGTTTTATTTTTCACTGGAAATGAAGCTTGCCTGTTCTGAAAACAAATTTTATGATGATCCAAATTGATGTACTGTCACTTTATTTCCAACTAATGTGAACTCGATCACATCTTGATTCAATATGTAAAAATAAAAGCTGGAAATATATACATTTATACATAAAAGAATGCATGCAGTAGAAATAACGCAGACAAACGCTGAACATGGTTAAATTGTTTCATCATGGTTGAATTAAAGTCAGTGACTTGATTTTGAAAGGTTCTAGGATGAAAACTGTGAGCATTCAGCCTCAAGTCATTTGGTCACGTGTAACTGGATTTTTGGCCAAGATATCAGCACAGCATGGGCTAAAACCAGGCAGTAAGACTTATCAGTACATTGCTGAATTTGATTTTCCTACCCTGATAGGATGACCACCAGTTATCCCTTTCCGGCTCCTTAAATTCTGGGGCAGAGAGATGGCCTTGCCTCCCTTTTAAAAACAAAAGTCCTGCAGATCTGGAAATCTAAAATATAAACAGGAAGTGTTGGAGAAACTCAGTAAATCTGAGAGCATCTGTGGAGAGAGCAACAGAGTTAACATTGCAAGTCTACCATGGCTGTCCTTCAGAAGTGCAATCCCAAAGACAAGTCATACTGGAATTGAAACTTAAACTCTCTGTTTCTGTCTCCACAAATCCTCCCAAACCTGCCACATTTCTCCAAAACTTTGTTTTTATTTCAGGCCTAACATTTCCCAATTTACTACTCTGTTTTAATCAACTCCAGAATCTGCCTGTATGAATTTGTCCATCAAGAGGCAGGCTCATAAAGTCTTAGAATGAACAGGCCTTGATCTGACTTCTTCACTCTCCATACAAGGCAAGAGAAGCCCATCTCTTTAGGCCTTCATTCATCAGAGGCGATGGAAAATATATTCTCTTCTTTTTTGGGCTTGAAGAACTGTAGTAGTGTATTGGCTGCTATTCCATCAGGGTCTTGCAGCCTTGTCATTGCAGAATCCCTCTTGGATCTTGCTTGAGAGCCTGTGCTTCATAACATTGACCCCTGCTTTGGAAAAATGAGTCATGGTTGTAGTATGGTTACAGTGGCAGCAGGACTGTTCCCTCTATCATTACTGTACATTGTTAGCAAAAGACAGCCCACAGCAAAGTATGCATTTGCTCCTAAAATGTGGATCATCTGTTTGCTTCGGTTTGGTGGATCTCCCAATAGGGTAGCAAAGGAACTGTTGAATATTATTGATGATAACTGTCCAGATGTTAGCAAAGAAGTACCACACAAGAAGATCACTGTGTGTATGATGAAAGCAGATAAATAACAATGGGAGTTGACTTTGGATTACAAAAAGAATCATGACAGACTTTCATTTTTAGTTATAACCTTTAGTACTTAAACTGCAAAATTTATATTTACAGACAATGAACGTAAGTACCACCATAGTATTTCTTGAGTAAAGCTGGTAATTTGGTGTCTCTATTATGCCTTGTTTGTGCACCATTCTAATTCCAGCTCAGAACTTGCACAGTTCAGAAAAGTCATTTCATTATTATCCGTCGCTGCTGAATTTGAATTGGGGCTTGAGAGCTCAGTGGATGCCAGTTCTCCTTGCTACAAGGCTATTAATGAATGCAAGATGCATTGCCTTTGTTTTGAACCAGCTCCACTTTCTCCTGAGATGTTATACATCCCCCAGTGATTGACCCGCTCTGTGTACTGGCTAAATCAAAATCTGTGCAAAGTTTCAGCTGTAACTAGCAGACAGCAATTGTGCAAACCGTATACAAGAGATCCATGGGAACAGCACAGGATTAGACCATTCGATCCATCATATCTGCGTCAATGTTTGCCATTTAATTGAAACCATTCATTCCCTGTGGATCATTTTCCCTTTTTCTATACACTTTCAAGTTCTTCCATTTAAAATACCAATTTGCTTTTGTGAAATGTTAGTCTCTTCACCTGGAGTCACTGTGGTAATTTTTAAAATTCATTCATAGAATGTGGGCATCGCTGGTTGGGCTAGCCTTTATTGCCTGTTCCTAGTTTCTCTTGGAAAGGTAGTGGCAGCTGCCTTTGTGAACCGCTACAGTCCTTTTACTGTAGGTAGACTCATAATGCCATTGGGGAAGGAATTCCAGGATTTTGACCCAGTGACTCTGCAGGAATGGCAATAAATTTCCAAGTCAGAAGTGGCTTAGAGGAGAACTTGCATATATCCCATATATCCTTCCCATATATCTGTTGCTCTTGTATTTCTCAAAAGGAGTGGTTTTGGGTTTGGAAGATGTTGTCTAAAGAAGTACACATTGCTGCTACTGAGCTTCAATGGTGGAGGAAGTGGATGTGGTATCAGTCAAGCAGGTTGCTTTGACCTGGATGATATCAAGGGTCTGAAGTGTTGACGGAGCTGCAGTCATCTTGGCAAGCGGGGAGTATTCCATCAAACTTCTGACATGAGCCTTGTTGATGGTGGACAGAAACTGGAGAGTTGGGAGGTGAGTTAATCATTGCAGGTTCCTAGCATTTGACTTGCTGTTGTAGCTACAATATTTAAATGGTTAGCCAGGTTCAGTTTCTGACCAATGGTAACCCTCTGGATGTTAATAATGGAAAATTTGAGCTTAAAAATGTGTTGCTGGAAAAGCGCAGCAGGTCAGGCAGCATCAAAGGAACAGGAGAATCGACGTTTCGTGCATAAGCCCTTCTTCAGGAATGAGGACGGTGTGCCAAGCAAGCTCAGATAAAAGGTAGGGAGGAGGGACTTGGGGGAGGGGCACTGGGAATACGATAGGTGGAAGGAGGTTAAGGTGAGGGCGTTAGGCCGGAGAAGGGGTGGGGGCGGAGAGGTCAGGAAGAAGATTGCAGGTCAAGAAGGCGGTGCTGGTCTGAGGATTGGGACTGAGAAAGGGTGGGGGGAGGGGAAATGAGAAAGCTGGAGAAATCTGCATTCATCCCTTGTGGCTGGAGGGTTCCTAGGCGGAAGATGAGGCGCTCTTCCTCCAGGCGTCATGTTGCCATGGTCTGGTGATGGAGGAGGCCAAGGACCTGCATGTCCTTGGCGGAGTGGGAGGGGGAGTTAAAGTGTTCAGCCACGGGGCAGTTGGGTTGGTTGGTGCGGGTGTCCCAGAAGTGTTATCTGAAACGTTCCGCAAGTAGGCGGCCTGTCTCCCCAATGTATAAGAGGCCACATCGGAGGAAGCGGTTGCAGTAAATGATGTGTGTGGAGGTGCAGGTGAATTTGTGATGGATATGGAAGGATCCCTTGGGGCCTTGGAGGGGAGTGATGGGGGAGGTGTGGGCGCAAGTTTTGCATTTCTTGCGGTTGCAGGGGAAGGTGCCAGGAGTGGAGGTTGGGTTGGTGGGGGGTTGTGGATCTGACGAGGGAGTCGCGGAGGGAGTGGTCTTTCCGGAACGCTGATAGGGGTGGGGAGGGAAATATATCTTTGGTGGTGGGGTCTGTTTGGAGGTGGCAGAAATGACGAAGGATGATACGATGTATCTGGAGATTGGTGGAGTGGTAGGTGAGGACCAGTGGGGTTCTGGCCTGCTGTCGATTGGAGGGGCGGGGTTCAAGGGCGGAGGAGCGGGAAGTGGAGGAGATGCGGTGGAGAGCATCGTCGACCACGTCTGAGGGGAAATTGCGGTCTTTGAAGAAGGAGGCCATCTGGGTTGTTCGGTATTGAAATTGGTCCTTCTGGGAGCAGATGCGGCAAAGGTGAAAGAATTGGGAATATGGGATGGCGTTTTTACTGGGGGCAGGGTGGGAAGAGGTGTAATCTAGGTAGCTGTTATAGTAAGTTTATATAGTAAGACTGTATAAACTTACTATAACAGTCAGTTTATAGTAAACGTCCGTGTTCAGTCGGTCGTCCGAGATAGAAATGGAGAGGTCTAGGTCCCGTAAACCCGTCCCTCCAATTGCCACCAGGACAGAACGCCACTGGTCCTCACCTACCACCCCACCAATCTCCAGATACATCGTATCATCCTTTGTCATTTCCGCCACCTCCAAACAGACCCTACCACCAAGGATATATTTCCCTCCCCACCCCATCAGCGTTCCAGAAAGACACTCCCTCCGCGACTCCCTCATCAGATCCACAACCCCCCACCAACCCAACCTCCACTCCCAGCACCTTCCCCTGCAACCGCAAGAAATGCAAAACTTGCGCCCACACCTTCCCCCTCACTTCCCTCCAAGGCCCCAAGGGATCCTTCCACATCCATCACAAATTCACCTGCACCTCCACACACATTATTTACTGCATCCGCTGCACCCGATGTGGCCTCCTATACATTGGGGAGACTGGCCGCCTACTTGCGGAACGTTTCAGATAACACTTCTGGGACACCCGCACCAACCAACCCAACTGCCCCGTGGCTGAACACTTTAACTCCCCCTCCCACTTCGCCAAGGACATGCAGGTCCTTGGCCTCCTCCATCGCCAGACCATTGCAACATGACGCCTGGAGGACGAGCAGCTTATCTTCCGCCTCGGAACCCTCCAACCACAAGGGATGAATGCAGATTTCTCCAGCTTTCTCATTTCCCCTCCCCCCACCTTTTCTCAGTCCAAACCTTCAGGCTCAGCACCGCCCTCTTGACCTGCAATCTTCTTCCCGACCTCTCCGCCCCCATCCCCTCTCCGGCCTATCACCCTCACCTTAACCTCCTTCCACCTATCGTATTCCCAGCGCCCCTGCCCCAAGTCTCTCCTCCCTACCTTTTATCTTAGCCTCCTTGGCACACCATCCTCATTCCTGAAGAAGGGCTTATGCCCGAAATGTCGATTCTCCTGTTCCTTTGATGCTGCCTGACCTGCTGCACTTTTCTAGCAACACATTTTCAAGCTCTGATCTCCAGCATCTGCAGTCCTCACTTTCTCCTAATGGAGAATTTGATTATGGTAATGCCATTGAAGTCATAGATTGTTGGATAGATTCTCTCTTGTGGGAGATGGCCATTGTCTGGCATTTGAGTGATGTGAATGTTACTTGCCACTCGCCAGCTTACCACTTGCCACTTGGATATTGTTCAGGTCTTACTGCATTTGAACATGGGCTGCTTCTATATCTGAGAGGTCACTGATGATACTGAATGTTACGCAATCATCATTGAACATTCCCACTTTTAACGTTATGATGGAAAGATGGTCATTGATAAATGAAGCTGAAAATAGTTTGACCTCGGACATTTCCCTGAGGAATTCGTGCAGTGATGTCCAGGAATTGAAATGACTGAGATCCAACAATCACAACCATCTTCCTCTTTACAAGGTATGACTTCCATTAGCCGAGGATTTTCCCTGTGATTCTCATTGACTCCAGTTTTGCGAGGGTTCCTTGATAGCACGCTTGATCAAATGCGATGTTGGTGTCAAGGTTGTGCTCACCTCCCATCTAGAATTTAGCTTTTTTGGTCTATGTTTAAAACAAGGTTGTAATGAGATCAGAAGTTGAGTGACCCTGACCAAACAAAAACTGGGTGTCACTGAGCAAGTTATTATCAAGCTAAAGCTGCTTGAAAGCACTGTTGATGATCCCTTCCATCATTTTACTGTTGATCGAGAGCAGACTGATGGGGGCAGTAATTGTTTGGGTTGAGTTGTGATGCTTCTTGTGTACTGGATATACTTGAGCAATTTTCCACTTTGTTGTTTCGATGCCAGTGTTGTAGCTCTACTGGAACAGCTGAGCAAGGGATGTAGCAACATTTGGAACACAAGTCTCCAGTACTGTTGCCAGTGTTGGCCAGCCCGTAGCCTTTGCAATACCCAGTATCTTCATACATTTCTTGATATCCTGTGGAATGAATCAGATTGACTGAAGATGGCATTTGTGATGTTGGAACTGTTGCAGGAGGCTGACATGGATTATTCATTTGATAGTCCTCAAAAATTGTTGTGAATGCTTCAGTCTTATCTTTTGCACTGATACGCTGGGCTTTCCCATCAGTATGGATGGAAATATTTGTGGAGTCTCATACTTCAGTGAGTCTTTTAATTGTCTACCACCTTCCACAGCTAATGTATCAGGATTGCAAAGCTAAGATTTGATCCATTGGTTGCAGAATTGCTTAACATGGGAGGTGGGACAGGACATATCCAGGGATAGTGTTGGTGTTGGGACATTATGTATGAGGTATGACTCTGTGACTATGATTGTGTCAGATTTGTCCGACTGGTCTGTGAGATAGTGCTCTCAATTTTGGCACTACGCCCCCAGATGTTAGGAGAATTTTGCAGGGTCAACAGGATTGAGTTTGCCATTATGTTCTCTAGTGCCGTATTTGATACTCAGTGGTCCTATCTGTTTTTATTCCTTTCTTTGAAACTTGTTAGGTGATACAACTAAGTGGCTTGCTAGACCATTTTGGAGGGCAGATAAAAATTGTGGGAAAAAGTTTCAATCATGAAGGCAATTGAGAGTTATGGGACAAAGGCAGAAAATGGAGTTGAGAATTGTAAGATCAGTCATGATCCCAGTGAATAGCAGAACAGATTTGATGACCTGAATGATTTACTTCTCCTCCTACATCTTACTGGTCTGGAGTCACATGTACATCAGACCAGGTAAGGAATGCAGTTTTCCTAAAGAGCACTAGTGAACTAATGGATTTTTATCACATTTGAGAATGGTTTCATAGCCACCTTTAGATTTTTACTTTCAGATTTTTATTGAATTCAAATTCTGCTATCTGCTGTGGTGGAAATCAAACTCACATCCATGGAACATTATCTTTGCCTCTGGATTGCTCACTCATTGACAATACCACTGTGCCATCGCCTCCCCTTGAGTGCTGTGGGGAAAATAAATCTTGCAACTGCCTCCTTCATTCTTCAAATGATGATCCCAGCTCCTTGTCCCAAACAAACATGGATCAGTTTGACTGACTTTCCAAGTTAATTCTTTTCAGCACTCTAAGGAAAAATACCTTGTCTCCGACTTGTACCTCCCCAGCAAAGATAAAAACTAAAGAAACTGGAAGCACAAGTTGATATCTTGTCTTATCCTTTCGTCACAGAACTAGTTTGGCACGGCAAGGATCCTGACAAATGTCGTTTTAACAATCTTTTTAAATGATAGTTATATTGATCCTTTCCCAATAGTGTGGCATTAATAAGAAACTATAAGATTGTGCAAGTGTATCCCAATAAAGATTCTACAAATTAAAGGTTGCAAATAAGACAGGTGTTCCCAGCTGGGATTAATTTCCTGACAAGTATTCTAATACACTGAAGTATTTATTGCAGAAAAACACCAAGGATTGTGCTTATACACTATACACTACACAGACATAATATTTATTATGACAAGAAAAACATCTGGTTTGCATCACTTCTCAGCTGCGAGTAGTCTGTGCGGCATTTGGAGCCAGATTTGTTTCTTTGACATAAAATTTAGAGAGAAAAAAATAACAAGTGAGTTCTGAGATATTCAGATTCCCTTTGTAAACAGGAACAGAGTGGTTCAGATGTGCCCACTTGCATATTCAAATTCAAATATGATTTCAGCAACATTTGGTGTTGTATCTTGGTTTTTTCTTATATTTTGCTTTCTTCCCATTTTAAACTCAATACAACCTCCTCATCTGCTCTGAATTTAAATGTTTCGTGACTTCCATGACAACAGTTTGTTTTTCACATTCTTCTAATAATATCAAAAAATGCATCTTGTTTTCAGAGAACCAAATGGCTGCAATTTCCATTCTGTTTTCTTTGTGACTATTAAGTCACATATCTTTCCTTGGCACCAAAATGTGAATTGTTGTACCACAGAAACGAAAGGGGAACAATTATTTGCATTTGAATTTTTCCTTCGAATTAGAAAGTGTATTTTGCTGAAATGTAGTGCAGGATGTGATGTATGGAGAACTATACTTGTTCAAAACAGGACATTCTAACTTTACATGAAGCATTTCAGCTGATATTCTCATAGTCCAGGAGAGCCTCGCAGTATTTTTCGAAAGTTTTTTCTAAAAAAAACTTGAAGCTGCACTAAAATCTCCACAGCTGGGATTGTATTGTGGCTCAGTGGGGCAGCACAGTGGGTCAGTGGTTAGCACTGCTGCCTCGCAGCACCAGGGACCCGGGTTCGATTCCAGCCTCGGCGACTGTCTGTGTGGAGTTTGCATGTTCTCTCAGTGTCTGCGTGGGTTTCCTCCAGGTGCTCCGGTTTCCTCCCATAATCCAAAGATGTGCAGGTTAGGTGAATTGGCTATGCAAAATTGCCCACAGTATTCAGGGATGTGCAGGTTAGGTGCATTAGTCAGCGGTAAATGTAGAGTAACAGGGTAAGGGAATGAGTCTGAATAGGTTACTCTTTGGAGGGTTGGTATGGCTTGTTGGGCCAAATGGCCTGTTTCCACACTAAGGATTTTGTGATTCTAAAATGAGAGAAACCAACTGTGACTTGTCAAGAATGCATTTTTAGTGGAAAACTACCTGTCTCTACTTTTAACAATGGATAATGAGCAGCAGGTTCATTGAGTCCAGACATGTGGATTTCACAGCAGATGGAGACCTGGATCTGAGTAGATGTTACAGAACTTGAACATAGGTAAATGGTCAGGTCTGAGTTAGTATTATTCGTGATGATGGTATCATAGACATACTGAAAAGGGATGCCACGGGTGCCTTTCTAGGCTAGTGTCTAGAGTGTTGAGAAGGGATTGGATTGCAACAACAGATTCTGAAGGAGCTTCATAGGTAAATCCTGTTTCCCCTGGCTGGGAAGTCTTGAACGTAGGAGCATAGTCTTGGGATAAAGAATTGATGATTGATTTAGATCTAGTTATGAGGGGAAGTGTGATGGAGTCACTTGGATTATGCTGAATCTTTGAAATTCTTGACCCAACACAATTGTGAAAGTTCTATCAGTGAACATATTTAAGGCTATGATTAGCACATTTTTGGTCTCAACAAAACAAAGAATATATGAAGCAGATGGGAAAGTGGCATTAAGACAGAAAATCAGCCACAATCATGGAGAATGATACAGCAGGCGAAGGGAGCCAAATAATCTACTCCTGTTCCTAATCCTTACGTCCCTCTGTGTTGACAGTCTTCGATTTGAAAGTCTGGGGTAGTTGGTAGCACCATGGTAATCTGTTCTTCTTCCAGTTCCCAAGCTCTATTCAAAACTGCAGATCAGAAAATTGAAGTGGACTCTAATGATTAAAAGCATTAACCTTCTACAGCAAAATATCAGCAGGCCCAATTGATCTGCCCAGTGGTTCATTTCAAACTTTGTTTTAAAATGCACCGTCAGCATTGCCGGCTTTATCAGCACGTGCATTGGATTGATTTGCACCTCCCACAAACAGCAGTGCTGCATAACTCATTCATTGTGTTTGTGGTTCCTAAGGCAGGTCTGTGATTTTTTTTTAATTCCCTTCAACCCACCGGAAAATCAGCTGTTGTACTAAGAGAAAGATCAAAAGACAAAGCTCCACAGGCTTGATAAGTTCTAGAAATGGGTTTGATTTTATTTTCCCAGGGCATAGAGAACCTAATTATTTATGTTTATCCGAATCTTCCATCCTGTATCTGATCAAGAATATTCATCTGCTAATACTGTTTTTTTTCTGCTAGTCTTTAATACAAAGTATTTGAGGAATAGAAGGGGTGATGAAATCATTCTTCTCAGATTGAGGTTTGAATGATCAATGGACCCGTGTACACAATTTTTGATGTGCTGACTTGAATTACATGTCGTGTGGTTGATTCTGTACATCTAACATGTAAATGCAATCTGAAACATATCTGTAATCACTTAGATTGTGGCCAGTGGCCTAGCTTTGGAAATTGTTAGCAAAGCAGGAAAGATTTGACTCTGTTCTTTCTACTTTCACAGATGACACATCTTATTACTAGAATCTTACTAATTGTTGCTGTACAGATTTGGTTGCCTGCAAGTGAAATTTGAGCCATTCAATGGAGCTCATCCACTGATTGGTGCATGCATGACAAAGTCACTACCATAATTTTCAGGCATGGACTTCATTTATATCAATTCAATAAATTGCAGCAGGAAGGTCAGAAATGGGAGTCATATTTTATAATATCTAGAGGAGCACACCATGTTGGCTCCTAAAAAAAACACCAAACACACCTTGACTGGGCATTTATTGACACGTTTTAACCCATTGAAATCCTTATTCTGACCATTTCCAACACAAAATAAATAAATATCTACAAATATTGGGAAAAGGTCATTAAAGTGTGGTGCTGGAAAAGGCACAGCAGGTCAGGCATTATCTGAGGGTTAAGAGAGTCATGGTTCAGCCATAAGCCCTTCATCAGAACTCCAGCCAACCTTTTGAAGCAGATAGATTCTTTGATTGCCCAGTCATAAATCCTTTCCAAAGTGCTGGCTTCAGTCCTGATGAAGGGCTTTTGCCGGAAATGTTGATTTTCCTGCTCCTCTGATGCTGCCTGACCGACTGTGCTTTTCCAGCAAAACTCTAATCTAGACCCCTATTCTGAGACTGTTAACTGATTTATAGGTGCCAGGTAAAACCAATTTCAGCCAGGTCTGACAAAAAAACTTTGCTCTTAAGCATTGCCCTTTTTCTAAAGATGCTTCCAAACTTGTTGAGCAAGGATTTCCTGTTTTCAATTTCTGATATAGAGCATTCATTTTTGTTTGGAATTTGCTTTTGTATTAGTATTTAATATTGACCACATTGACTCTATCAGTTTGTGTAATTTTCTACAAATGATTATCCATTGACAGACTTTGTAACAACCTATAGTCCAAGAGGTTACTAAGGATTTGCACCAATGATTGCAGACTGCGCAGGACTCGGTGCGTTATCTCTGTGCCCTCGGACACTATTTTTATGTTCGAATTTAAGGCAACAATTTTGTCATTGCTTTTAGCTAGACCTTCTTGACCTGTGTATCAAATCCATTAAATGTCATTATTTACATTGATTATTGAGTTAAGTTAAATTTGGTGTAAACATGAGCAGATTTCCTGACAGCACCATCAGTAAGCCAAACGTGGGAAACAATTTCTTCATCTTTCAAAGCAAGCATGGCTTTTTACCCTGAGCTGAAATATGCATGACATTTCAAAAGCCTTCTATCTTGCTTTATGAAATTCATCTTTCGTGGGAATGTTTTAAGAAATGGTAATGTCACTCAGTATCTTAGCAATTCTGTCATATCTACAAATATCAATCAAGCAGCATATGTATCTAGCTTTAGCATGATCTTTAAGCTTAAAACAGCAAGAGCATTTGCTAAACAGAAGTCTGTTTCATATGAGAACAACGTCTTAGGCAAAGGTGTCACTAATGATATATTGGTGAAATGATTTGGTAATTAGTTTCTTATTTTTATATTTAGTCGTACATAAGCTGTTCAAGTAGCTGCAGAGATAGTGAATGCACTGGTAGTAATCTTCCAAGAAGCCTTCAGATTTTGAAAAAGTCCAAGAGGATCAGAAAAGTGCCAGTGTAACTGCCTTATTCAAAATGGAAGGAGGCAAAAAAAAAAGCTGGCTTATGAGCTGGTTAGCTTAATATCTGTCATTGGGAAACTGTTAAGGTCTGTGATAAAGGATGCAATAGAAGATATAAGCATGTAATCAAATGAAGTTAGAATGACTTCATGAAGGGGTAATCATGCCTGATGAATTTATTACAGTTCTTTGAGAAAGTAAAAAGCAAGATAGACAAAAGGGAACCACTAGATGTAATACAGATTTTCCAATCAAGCTGTTCAGAGATGTTATGACACACCTATACTGCACATAATGCTACTTGCCTAGAAGCTCATGCTGTTGAGCGTAGTATATTCACATTGATAGAAAATTGGATAACTAATTGTATGGAGATATTTGGGATAAATAGAATATCTTCAGATGTCAATCTTTAATTGGTGGAGTGCCACAGGGATCAGTGCTGGGCACATAATTATTTACAATATGCATTAATGACTTGAATGATGGAAGGGAATGAAATATCATGTTTGTGGATGACACAGAAATAGGTCGTATAATGTAATGAGAGCAAAAAGAGTCAAAAAGTTATGGACAAGTTAAATGAGTGGCCAAAAATATGGTAGATGAAATGTAATGTGGGAAAATGTGAAGTTGTGCATTTTGGCAGGGTGAATAGAGCTGAATGTTATCTAAATGAGTGAAAACTGCAGCTCAGATGGATTTGTGATTCCTAATGCACAAATCACAAACAAACAGTTAACATCCAAGTTCAGGAGATAATAGGGAAGGCAAATTGAATATTGGTCTTTGTTTTAAAGGGACTGGCATATAAAATTAGAGAGATCTTGCTAAAACTGTAGAAGGCAGTATTCAGAGCACAGCTGAAATAATAAGAACTATGTTGGTCGCCTTATCTAAGAATTGTTTTCTTCTCAGGATGGCAAATCTGTGGAATTATTTAGTGCAAAGGACTGTCAAGACTGGGCCGTTAAGTATATTTAAGGCTGAGATCTACATGGATTTCTAACCTTCAAGGAAATAGAGGGTTATGTGATAAGGCAATAAGGTGGAGTTGAGGATTATCCAATCAGCCTAGTTTTCAGACTCGGTGAACAGAATTGCCTACTTCCACCTCCTCTATCTTTTGGTCTTATTAAGTTAGATCTAATTGTTTTTACATTTTGGCCCATTTTTCAAACAGTGCATGAAAGATAATGAGTGGGACTGGCTACTGTTGTTTGGAATAACTAGTACGTTTTCCTCAAAGTATAATCAAGTTGAAGTAACAGTCCGATCACTTTGGCACAGGTAAAGAGATTCATCCGTAGGATAATCTACCATCATTTCTGTCACCACCAGCAGGATGGTGCCACCAGATCCACATTTCCATCCTGTCCCTTCCTCAGGGACTGTTCCTTCCAGGATACTGTGATCCACTCCTCCATTCCCAACACGTTCCTACGGCCTTCCTTGCAATTGCAGAACGTGTAATAGCTGCCACATAAACAGAAATTGCTAGAAAAGCTCAGCAGATCCAGCAGCACCTGTGTGGAGAAAAATCGGAGTCAACATTTTGGATCCAGTGCCGAACCAGAGGACACAACTTAAAAATACGGGGTAGACCATTTAGGACAGAGATGAGGAGAAACTACTTCACCCAGAGAGTGGTGGCTGTGTGGAATGCTCTGCCCCAGAGGGCAGTGGAGGCCCAGTCTCTGGATTCATTTAAGAAAGAATTGGATAGAGCTCTTAAAGATAGTGGAGTCAAGGGTTATGGAGATAAGGCTGGAACAGGATACTGATTGGGAATGATCAGCCATGATCATATTGAATGGCGGTGCAGGCTCGAAGGGCTGAATGGCCTACTCCTGCATCTATTGTCTATTGTCTATTGTCTATTAAGTCTGATTTCTCTCCACAGACGTTGCCAACAACAGAAATTTCTGTTGTTGTTTCTGATTTGCAGTTCTTTTGGTTTTTATTTAGTGTAACACCTGCCCATTTACTTCCTCCTTTCTCACCATCCAAGACCCCAAATACACCTTCAAGATGAAGCAGCACTTTACCTGCACTTCATTCAATCGAGTGTACTGTTTTGCTGCTCACAATCTAGCCTCCTTTACATTGGAGAAATGAAGCGCAGACTTGGTGACCGTTTCACAGAATGTTTACATTCTATTGGCACAAAAGACCCTGATCTTCCAATTGCAAAACCACTTCAACACACCACCATGATCCCCAGCCAACATCTCTGTCTCAGGCTTGCTGCAGTGATCCAACAAAGCTCAACACAAGTTGGAATATCAGCATCTCATTTTCCACTCAGGAACTCTGCACCCTTCTGAACTCAATATAGAGTTCAAGAATTTTAGGGCTTGAGCATCTTCCACGTCCTTAACCCAAACCCCTTACACCAGGGCTTGTCATCATATGGACTGCTACCACAAACAACACATTTTCAGGTACCAATAATCCCCATTAGCAATTATTCATTCTC
Organism: Chiloscyllium punctatum; assembly: GCF_047496795.1. NCBI lineage: Eukaryota > Metazoa > Chordata > Chondrichthyes > Orectolobiformes > Hemiscylliidae > Chiloscyllium > Chiloscyllium punctatum. The sequence continues at coordinate 84,884,235 of NC_092745.1, forward strand.
CCAGGCTGACCTTTGCCCACTCCTTTTTTTGCCCAACTGATTTTCTCTTTTTTTGGGCTCTATATCTCCAACTCCTGCCTGCTCTTCCCAACCTATCTTCTGCATAAATACCAAGCTTATCGAACTACCATCAGTTCTGAAGAAGTAACTGGACCTGAAATGTTAAATCTGATTTCTCTCCATAGATACTGTCAAATCTGAGTTTTCCCAGCAATTTCTGCTTTTGTTTCTAGAGATTTTGTCTGTTGTCACAAAATCATAAATATAGCCTTTATTCTTGGTTTTATGTTTTTACCATAAATAGTTAACATTGGGAATCTTTCATCATGTGATTCAAACAGCTTCAATAATTAAGCATTACTAATAATATCCGCATTACATTATGATGATTCTGGTCATACATGGCTCATGATTTGTGAAAAAGAATGTTGGGTTGTCAACCAAAATTCTTCTTGTTCTCATTCAAAATTCTTAGTCATCACCATCCATTTTCTCTCTCCCTCCACCTCCCTTATCCTTGACAAATCTTTGGGTGGTACATTGTTCACAATGTCATTCAATAGCTCTGCTGCCCTCTTTGATCAAAACTCTCACAGTAAGGTCAGATGTCCAGTGAAGACCATCTGCTTAGTTGACAGCATATTCATGGAAATTTCTTAATGTCCCTTGATGATTACTATTCCTCTCCATCTATACATGATAGCAAATCTAATTGTATGTCAGTGTTGATTTTTTGACAGAATGAGGAGAACCATGCATATGGTGAGCAATGTGATGTTCTGTAGTAATTAGATAAACATCAGAGTGGAAAATTTGGAGGGGAAATCACATTAGGGTATTTAACGTTTCAACTTCAGGAATATTTTTGACCTACAGATTTGCACACAAATATTGTTTTAAGGTTTAGTTACCAATTTCAAATCCAAATCCACTGAGTCAGCTTTTTGGGCTTCTTAGTACTTTTTCTCATGCACTTTCCTGTGGGATATTGTTTTACTTCAGTCAAGAGTAAGCCAACAGATTACTGAACGTATCAGTAACATTTAGCAGATTGATTCATGCAGAATAAATAAATCAACTGCTATCATAATTGATTAATGTTACATTTAAAATCCTTTGCAATACATTATCATTTCAGTTTTATTCTCTCCTGAGTGTTGTACTGCCTTTGTCCTGTGTATAAGTCCATCCCAGCTATGACATGGATATTGCACTGGTTAGGCAACAGAAAGGCATTTTTAAATAGGGCATGTTCATATTGTTTTCCTACAGAATTCACTTTTTCTTCCATTCCTTGTAACGTGACTTCTTGTTGGACCATCTCAATCGGAGAGGAAAGTAGTCAATCCAGCAGCTAGTTTTTTTTTCCCACAATTTGATCAGATTTGCATATTGTTTTATTTCATTGGCCTTTGCTATACAATCCATGCACAAATACCGAGGTTTATGGATAGTCGTTATCCTCTAGATACAATATAGAGATGTTGCTCTTTGGAGTTGCAGCAGTCTTTTAATAGGTGAATTGAGAATTCCACAAAAGGACATTTCTAGTTGCAGAGGTTCAACTTGTGTTGATTATGATTGCTTGATTACCTCAGGGAGTCTAAGAACAACATCAGTTTTTCTTTAATTGGCCCCAGATTTTTCTCTTTTTGCTTTTCCCAATAGATTGTTTCACTGGGGAGGTGACGGCTCAATGGTATTTATCACTAGATCTATTATTCCAGAGACCCAGGTTCAAATCCTTCAATGGTAAATGGTGGAATTCAAATTCAATGTTAAAAAAAAGAGATTGTTTCATTGAGGGTAGATAAATGGTGTGCAAGGTTGCTCTGTTCATTAATCAGGAGGGTTTGGTGAAGATAATAGTTCACTATTATTTGTATGTGTGACTAAATTACCTATTAGAATTCCATAAATCTGAGAGAATAACTTGGCAGAAAGAAATTTGTTACCAGTAGACTCCAGCTTTTGGTTGCAGAATGCTTGGTCATCTTGGTCATAAAACAGGAAACCGCAGACCAGTTAACTTGACATCTATCATAGTGAAGTGCCAGAATTGACCATTAAGGTGACTTATTGGTGCTGCACCCTTAGAAAAGCTCAAGCCATGTTTTTGTCAAATTTATTGACAAAATATTTAACAAATTTTATCATATTCTTTTGAAAGGGTAACGTGCTTTTGATAAAGGAGAGGTTTTAAATGAGCTATACTTAGATTTCTAGAAGAAATTACTAAGGGGCCACATGCTTGTTATGCTAAAAACCCATTGCATAAGAGGTAAGATGTAAGCATGGATAGAAGATTGGCTGCCTAGCAGAGTATGCATAAATGTGTCGTTGTTTGTTTGGCAACATGTGGTAAGTTGAATCCTGCGGGTGTCTGTGCTGGTGGAATTTACCTTTTGCAATTTACATCAATTATCTGTACATGGGAGCAAAATTGTGGTTGCTAAATTCACAGATGATACCAAGATAAATAGGAAGGAATTTTGTGAAGTACACATAAGGAAGATGCAGGTACGTTGAATGTGTGGGACAAGGTCTGACAGATGGAGTATAATGTGGGGGGGGGGAAACGGAAGTTGTGTACTTTGGCAGGAAGAATACCAGGTTCAAAAGCCTGGGCTTGTTTCACTGGAGAAAGGGCTGACTTGATTGACATGTATTATATCCTGAATGGTCTTGACAAGACAGATATGGGAGGGATGCTTCCTCTTGTAAGTGAGTCCAAAATGAAAGGGCACTGTTTCAAAATTTCTGCGTTTAGGACATGGATGCAAGAAATGTTACCTCACAAAGAGGGTAGTGCAGCATGGGAACTGTGCCTCAGAAGATGGTGGAGGTGAGATCCTTGCATACTTTAAAAACAAGGTGGATAGATTTTTCTTAAGCAACTGAATTAAAGATTATCAGGTAGATGGTACGTGGAATTCAAAATATAAATAGATCAGCCATGATCTTTCTGAGTGGCAGAACAGGCTTGAGGGGTCAAATGATCTACTTCTGCTCCTATTCATATGTTTGCACACTTTCACCAAGTTTCTCTTTCAATCCATCAGCTGTTTTAATTTACTAACCTCCTTGGAAAACACTCAAAATCATCTTTACAGTCTTATCTTTAGTCACTTCTTATAAATATGCTCCTTTGGTTCAGCATCTGTTATGCAACTATTTCTTCGGAAAACATTTGAGAATGCTAACTATGTGAGGCGCTATAAAAAGTACATATCACTGCTGTTTGTCGTATAATATTCTAGATGTGTAATGCAAGTTATCAATAAGACCAAGCATTTATAAAGTAGTTTGGGAAATAAATGTAACTTTTCTGGCATAGGTGAAGTCATATTGAGGTTGTACAGAACATTGGTGAGGCCTCTTCTGGCATGCTGTGTCCAGTTCTGGTCATTCAGTCATAGGAAGGATGTTATTAAGCTGGAGAGGGTTCAGAAGAGATTTATCAGGATGTTGCTGGGTTATGGAAGGTTTGAGTTATGAAGAAAGGCTGGATAGACTGGGAGTTTTTTGATTGGAGCTTAGGACATTAAGATGTGACCTTATGGAAGTTTATTAAATAATGAAGGGTACAGATGGAATTAATGGTAATTGTCTTTTCCCTAGGGTGGGGGATTCCAAGACTAGGGAGCACATTTATAAGGTGAGAGGAGAGACATTTAAAAAAGAGATGACGGGCAATTTTTTTTACACAGAGTGTGGTTCATCTATAGAATGAACTTGCTGAGGAAGGAGTGAATGTGGGTACAATTACAACGTTTCAAAGACATTTTGGATAAGTACGTGAATATGAAATGTTTGGAGAGATATGGGCCAGGAGCAGGCAGGTGGGACTAGTTTAGTTTAGGATTATGTTTGGCACGGACTGGTTGGACCAAATAGTCTGTTTCCATTCTAAGACTCTATGACTCTGTCTTTACATTTGATTACTAATTCTAACATGTAGGGTGCCACATTGGCTCAGGGGTTAGCATTGCTGCCTCACAGTGCCAGGAACCCATGTTTGATTCCATCCTTGGGCAACTATGTGTGTGGAATTTGCAGATTCTCCCCGCGTCTGTGTGGGTTTCCTCTGGGTGGTCTGGTTTCCTCTCACGGTCCAAAGATGTGCAAGTTAGGTGGATTGGCCATGCTGAATTGCCCATAGTGTCCAGAGGTGTGCTGGCTAGGTGGATTAGCCATGGGAAATGCACAGATACTTGGATAGGGTAGGGAAGTGAGTCTGGGTGGGATGCTTTTCAGCGGATCAATGTGGACTTGAAGGGCCGAATGTCCTGCTTCCCCACTGTAGGGATTCCATGATCCTATATAAAGGATATACATGTAAAAGATTGTTCTTTGTGTTTCATCTTCTATTTAGTGAGTCTCATAAGCTGGTTTATAAGGCATACCAAGAAATTCTGTGCAAACTACATTCCCATCTCCTGAAATTACGCATGCATTAGAACCTTTGCATCAACCATACATGCAAAATTTCTAACTTTTTGTAAAAGCTGGCAGTTATAACATGCTCTACATTTGGAACAGAATGTAACAATATTGTAAATCAACAAATGATACTAACCAACTACCTGTGGTGTTGTTCACTGAGGTTGCACAAGGGTGAAGTTGATTGGAGTCTTGTTTCAGCTAAAAGGTTTGGAAAGTAGCTTGAGAGAGATATGTTCTGAGATAGGACATTTTGATTTGTTCCTTGAAAATAAAGCACGTAATGTTTTTCCACACTTGGAGAAGAAGGAAAAATTTGTTCCTCAAATATATCACAGTTATGTAAGTGTGTGAACCTGTGTCTTTATGGGAGCTCTATGAACTCTGCATGAACTCAAATTTTAGGCTTATCGTTATCAGAGAGTCATAAGCCTCTAATGGAAAATGTTACACATTCAATCACAAAATGCCGCCAAATAACCGAGTTTAATCAAAAACCAAATGAACTGCGGATGCTGGAAATCAGAAAGAAAAACAGAAAATGTCAGCAGGTCTGGCAGCATCTGTGGAGACAAATTGGAGTTAACGTTTCAGGGTCCGTCTTCAGAACAGTCAAACAAATAGAATTTAATAATTTTCTTGTAATTTATATAATCTTTACTGGTCTGGAATTTTCTTAGTGCTGCTCCTAATCTGTTGGCATACATTTGATAAAAATACAGTACAAAGCCAATTTAACGCAAAATGTATTTTTTGCCAAACATCCAGCAAAATATAGCCCTGCATTTACAAAATGGCTGGTTACAGTAGTTGTATGAAACCGTATTTATTGCATAGAATTGCATTTTTTTAAACCTATAATGACTGTTTTAGCCCTTCTCACTGTCTGTTTGCCAAAGTTGCAGGGAGAGCAGGTATGCATTTGTTGGGCCACAGACAAAACGTTTTGGTGGTTTTGTCTTTTGACGCAATGACCAGGTGGTACTTTAGAGCCAAACAGTTCTGGTAAGTTGCTGATTTCCCTAGAATTGCAGGGGTTAATTGTTGGCACTCCTATAGCAATTTGAGCTCCCATAGTAAACCCTTTAAAGTGTATGAATAGGAAGACTTACGCTTTATGAATGTACAGATTGTGTGTGACCAGATGCAGAGAACTCTGCATGACAAGGCCAGGTTTCTTGAAAGTTACCATGGTGCGTTAGTCTTCAGGAATTCTGCCCTCCCTGATCTCTCTCAAGAAGGATCTGAAGTAACCAGTGACTTGTGAAAGACAAATCATGCCTCTTGCTGCCGTGAAAAATGACATGAACACAAGTTGCAAGAACAGCAGCTGAGTACTACAGTGACACATGTGTTTCTCGAAGAGTTACCATGGGGAGATCCAAAGAGTTCTGAAAAGGTCACCTTTGTTACCTCTGTTGGTAATTTTTTTGCTACCAATACGTTTGTATCCATTTTGCCTCCTCCTGATCAATCTGTTTCCCAGAACTACTTCAGTTCTGATTTTTTTTATGCATTGACTCTAATTATTCGACATGTCAAGCATGACATGAGGTTGAGGTTTGATCCAAGCAAAGCTGCATTAAACCCAGTATATTGTATACCAGTGAAACCATTTTACCAAACTGCTCCCGGCTACAAGAAAAGTAAATTAGAGGTATAAGTAGAAATGCTGGGAATACTTAGCAGGTAAGGTGGCATAACTTTTTGCATCCATTCACAGACTGTGGCCATTGCTGGTGTGGCCAGCATTTATTCCCCATCCCTTATTCCCCATTGAGAAGGTGGCATTGAAACATTGTAGTCCATTTCGTAATTGGTGCACCCACAGTACTGCAAGGAAGGGAGTGTCAGGATTTTGATGCAGTGATAGTGAAAGAATGGCTATACAGTTCCAATTCAGGATGATGCTTGGCTTGGAAGGGGACCTTTTAAGCAATCCTATCCATCAACTGCCCTTGTCTTCTTTTTGATAGAGGTTGTGAGTTTGATAGGTGTTGCCCAAAGTGTTGTGTGTTGTTATGAAACAAGAAGCGGAGTTTCAGATCTGTGACCATTCATCAGCCCTGGGAGAAATTAAAATGCAGTGGATTTTAAGAAAACAAAAATCTGTGTGTGCTCAGAAACATAAAACACAAAGTCTGTAATGGGAGGTGTGCAAGATCCATGAAATAATAAGTAGTTTCTTCGTGCAAGATCAAAGGTAGTGTTAACAGACACGCAAAGAAACAAAAGATGTATCCAAAGGAGGTGCGAATGGCAAGATCCTGACTAACGACCATCAAAAGCAAAGTGAGGGAAATAAGAGCAAAATGAAAAGACAAGAAAAAAGAAAACTAGTAAAAAGAAAAGGAAATGGGGAAGACGTTATGATCTGACATTGTTGTACTTAATACTGAGTGCCAAGTCAGAAAATGGGGTACCCTTCCTCAAGCTTCATTGGAAAACTGCAGCAGACCAATGTCAGGAAGGGAGTAAGGTGGAGAATTAAAGACATAGGTGATTCAAAGCACAAGTTCACCTATGTGAACTGAACAAAGTGTTCCCTGAACCAGTCACCTGCTTTACATTTGGTCTTCACCATAAAGGAGAGATCACATTGTGAGCACTCGATATTATATACAAACTTGAAAGTAAACCTAATTCACATTTTAATCTGGAAAGAATATTTGGGCATTGGATAATGATAAGAGATGACGTAAAAGGGCAAATGTTATATCTGTGTTTGCATGGAAAGTTGCTGTATGAAGCATACGTTGTATTGGAAGTGTTTGAGAAATGCATTCGGGTGTTGGAGGAAACAATCTCTTCCCTACCGAAACAGGAGCAGATAAAAAGATGTAATTGGTGGAAGTATTACAGTGGAAGTTGGAAATGGTAAAGGACTATCTCTTGGATCTGGAGTCTTTTGGGAAGCAACCTCATCATGGTACTTTGAGGGAGGGGAAAGGGTGAAAGCAAATGTTTAGGAATTAGAGTGGGCATATGCAAAACCCCATCATTCACAATGGAGCAGAATCCTCAGGTAAGGAGACCAGAAGATGTATTAGAATCACTGGCCTGGAATGTTCATTTAAACAGATGGGACAGACCATCTGAGAGAATGGAGGGGTTGTCTTAGTATGACGCAGGCTGTGAGGAAGTTAAGGTCCAAGTAGCTGTGAAAGCCCTATACTTATAATGATTATTGGTGGTTAGCTTATCCCGAGAAATGGAGGTAGAGAAAGTAAGCATGGACTATGTGAAGGAAAGAGAGCAGTGAAGATGATGAAATTTCAAGTTGAGTGGGAATAGAAAACAGCAACAGTATGACCCTCAGTGTTCTAGTTGTTTACAGACCTTGTCCAACAGCTCTTTTTTCAGTAGAAAGTGTATTTCATATATCTCTCAAAAAAGGCATACATACATTACCAAAGTGGGCACCCCCAGCAATGCTGTTACATAGAGGAAGTTGAGTAGTCATGGAGAGTCATCTAGACTCAAAACATTAGCTTGCTTTCTCTCCATGGACGTTGTCCAACCTGCTGTGCTTCCCAGCATTTTTTGTCAAGGATAAAGAAGAAGTTGTTCAGTGTGAGAAGCAGTGTAAAATCTGCATTATTAACCAGTGCGTCAAATGTGTAGCATTTATGATTTTTCAATTATTAAATCCAATTATCAGAAAATTGGGAAGATGAGTATGTTGACATTTGCAACCATCATTACTCTTTTTAAAAAAAATTCTTAAATTTCTTGTGAATTATTTTATCTCCTTCTTGAATCTCTCCATTAGGCTGCAAGCAGTGAAATATCAAAGTGTGAAATGAAAGAATAAGCTATGCAATTCGGTAATTAGAGTGTAACCATTCCTTGGGTACAAAGCTAAGGCACTCTATATTGTCAGTGTTGGAGTGGAATATGACTAATCTACAACTCATTTAAAAGCTCTTGAACAAAATTCTGTAATCATTTTCACATGAAGAAATGAATCTTTTAGGTGTCCAGATCGCACTCCACTGGTGATCTAGAAAGTAGCTGTGCATCTGTATTTCACAGCTATGTTGTGTTTGTACACTGTAGAAAACCTCTGAGTTTTCAAAGATTCAGAAATTAAGAGATCGTGCATGAAAGTAGAGCAACAGCACTTCAATTTTCAATATTTTAAAAAAACAATTCAATTTTCACTTCAATCTGTGAACTTTACAGATTTAGAGATATCTTTTCATGTTGTACTCAACAATGTTAGTAAGGTGATTTTTTCCACGTAATGCAGCCTTTCATTCTCAAGTAACAACTTGCTTCAATTAATTGCTGTCATACTAGAATCAGAATTAAATTGCATTTGTTGCTACCACATCTGTAAACTGCTTCCCCCACTGCAGAAGGATTTATGTGGAGAAAGTGAGGACTGCAGATGCTGGAGATCAGAGCTGAAAAATGTGTTGCTGGAAAAGCGCAGCAGGTCAGGCAGCATCCAAGGAGCAGGAGAATCGACGTTTCAGGCATAAGCCCTTCTTTAGGAATCCGAATGTCGATTCTCCTGCTCCTTGGATGCTGCTTGACCTGCTGCACTTTTCCAGCAACACATTTTTCAGAAGGATTTATATTCCAATTAAAAGGCATTCTGAATATTACTTGATCGTCAAGTGTTCCAAAGATTCAAAGTTTCAATGTTCCTTTAAACAAAGCCCCAGAAAGTACCAGAATCTCCTGCTGGTCATATAACAGTGCTTAGTTGCTGTTATGTAAATTACTGACATCAGGCTGCCACTGACATTGGTGAAGTCTTTTCCTTGATTGCATACACTATAGGTTGCAGCCAATTTAGTGTAGACAGCTTTTGTAATTTAAGCCACTTTACTTGTTAACCTTCATTTATGTGAGGGCATATGAAGATTTTGTCTTCCTTTGTCAGCCTTGCGGACATCATTATCTTGTATGAAATTCACCAAAAGGCCACAGTGTAGCTCCTTTTATCAAATTAGTTCAAATCAAATGACATTTGAATTTAGGGTCCTGCTTTCTTCACTGGTGTTCCTTTTCCCTCTCACTATGAACCAGAGTTGACTTTGGTATACCCTGACTAACAGGCATAAAAGTAAACTTGGGCTGTGTGTGTTCAATCAGTAAACACCTTCAATACACTGTATATGGTGTATACAGTGTACACTCCCATATATTGCACACCGGAAGGTTGATTCTTTGTCATCTTCAAATTGCTTTGAAAATATGCAGAATTATGAGGCATTGTAAGCTGATAATTTAAATCTTAATATTCAGCCATTACTTAATCCCAAATTATCTCAAAGCATTAATTTGGGAATTGCATTTCTGATATTGTAAATAAAGTTAAGTTGAAATATCAATTAGTTCTTAGACTTTAAACAACGCTTGTACCTTCCTCTACTTCCCCAGTCCACAGGTTTCTTTCCAGCTGGGATTTTGCGTAAAAGGTCCGTCATCAAGCCTCTCATTGTAACTTCACTCTAAAGAGCAGATAACCTGAATTCAGTTCTTCTGAAAGGGCTTTGAATTACTCCCCAACTCTGCTACTGAGACATTCTTAATACTTCTGTTTGTCATGTGTCTTCTTTTTACTGCAAACTTTTCTGGACTAATGTTACTTTATTAGTGAAAATCATACAATATGTCCAGTTTTTATTAGAACTGACAGTCTGCCACTATATTGGCATCCTACATCAAACAGCACACTGGAATAGGCCCTTCGGCCCACTTTGTCTGTGTTGACCATGACGCCTTTCTAAACTAATCTCTCCCATCTCTCTGCACATGGTCCATATCCCCCTTTTCATGTGTCTGTCTAAATGCCTTTTAAATGTTGCTATCATATCTGCTTCTACCACCTCCCCTAACATGTATCTACCACCTTCTGTGTCAAAAACTTACCTTGCATGTCTTCTTTAAGTGTTCCCCATCTCACATTGCACCTATGCCTTTGTAGTTGACATTTTAACCACAGGGAAAAAAACTCAAACTATCCACCATATCCATGCCTCTCATAATTTTAATCACATCTATCAGGTTATCCCTCAGCCTCTGATGATCTCACAAAAACAAACTAAGTTTGTCCAACCTCTCCTTAGAGCCAATACAATTCAGTCCAGGCAACACCCTCTTGAGAGCATCCACATACTTATGGCGACTAGAATTGCTTACAATTCTCCAAATGTGGCCTGACTAAAATTTTATACAGTTGCAACATGACTTGCCAACTTTTATACTCAATCTCATGACCAATGAAGGTAAGAATGCTGTATGTCTTCTTTTATACCTTGTTCTCTTGTGTTGCCATGTTCAGGGAGCTATGGACTTGGACCCCAAGATCCCTCTGTATATCAATACTTCTAAAGGTCCTGCCATTTAACTGTATACTTTACCTCTACATTTGACATCCCAAGATGCATCACCTCACACTTGTTCAGATTAAATTCCATCTGCCATTTCTCCATTCAAGTTTCCAAATAATCAATATCATGCTATATGCTTTAACAACCTCCCTCCACAACTCCGTCAATTTTCATGGCATATGCAGATTTACTAATTAGACTGCCTACATTTTCATCAATACCATTTATATAAATTATAAACAACACTGATCCTTGCAGCACACCACTACCCACCTCCAGGTTTTTTTAACCAGTTTACAGTAAAATATTAAATCATCGCAGAAATTAACTTTGTTTTGCATTTACTGTTTGTAAATGAAAATCAAGCAGATATTTAAACCATTCAAAATGCTTCTGGTGTAAATGGCAGAGCTGTGTGTATTTTGTGTTCCCCAACATTGTTCACAGCTTGTCAGAGAAAGTGCCATACGAATTCTGACTATGGTCTGGCACAAACCCAGCCTTTTGTAAGAAACATTCAACAAATTATTTGTAACTGGTTCTAACTTAGCACATTTGAAAAGTGTCAGATTTTTCTTGTAACCAAACCTATGTTAAAACAAGCTGGCATAATGCCAGACCATAGTGAGATCTATTTGATGCTGCCATGACTTCCTTCATTGTAGCTGAAAGAAACATTGTTTCAATTTCATTTTGGATTCAAATAGATGGAATATAAGAGCATTACAATAATATGGTATATTTTCAAGTGTGGAATGCATAAGATGTTAGACATTATCCATACTTGTAGTTTTATCCTTATGCTGAGTTCATATACACAAACTGTCCAATCTTAAGTAATCACTGCAAATTGAATTGGAATCATTTAGATTTTGAGAATGTTTCCTTCAGGAAGTGTTATATGTGCATGGTATGTTGTAAGTATGTTTCAGCTAAGGGTGTGAAATGTTGACTTCAGAGGCTCAAAGCCAGAGGTGCAAGATTAATTTCTTGCCAGTGTTTCGGAGAATGTGATCCTAAACATACTTAGCATTTTATTATGGTTTAGCTAACCATTTCAAAACTCCAGTGGGAGCTTTGTCAAATCCAGCAATCTGACTTACTTGTTGTGATTATGATATTTACACTTTGGAAGCAAAAAAGCCCCTTTTTAATTCATTCGTTGGATGTGAGTGTTGCTGCTGGCCTAGTATTTATTGCACATTCCTAGATACCCTTGGGAATGTGGTGGTGTGCTGCCTTCTTGAACCGCATTCTTGGTCTATTTGGTCTACCTAGACTCACAAAGCCATTAGGGAGGGAATTCTAAGATTTTAACTCAGTGACACTGAAGGAATGGTGATAAATTTCCATGTCAGGATGGTGAATGCCTTGGAGTAGAACTTGGAGGTGATAGTCTTCCCATATATTGGCAGCCCTTGTCCTTCTCAATAATAGATGTTGTGCATTTGGAAGGGTGCTGTCGATGGAGCCTTGGTGAATTTCTACAGTGCATCTTGTGAATGGTACACTCTGATACTACAGAGCATCAGTGGGGGTGGAAGTGAATGTTTTAGATGTGATGCCAACCAAGCAGGCCTGTCGTCATGGATGGTAAAAAACTTCTTGAGTGTTGTTGGAACTGCATCCATCCATGCAAGTAGGGTGTATATCATGTGGCGATGATTAGATTCTCTTGTTGGGAATGATCACTGACTGACCAAATGTTAGTTGCCACTTCTCAGCCCAAATCTGAACATTGTTCAGGTCTTGCTACAATTGAACATGGATTACTTTGTCAGCAAACATCCCTACACCTGACCTTATAATGGAGAGAAGACCTTTAATAAAGCAGCTAAAGATGGTTAAGCCTCCCCAGGGAACTCCTGCAGAATTGTCCTGGGACTAAGATGAATGACCTCCAACAACCACAGCCATCTACCTTTGTTTGAGATATGATTCTAACCAGTAGAGAGTTTTCCCTCTGATTCCCAGCGACTCTAGTTTTGTTAGGGCTCCTTGATGTCCTAAGTGGCCTTGATGTCAAAGTCAGTCACCCTCAACTGATCCCTGAAATTCTGTTCTTTTGTCCATATTTTAGTAATGAGGTCAGGAGCTGAGTGACTCTGATGCAACCTAAACTGAGTGTCAATAAGCAGGTGTTGCTTGATGCCACATTTCATCACTTCACCATTGATTAAAGGTGGAACTAATGGAGTCACAATTGGATGGGTTAGAAATGTCTACCAGACATAATCTGGGCAATTTTCCACATTGTTGGGTAGATACCTGTGTTATAGCTGTACTGGAATAACTTGGCTCAGGGTGCAACAAGTTCTGGAGCACAAGGCTGCAGTAATATTGCTTTAATGTTGTGAGGGCCAAAACCTTGCAAGTAATTCTGTGTCTTAGCTTCATCAGATTGGCACCTAATTTCTAGGTATGCCTGGTGCTACTTCTGACATATCTCCTCTTTTTATTAAACCAGGATTAATCCCCTAGTTTGATGTTAATGTCAGAGTGAGACCTGTGCCAAACCATGAGGCTGCAGATTGTTTTGGAATTCGGTTCTGCTGCTGATGGCCGACAGCACCTCATGGATGCCAAGTGTTGAGTTACTATATCAGTTCTAAGTCCAACCAATTTAGCATGGTCATAAATAATCAAAGGACTAGTACTAATCCATGTGGCACTCTATTAGTTATAATTTCCAACCTGTAATTTACCCATTTTTCCTCATTCTCTTTCCTCTGAGACAATCTTCTCTTAGTAGAAATATACCACATCCAGCTCCATAAGCAACCTTATATGTGGTCTTTTGGAAATGCAAATACCTTGTATTTACTGCTTCCTGTTCATTTACCCCATTGGAAACAGTAGTATGGAAGATGACTTCTTCAAAACAGATGTGACAGAGACAGAGCAATGAAGAGTGTGCAATTTGTCCTCATAGGAAGGAGGGTCAGACAATGAGTAGCCAGGATGTACTGTCACTGGGAAAAAAAGATAACAAAGTTGAGGAAGGCAAAATCATTGATCTGTAGAAATCTAAGAGAATAAAATGTAGACTGCTCTGTAGCTCTGAGAGTACACATGGGTAACTGCACCATTGACTTTAAGGTAAACATTTGGCTACTTTAGTTCACTTTTCAAATAGTTAGAACATAGAACATTACACTGCAGTACAGGTCCTTCGGCCCTTGATGTTGCGCTGACCTGTGAAATCAATCTGAAGCCCATTTAACCTATACTATTTCATTCTCGGCCATGTGCCTATCCAATGACCACTTAAATGCTCTTAAAGTTGGTGAGTCTACTACTGTTGCAGGCAGTGCGTTCCACACCCCTACTACTCTGAGTAAAGAAACTACCTCTGACATCTGTCCTATATCTGTCACCCCTCAATTTCAAGCTAATTCCCCTCGTGCTAGCCATCGCCATTCCAAGGAAAAAGGCTCTCACTGTCCAACGTATCTAACCCTCAGATTATCTTATGTCTCAATTAAGTCACCTCTCAACCTACGAAAAAGCCTCCAGTTGAGGAACAAATCAAGAGTAAAGATAGAAGTGAAAGTTCCTCAGGATTGCGTGTCTGTAGAGGATGTTGTTGGGAAAAGTCATGAATATTTCTTTTTGTATTGATCGAAGACCTTAGAAAATTGTCTTTTTTGTGCAATGAACGTGTCTTTTTTGTTAAATTACATTGGCAGCCTCAGTGACTGAACATCATGATTAACTAAATCACAAACAAAAAAGTATGGTCGCATAAGGAGGGTTTCACTCTGGGACCTAATCCATTTAGTTTTACTCTCACATGGACACCTAACAAGTCCTTGCTAATTCGTGTGGTTAAATAGTGTCGTTGGTGAATGTCTCTTCCCTTTCTTTTCAACTCATATTTATCTACCAGGTGCTTCTCTTTCAATTCTGTTACGATCTAGTATGCAATTTAAATTTCTTTTGCAGAAGCTTGACTGAGGAAATAAAAATGAACTGCATTTTGGAGGATTATCACTGTACTACATCTCAGTCTGTTCAATGGCCATAACCAACTAAAATCAAAAATCCAAAGAACTGCAGATACTGGAAATCAGGAACCAAAACAGAAATTGCTTGAAACACTCAGGAGGTCTGGCAGTGACTCAGGACTGCAGAAGGGTCACTGGACCTGAAACATTAACTCTGCTCTCTCTCCTTTTGAGAGCAGATTTGTATCAAAAGGCTAAATCACAGAAACCTTGGCTAAAACAGTCTATTTATTTCAATCAAGTATGTGATTGAATCTCCACTGTGATCGCACAATGAACAGGACAGATAAAAATGTTGAAATTCTTTGTCCACTGTTTCAAGTTCATTTGTTAACCAATTTGCACAAAATTCCTTTATGCATCATTTTTGCTGTCATTGGTTAATATTATTATAGCTTAACATTTCAGCTATTAAAGATCAAACATGACAACTATTTATGCAGAAAATTAAAAAGAGCCTTTAAAGAAAATAAATAGACAAAATTTACTTAGCACCATTGACAGCCTTGAAAAGATTAAACTATATTGATTCTGCCATTACGTTATAAGAGAACTGGAAGATGTGAGTACAGGGCATGCAGTCTGAGCAAGGTGATGAACATAAAGTGGAATCATCAGCAAAAGTGTGGATAGAGTTAGATGGTGAGTCAAGGAGGTAATTGTTTCTTGTTCGTAGCAATGACTTTCAGAATAAATAGAAGTAGGTCCAGTGAAGAACCAACAGGTACAGAACAGGCAAAGTGGTTTGAGAAGAAACTAAAAAACAGGGAATGCAGCTTTGGTGGGAGACTGCTGTATGCTTCTAGCCATATTAAAATCGTGCAATGTGCAGGGTGACAGGAGATTAATTTTTGGAGTCTTCAAGAACAGAGTTCTAGAAGTGTACATAAACACCAGCAGAATAGATGTGTTCAAAACAACATGTTTGCGAATGCCAATTAGATTAGAATCGGCAAAAACAATTTTAAAATGAACAATGACTTGAGAAGAAAGAGCCTTAGTAGAAACGGTACAAAGTCAGAGTCATCCTGAAGCTCAGCCATCTACTATTCTCCATCGGGATGTAATCCTAATCGGTTATACAAACAGAACTGTCTTTCTAAGTGATTACTAGCTTTAACGCAAAAGCACATATATCTGCCAGCTGCATTGTACCTTATATTACCTCTGGGTCCCCTAAGGTGGGAAGGAAAGTTACAAGAAAAGACAAGAGATCAACCTCGTCATGACAATCTGATTACTTTGTAACTAAAGTGTTCAAACTAAAATACTCTCTCCTAGTTTCTCACAGTGTTCATTTGGCTGACCACTGGCTTTATTTTCCCATTTCATTTTTTTGTAACTGTGCGCAGACAAACCACAAAACAAGCTCAAAAATTCTCCTTCAAGAAAGTTTCTTCTGGCATGAATCCAGTTGATTCAATTCTTCCACACCTCCACATTTCTCAGAGACAGAAGCATTGAAGACATTAGACTTCTGGATTTTGGCACAAGAATCGGTGGGTCCAGTTATTGCGCCAGCTCATTTCAATCATTGGTTTGTCTGTAAAGGGCGTCTGACAATAATCTAACACTGGGTCCTGTGAATCACCAGAGGATTCCCCCCATGAGAATCCTTTTCGTGACCCATGTTTATTTTTATGTGACCATTGGATGAAAATAATACTCTGGTATAAATATTGGTGTGCACCAGCAAGAAACCTTCATCCCTGGCCTTGAAGAATATTCCTGATTTTGGTATCAATGATGGATACTGTAGCACTAATAACACTTCACAGCCAATCCCATTCTGGCAAAACAAATACCCATTTGGGAAGATGAATGTGTCGCTTCCTTGGGAATGTGTTGGATTTGCTCTAACAGCCATTTTTGTAAATGGAGAAGTAAAGAACTTGAAAAACTTGAATTATGCAGAGGAGTTCAAGAAACAGTCGAACAGTGCACCCCAACACAGGCAGTCAGCAGCACTGAGAGGAGCAAACATATGGAGGACCCTGAAACAGGCAGTCAGCAGCACTGAGAGGAGCAAACGAGTGGAGGATCCTAAGATAGGCAGTCAGCAGCATCTGGAGGAGTAGATGAGCAATTGTTGAGAGTGTGGTGCTCGAAAAGCACAGCAGGTCAGGCAGTATCTGAGGAGCAGGAGAATCAACATTTTGGGCATGATTCCTGATGAAGGACTTATGCCCGTAACATCGATTCTCCTGTTCCTCGGATGCTGCCTGACCTGCTGTGCTTTTCCAGCACCACACTCTCGACTCTGATCTCCAACATCTGCAGGTCTCACTTTCTCTGGATGAGCAGTGGTTCCTGACACAGGCAGTCAGCAGCACTTTGAGAAGGAGAGCAGTGCAGAATCCTAAGACAGGCAGTAAGCAGTAACTAAAGGAGTGAATGAAAGGAGGACCCTTAGGCAGACATTTGGAAACAAATGATGAGCTAGGACATTACAGAAAGATCATAAGGTGTTTGGCTGGGTGAGGAGCAGACAGAGGCAGAGCTATGGGCAAAAGAATGGGGAGGATGATAAATATATGGAGGTTGGAAAAAAAAATCCAAAAATATTCAGTGGCATCACATGAAATTCATGTGTCAGTTGGTTGGTTGGTAATTCCTGTTGGGTACTATGTAAAATGTCAAAGTTTGAGTAAAATATAACGTTTATAGACTCCTTCTAACTAGTTTATAATTTTTAAAAGAAACTGTAGCAAATGCAAAGTAAGGGACGAGTGATTTCATTATTTGTCTTATTCCCAAGTGATAAAGTTTAAGGCTTTAAAGTAGAAGTTGGTGTGGTAAGTGATGGTGAGAAGGGACATTCATTTGTTTAATAATTAATCATGTAATTAATTTCTGAATTAAGACATAATGAAGATGGCAGGACTGATGATGTATTGCGATTGCAGAGTGTGAAACTCCTGCATTTGTGTGATCCAGGGCGCATACATCTGTAGTCAGTATTTACAGCTTGGGCAGCTTCAGTTCAAAGACTATGAGCTGGAATCTGAACTACAGACACGGTAGCACATTAGGCAGGGAATATTACCTGGGCACATTATTCTATGGTGCAGTCATACTTCTGAGGATAGGATCTTCTGAAATGATCATTGGTCAGGGAATAGAGAGTGTAATTGCGAGTGATGCAGGTAAGGATCCCAGAGGGCAAGGCTGTAGGAGCCTGAGACTCTGCAACAGACAAACCGGTTAGAGGTTCTTTTAGCTTGTTCAGTTGAGTGTGAGGGTTGATGGTCAAATGAGTTAACTGACTGTAGCACCGTGATACTGAAACATATTCAAGTGGGGCGAGCAAACAGCAATGCCATGGTAATAGGAGCAGATAATAAGGGTGATTGACACTGCTTTTTGTAGCAAAAAGCAAGAAGCTAGATGGTTGTATTACCAAACTGGTAGGTGAAAGAAGAACTGCAGATGCTGGAGATCAGAGTTACAAAGTGTGATGCTGGAAAAGCACAGGCAGCAGGAGTGTCAATGTTTCAAGCAAAAGCTCTTCATCGGGAATGTGTGGAGCTTATGCCTTAAGTGTTGACTCTCCTGCTCCTTGAATGCTGCCTGACCTGCTGTGCTTTTCCAGTGCCACACTTTTCGATCTTATCTACCTGTTCCACGGTTTTGTATATCTGCTCCGGGCAGGAAAGGCTCTATGATGAAAGGGGGAGGAACTAGTCATCATGGTCAAGTTCAGTACCCCTGCATAAACAGAAAATAAAGCGGTCTGCATAATCCATATGAGGCACTAGGCACCAAATAATCAATAGGCACCAAGTAATTTCTGGATTAATACCTGAGTTCGTAATTGGCGTAGGGCAAATAAGATTAGAGAGGTGAATGCATGGCTGGTGTGAGTCCCAGTTTGTGGAGTATTGCCACAAGTAGGAGAAAGTGGGCACTGTACTATTGGGATGGTCTATACCTGAATTGTGCTGGGGCTGGTGTTTTAGTGAGCCACACAACAAGGGAAATGGAGAGGAATTTAAACTAAATAGTGGGGAGAAGGGATCCAATTTGGGAGGATGTTGTAAGTGAAAGAGTAGCAAGCTGGCAAGAGAGAAAAATATTTGTTTGAGAAATGATGCACAGACCATAACAGGAAAGAATAAAGGGTACAAATCTGAGTAACTCAATAGATAAGGCTAGAATTTATAGAAGTAACAGAACAATTGAGTCTACCCGACCTTCCTAAGAGCATCCCGCCCAGACTCCACCCTATCCATGTAACCTGCATTTCTCAAGGCTTATTGCAGTTAGCCTGCACATCTTTGGACTGTGGGAGTAAACTGCAGCACCCAGAGGAAACCCACGCAGACACTTGGAGAATTTGCAAACTCCACACAGACAGTCAGCCAATGCTGCAATCAAACCCGGGTCTCTGGTGTATGAGACAGCAGTGCTAACCACTGTGCCAGTGATGCCCTCATCAAAGAGGAAATGCAATCAAAGGAGATGCTGTGAATTTTGCAACTTCCTTTACCTTCACCCTCACACTCAGTTGCAGTGAACTGTTAATGATAGATTCTTCTGAGACCCCACAGGACTTTTCCTGAGCCTTAACCCAACAACTCCTGTGTTCCTTGACATCTCCAGAGTCCAAACTCCTTGAGCAGCCAGAACACAACCTTTTCAGGAGAGAGTCTCCTTTCCATGCTCTTTGTTCATGACTGACCAGCAACTTAAATTAGTAACTTTTTTCCCCTGATTCCTCCATCCAACTGGTATGACAAACTGAAAGGCTTTGTGTCTGAATATATGCAAAATCAAATCTGCTCTGGACTGGAAAGGTTCCACAATGTGAGGGGGAGCATTTGATTGAGTGTGTAGATATGGGGAGTAAGGAATCCATGGGGTTGCAGTTGGTGGATACGTGAAATGGATAAAACTCTGACCAGAAAAGCATAAACTTATTAAGCCTCTGACTAACTAACTTTTAATCCCTGATGTTTAAACTACAATATTCACCTTCTTCTTTTAAGGAAGAATGTGAATGCATAGGAAGCAGTTCAGAGAAGATTTACAGACCAGTACCTAGGAAAGGTTAGATGGGCTGCTCAAGTTTAAAAGAGTAAGAAGTTATCGTAATAGTAATTTATTGTTATATATATTTATGAAAATTAAGTAAAATGTGAATAAATCACCATAATTTTAATTACAAAAATTATAAAAAGTAATACATCATGGTGTTAGGAAAATTTTTATTTTTTGTTCCACATATGGCTTCTTATTTCCTAAGTGGCTACGGGACTCCGCCACACTCTGCAGCCATCAAAGCTGTCCCTAACACCCCAGCACTGTGGAGAAAGCAGCCCTTGCCACCACTGACCGGGACCTAAAATGTCACCTCTGCCAAACCTGCCTCATCGCCACCAATATTCCAGTCACTTCCATTGCCAGGAGACTACCCTAATTCTTGAGAACCAATTGACCATCCAAATTATCTTCCAAGGACTGAAAGTCACTCAAGATCATTCATTCACCCTGCTGCCGTTGTAGACACTGCCAAAATATCAAAGGAAAATAATGGACCCCACTTTGTCGATGCTGGAACAGTTGTTCAAACCACGGCCATCATTGCCACGAGGAATGGACCGATCCACCGCTCAACAATTTTCTTAAAAGAATTTATAATCATTTGGAACTAATACTTAAACTGGAGCTGGCATGTTTCTCGTTATGACAGGGATGGGTTGTGAAATCAATCATGCAGCATTAATCCTCTGATGATATCCTTCAAACTTATGTCAGTAGACATTATGAAAGACCAAGCTCTGATTTTTTTTTAAAAGCTGTGCAGTTTTTCATATTTTTAAAGGACAGGTGATTTAAATGCTTAGGTATAATCCTTGACTATTCCAATGAGTTTATTCGCTTTTCATATGCGGCCATGTATATATTTAATAATCCTAAAGTCTACCTGTCCTCTCACTGTAAACACCTCACTCTCCAAAAGGTGACCTGGGACTACTCCACAGGGATACCTTACTTTCCAAAAGAGTCCAACCATGCCAAGGTTTGGACCTTCTTTTACCAGACCTAATGTGCACAAATCATGTATTCCAATAAAAGAAAGAACTGCAGGTGCTGGCAATCTGAAACCAAAGAAAACAGAAATTGAGAAACTCAGCAGTCTGGTTGCATCTGAGGGGAGAAAACAAAGTTAATGTTTCCAGTGCGGTGACTTCTTTAGAGCTGCCCAGAGCTCCCAGTCTTAATGAAGATGCTGCCAGACCTGCTGGTTTTCTCCAAAAATTGCTGGTTTTCTTTCATATATTCCATAAATGCTTTACAAAACATTGAACAGACTGAAGGCAGCTACAGCTTAATATGTGCAGGTCCTTCCATGAAGTGTTTAAATCCAGCATATTTGGGACTTGGGCTTCTAGAGTTGGATTTATTTTGGTTGCACAGGGAACTCTCTCCATAGCATATGAGGCAACAATCAAGTGATTTTTAAGTTTTCTTGAAGAGAAAGTTGGAATAACAAAAAGCTTTTTTTGTTTCTACATTTCTTTGAAAAAAAGAATCTCTGGTTGGAATTACAGCTCTAACTAAATTGTACAGTGTCTGTGGTTTTCTGTAAAGTCTCATAATTTTTTTATGAAACAGCTCACTTATAAGATTCAAGTATTGACTACCTTCTCCCTTTCAGTGTAGATCTGAAATTGGTTTGTTTACCTTGGATAACTGAGACATGGAGCATCTAAAATGAAATTTCAGGCATTTTGATTTAACTGGAGGATTTCCACATAACAATATTTTGCAATACCAAAATTCCCTCTGCAAATTCTTATTGTAGAAAAGCTTAATTTTCTTTATTTTTCATGTTTTACAGGACATTTGGGCTTCCAAGACAGCTTTGTCACATCGGGTGTGTTCAGTGTCACTGAGCTTGTCAGAGTGTCACAAAGTAAGTGAAAACAGTTTATGCAAACATGGATTTCATTAACAAAAGATACTTAGGGAATTTAATCCGTAATTCTCATCACACTGAACATTCATTAACTGTCATCCCACATTTTATTTTCCATCAAGCTAATACTGATATTTTTTGGTAAATGATGGAGCACATTTTTGGACAAAGCACTTAGCTAAATCTAATCAAGAATTTCGATTGGAGCTAGCTCTAATGTCTTTTATAACCATCTCCCCTGAAGTCACTATGATGCCTCTCCTGTACAGACATGATGCCAGATACATATCAGGATAGAGATTTTTCACCCGGTTTGCAGTGTAAGCTGTTAGATTTTGGAGGTTTGTTATCAAAGTTACCTATTACAGGCAACCAACCATTTGTAAGCAATTTTCAGGCAGTTTTTTTTAAGTTCATTAATAAACTGTAATTTAGATAAAGGGCATTCAGCCTTTTAATGCTGCCCAGTGTTTTAACTTGACCATATGTGATTTCTGCCTCCCAGACTGACTTGGTTTTTCTCCTGTACTTACCTGTTCATCGCCCTATTGTATCTCCATTCCATAACCCAACTCTCCAGCCTAATTAATTTGACCCCCCACTAACAGCACTAGAAGACTACCTCCACAAGGATGTTGGTCCTATTCTGTTTCATAGGCCTCACATTCCCCAGAAATGGACCTGGCATTCCAAAACCTTGCCTCCTACTCCAACTGCTTAGTCACACATGTTTCTAATCTATCTGCCTATTCTTGTTCTCACTCACACTGGGAGTAATGCAGAGATTACAGTCTTTGAGGTTCTGCTTTTCAATCTGCTACCTAGTTCCCTAAATTCTTATTGCAGGTCCTTATCCCTCCTTCTACCTCTGTTAGAACATAGAACATAGAACAATACAGCACAGAACAGGCCCTTCGGCCCACGATGTTGTGCCGAACTTCTATCCTAGATTAAGCACCCATCCATGTACCTATCCAAATGCCGCTTAAAGGTCGCCAATGAATCTGACTCTACCACTCCCTCGGGCAGCGCATTCCATGCCCCCACCACTCTCTGGGTAAAGAACCCACCCCTGACATCTCCCCTATACCTTCCACCCTTCACCTTAAATTTATGTCCCCTTGTAACACTCTGTTGTACCCGGGGAAAAAGTTTCTGACTGTCTACTCTATCTATTCCTCTGATCATCTTATAAACCTCTATCAAGTCACCCCTCATCCTTCCAGGTTCCAACGAGAAAAGGCCGAGAACTCTCAACCTATCCTCGTACGACCTACTCTCCATTCCAGGCAACATCCTGGTAAATCTTCTCTGCACCCTCTCCAAAGCTTCCACATCTTTCCTAAAGTGAGGCGACCAGAACTGCACACAGTACTCCAAATGTGGCCTAACCAAAGTCCTGTACAGCTGCAACATCACCTCACGACTCTTGAATTCAATCCCTCTGCTAATGAACGATAATACTCCATAGGCCTTCTTACAAACTCTATCCACCTGAGTGGCAACCTTCAAAGATCTATGTACATAGACCCCAAGATCCCTCTGTTCCTCCACCTGACCAAGAACCCTACCATTAACCCTGTATTCCGCATTCTTATTTGTTCTTCCAAAATGGACAACCTCACACTTGGCAGGGTTGAACTCCATCTGCCACTCCTCAGCCCAGCTCTGCATCCTATCTAAGTCCCTCTGCAGCCGACAACAGCCCTCCTCACTGTCCACAACTCCACCTATCTTTGTATCATCTGCAAATTTACTGACCCACCCTTCGACTCCCTCCTCTAAGTCATTAATAAAAATTACAAACAGCAGAGGACCCAGAACTGATCCCTGCGGAACTCCACTTGTAACTGGACTCCATGCTGAATATTTACCATCTACCACCACTCTCTGCCTTCGACCGGTTAGCCAGTTTTCTATCCAATTGGCCAAATTTCCCTCTATCCCATGCCTCCTGACTTTCCGCATAAGCCTACCATGGGGAACCTTATCAAATGCCTTACTAAAATCCATGTACACTACATCCACTGCTCTACCCTCATCCACATGCTTGGTCACCTCCTCGAAGAATTCAATAAGACTTGTAAGGCAAGACCTACCCTTCACAAATCCGTGCTGGCTGTCCCTAATCAAGCAGTGTCTTTCCAGATACTCGTAAATCCTATCCCTCAGTACCCTTTCCATTACTTTGCCTGCCACAGAAGTAAGACTAACTGGCCTGTAATTCCCGGGGTTATCCCTATTCCCTTTTTTGAACAGGGGCACAACATTCGCTACTCTCCAGTCCCCTGGTACCACCCCAGTTGCCAGTGAAGACGAGAAGATCATTGCCAACGGTACTGCAATTTCCTCTCTTGCTTCCCACATAATCCTAGGATATATCCCGTCAGGCCCGGGGGACTTGTCTATCCTCAAGTTGTTCAAAATGTCCAACACATCTTCCTTCCTAACAGGTATCTCTTCTAGCTTATCAGTCCGTTTCACACTCTCCTCTTCAACAATACGGTCCCTCTCGTTCGTAAATACTGAAGAGAAGTACTTGTTCAAGACCTCTCCTATCTCTTCCGACTCAATACACAGTCTCCCACCACTGTCCTTGATCGGACCTACCCTCGTTCTCGTCATTCTCAGGTTTCTCACATATGCATAGAATGCCTTGGGGTTATCCTTGATCCTATCCGCCAGGGATTTTTCATGCCCTCTCTTAGCTCTCCTAATCCCTTTCTTCAGGTCCCTTCTGGCTATCCTGTATCCCTCCACTGCTCTGTCTGAACCTTGTTTCCTCAACCTTATGTAAGCCTCCTTCTTCCTCTTTACTAGACATTCAACCTCCCTCGTCAACCAAGGCTCCCTCACACGACCATTTCTTTCCTGCCTGATCGGTACATACATATCAAGGACACGTCGTATCTGCTCCTTGAAAAAGTCCCACATTTCCACCACATCCTTCCCTAACAGCCTATGCTCCCAACGTATGCTCCTCAAATCCTGTCTTACAGCATCGTAATTTCCCTTCCCCCAATTGTAAAATCTACCTTGTTGTGCGCACCTATCTCTCTCCATAACCAAGGTGAAAGTCACAGAATTGTGGTCGCCATCACCAAAATGTTCACCCACCAACAAGCCCACCACTTGTCCCGGTTCGTTACCGAGTACCAAATCCAATATGGCCTCCCCTCTGGTTGGACAATCTACATACTGCGTTAGAAAAGCTTCCTGGACACACTGCACAAACACCGCCCCATCCAATCTACTTGATCGAAAGAGCTTCCAATCAATATTTGGGAAGTTGAAGTCGCCCATGACTACGACCCTGTGGCTTCTGCACCTTTCCAAAATCTGTTTCCCAATCTGTTTCTCCACATCTCTGCTGCTATTGGGGGGCCTATAATAAACACCCAACAAGGTGACTGCACCTTTCCTATTTCTGACTTCAGCCCATACTACCTCCAGAGGCAGATCCCCCTCAAACTTCCTTTCTGCAGCCGTTATACCATTTCTAATTAGCAATGCCACCCCCCCTCCTTTTTTACCACCCTCCCTAATCTTACTGAAACATCTGTAACCAGGAACCTCCAACAGCCATTCCTGTCCCTCATCTATCCATGTTTCCGTGATGGCCACAACATCGTAGTCCCAGGTACCGATCCACGCCTTAAGTTCACCCACCTTATTTCTGATACTCCTTGTCTGTTGTAATATGAGCCACATTATCCGACAGTTCATACTCCCCCTTCAGACTTCCCTATTGCTGTTCAGTGATATGCTTGGCCCTGGCCCCAAGGAGGCAACACTCCATCCTGCAGCCAAATCTGTTTGTCTACATCCCTCACTGTCAAGCCTCCTACCACCACTGCTTTTCCTTTCTTTCTCCTTCCCTTTTCTGAGCTCTGGCTGCACTCCCCATGGGAACTTCATTCTCAGCGTTTTCCAACTCAGAAAAAGTACTGTTGAGTGAGATGCATTCTAGGGCTTTCCTGACCATCTCTCTGCTTCCCTTCTTCTGGTCATCTATTCCTTCTCTGACTACATCTCCTCTTTTAATCGGTGGAGTGACTGCGTCCAACAATATGCTCTCCGTGTAGCTCTCAGCCTTGCACTGTAGTGCCTCCAGCTGACATACAAGGTCCGAAAGCCTGTGCTCAGTCTAGACAACACTGATGGGTGTAGACTAATAGGTCCCCTACCTGTAGCTATTCTGTTAATCTGACAGTAAATCAAGAGATAATGATGGCGTTTTAAAAATGGTCTCCGAGGCTTGATGGATTACATCCCAGAATATTAAAGGAAGTAGCAACAGACATAATGGATGTACTAGTAATAATATTGCAAGAATCTTTAGATTCTGGAAAAGTCCCAGAGTATTGGCAAACTGCCAATGTAACGCCCTTTTTCAAAAAGGAGGGAAAAAAGAAAATAATGATAATTATAGGTCAGCTAGGTTGACAGCCATTATTGGTAAGATGTTAGAGTCCATTAGACATGATGTAATAGCAGAGCATTTTACAATACATAATAAATCAAGAAAAGTCAGCATGCCTGACAAGTTTATTGAAATTGTTTGAAGAGGTAACAAACAGGACAAATAAAGGGGAAACCATTGGATTTAATAAATTTGGATTTCCAAAAGACATTGCATAATGAACCACACATAAGCCTGCTTATAAGACGAGCACATGATATTGGATGTCACCCATTAACATGGATTGAGGATTGCAAACTAGTAGGAAGAAAACGTTGGGGTACGGTTGACATTTTCAGGATGGTAACCTGTAACTAGTGGAGTGTTAGAGTGATCAGTGCTGAGACCACAGTTAAGAAGAAATGATGGAGACTGATACAATTACAACATTTAAAAGGCATCTGGTTGGTATATGAATAAGAAGGGTTTAGAGGGATATGGGACAAATGCTGGCAAATGGGACCAGATTTATTTAGGATATCTGGTAGGCATGAACCACAAGATCTATTTCCATGCTGTACATCTCTATGACTCTATTTGCAATATATTTGGATGACTTGGATAAGGAAAGTGAATGTACTATCGCCAAGTTTGTGGATGACACTAAAGTACTTGGGAGGACAAGTAGTGAAGATGTTACAGAATCTATAGGATGATATAAACAGGTAAAATAAGTGGGCAAAAATTGGAAGATGGAATATATTGTGGGAAAAATGTAAAGTTGTGCACTTTAACAGGAGAAATAGAGCAAAACTTGATCGAGAGGGATTTGGGCATTCTTGTGCATGAATCACAAAAAGTTGTTGTATAACTTCAGCTGGTAATAGGGAAGATAAAATGGATTGTTGGCCTTCATTTCAAAAGGAATCCCATATAAAAACTACAGAAGTTTTGCTAAAAGTATATAAGACACTAATTAGACCACACCTAGAATACTGTGAACAGTTTTGGTCCTTATCTAAAGGAAGATATACTGGTATGGAAGGCAATCCAGAGAATGTTTGAGGGTACTCTTTGGTATGGAGGCATTTTCTGATGTGGAGAAGTTGAGTAGATTTGGCCTGCACTTATTTGAGTTTAGAAGAGTGGGATGTGACTTTTTTGAAATATAAAAGATTCTTAGATGGCTTGAATGGGATGTGAGCACCAAGAAATGGCTTATTATAATTGTCTTCATGGGATGGAGACGGAAATTGTGCTTTGAAATAGGGCAAATAGTACACCCAGGATTCATTGTCTCAGACCCAATATGTTGCCATCTCCAATGTGGACACCTGTTTGTTTTGGCATCATTCTATCCTCGGGCTCCCTGTGATTTGTTTCTCTTTTTCCTTGTATCAAGTTGTTGAATTTCTGTCTCGCTTGTCCCTGGCTCCGTATTGAAACTTTTCTATCATACTCCAGGGACTGTGGCTCATCTGTGATTGTTTATGGTACATATAATTACAGCAACATATGCTGTAATTATATATGCACAGGCATATATAATTTTTAGTCTTCCCAAACCTCAGCTTTCAATTATCCAAACTCAAAATTGCTTTTATTTTAATTTTTGACCCCTCTCACCAGTACCACACTAATTGTCTTAAAATTAGTTTCTCGGTGGATTACATGTTAGTGCCATGATCATTGAAAATGTGATTTCTTGCTCTCCATGTCTCAAAAACCATATTCTCAAGTATGTGTATGTATCTGAGGCCCTTTCTTCAGAGCATTTGCACCAGGCATTTCCTCATGCTATTTATTTCAGTTGAAACAAATCACTTCTACACCAGTTACACCAGTATTCTAACACCAACACATTTGTGACTCTGTGGTGATTTTACTGAGTGACTAACTCCCCTTCCACACTACCACCATCACCTCCACTGCCCAAATTCCTGATGTTCTGGCTGGTCAAGCCATTCAATTTTCTTTTAAAAAAATCGTGTGGAAGGGTACACAATTCTCCAAAGAAAAGCTTTTAAATTAATTAGTCTCATCTACACTTTTACCATTTAACTAAATCTAAGATAAGTTATTTCCATTAATGTGTCATTTTCTTGTCACTATCTTTTATTCTAAGTAGGGCATGCCATGAATTACTGTTCTTACTGACTCAGGAATTCTGGAGAAACCTTATTGTCCGTTTTCTTTTCAATACATTTTTATAATATCTTTAAATCAGAAACCAAACATTGGTGTGTGGTTTTTCAATCATTAACAAATCTTGTTTGTTTGTTGTATCAACTTCTAATTTCAATCGTAGTTTCGTAAACAGTTATACAGTTGGTTCTGCTGTAATGCGCGTTTCTTCAATGTGAATTGACTATGACGTGATTGAATAATTAAGACCACTATTTGTCGAATTTGATCTTTCCTTACTTGTATTGGTTATAATGTGATTCCGGTCCCATTGGTTTAAATGTTGCTGCTATTACACAATTTTTTTAATACTGCGGGATTGCACAGGAACAGAACTATCATATTATATCAGAACAGACTGTGTTCAGGCTTTATGGGTTTAAGAGGTACTTATATATTGGGGAGACAAGTGATTGCAGTCAGTTTAAAGATCACTTTCACATCTCTCATTCTCCAACAGTAAACTACATGAAGTTTGTGCTGCTTCATGTCGTGACATCCCTACGAGCCCTTTTGTTTCATACATCGGGCATGCTTTTGTTACATCAGAGTTTTTGACATGTTCAGTTAATTTATGTGATGCCATTGCGATATATTACTGGCTGCTGAAAGTTCCTGCATTCTGTTCAAATGTTTGCTGCCAGCATCTATAATGTGACTTTTGAGACTTTGTTTTTCACCTATTTCATTTTCTAAGCTCACTAATATTTCAGCGGGATTATTTGTTTCATCTCCCAAATTCAGCTGGTTTATTTCATTGTTGTTTCATTTTTGCATCCCTGTTAAGTTTAAGTGCTTGTCTGAGCCAGATTACAGTGTGGTTCGGCTAGAATGGCTATCCCACAGGAACTTCCTGAGCCATCACGGAGATGGAGAACGAAGATATTTCAGCCAGGTGATGAACCTGGTACAAAGGAGGAATTAGCACCATCTAGGGACCATGTTGTTATAACATGTCAAGCTTTTCTGAGCATGTCAGAGGAGCCCTATATCTGCAGATATTTCATCAGAAAGTCATTATCTGCTGGACCAGTATTTCAGAGTTCCTCACTTACCATCTTAAACCTGCATGACAAAGACAAGTCTATGCAGTCTTGATCCTTAACACCACTGTCTTATTTCAAGGTACCATGGATGTCTTGTGTCAGAAAAGATGGAGGAAAAAGAACATAGAAGTACCAATTATTGAGCACATTACTCTCAGCCCAGTATGGAGTCACCTCTGCACAGAATCATCCTCTTTCCATAGAAGTGCCCAGTTTCTGGCCTAGGCTTGCAGCTATGATGTTGAAGTGGCTGATCTTGTTACATTTTAGGTGACTTGGTCTGTTGCTGGCATGGGACTTGCTGAAGACGCTGCAGGTCAAAGGGAATTGGCTGGGCTTTCCCTTGTGTGAGTTATTTGTTATCTAGAGTTTACATGGGGTGAATGTTACTATCGCTTTCTTTCCGACATCTGGATGTTATCCAGGTCTTGCAGTACGTTGGCAGGAACTGCTTCATTATCAGTGGATAATGTGACTGGAGCTGAACAATGTGAAATTGTCAGCAAATGGTACTTTGGATGTAGCACATGTCAATGATAAAGCAGCTGAAGATGGCTAGAACATTTTTGCAGAATGTCTACAGTGAAGTCCTGATTCAGCAAAGACAGCACCCCATTGATGTCGGAGAGCCAGAAATAGGGGTTTTTCTTGCTGTCAGCTGCTTTATCCTACTTATCAGCCCTTCTCAGAAAATTGAGCCAACCTCCTTCCACTGCGGGAATTGGCAGATTCCTCACTCACCTCACACCTCATATAACTCAGGAGAAGAAGCAACAGGAATCAATTTTCAGTAATCAGGAACTGCAGCTGCTGCTTCAAATGACATCTGCACATTTCTGTTCCAGTCCAAGCTTGCAGCACATCACACAAACCACAAAGGGAATGCAAAAGCGGTATGCAAATCAGGGCAACTTGGAAAACCCCACAAGGTCCCTTCTGGTGAGCAGAAACACAGAATGTGATTGGGCAAATTAACTTGGGCTTCAGGGGCATAGTTCCAACCGTTCATATGTAGAAAATGAAGGATGCAAACACCATTGTATAGCAATCTGAAGTTTGAATATACTGTTTAATTTAATATTGTCAACTGATATTTTACATGATGGCCATGCTTTGAATATGATAATTAAGAGGCTTCTGATAGCCACAATGTTCCTGTGAAAATGCTGAGAAGAATCTTGCTCCTTTACCCTCGGAGGATTGTTTTTTGTTTACATCATCCAAACTGTATTATTGTCTTGAAACGCTTACAGCTTAGCCATGTACTAAAACTCAATAATTGTCCGTGAGCGTAGTGTCCTAGTTTTTCATGCAATCATCTCTATTTCAGAACAAGAGCACTTCAGTCCCATTCAAGAGCAGATTTGATTTCTGCTCACTTTCACCCCAGCATTATGTCTCTGTTTGGAGCGCTAGTAATTCTCATCTCAAGCTCTTTTTCTCTTTTAGCCTGCAGCACATTGATCAAAAGTGACTTAATACCCTTTTGACCTGTACTCTGTACCATTGACCACTCTTTTAAAACCCAATGGAATAAACAAAAGTCCCTGAATGTGTTCATTGCATATTCAAGCAAGGTAAAGAGATGGCATCCACTACAGTTGCAAAGTATTGCGCCTGGATTTTGCCAGTGAGCATTTTTGAAGCATTGGCTGTACTTTTCGTGTGAGGGCTAGTCTCCCTCTAATTTCTCTCCACTTGGTATTCTTTCGTAACCATTATTATACACAGTAACCATTAGTGTAAGTGTACCAACTGCTCCCATGTCCTTTCTGTCACAATTACTCAGAACGGAAAAACAGACAATGTGTAAACTCCATGACTGGTCTGCCTGAATCTGCAAAAGAATGCTTGACAAAAGATGGTTAACTTTTCGAAGGCTTTGTCAGAGTGGATACAACATCTGGCATTTATTTGAGTAATAGACTCCACAGTATTGTGTTCTTCCAATTGGCAGATATTGAGTTTCTATCTTTCTAGTTTTCCATTTATGTCTTTCTGTACACAGTTCCATCATCTTTCACTTTAATTTTCTATCATCTGGGACTTAGAAAGAGTTCTGAAAGAGTTAAACAGCAGCCTTTGCATGCAAGTCTCTTGCTGAAATACAATAGTGCAATAATAATACTCTTAATGTGGACAACATCCCAAAGCACTTTGTGAAGGAAGAAAAGATTAACATGTTCTTATTTCTTGCCAGTTTTTCATTATTTCACAGATCTCTCCTGTCTGCTGGAACACTTCATCCTAATTGCACAGTGCTTTGCAAAAGATATTCAATTTTCGATCTCCACTATGACCTCTCTAAGTGCCATACATAATGTTGGTTAGCACTAGCCCTGTGCCGCCTTCTGTGTTCTTGCCCTCCTTCCAATATGATACCGGGTCTCCACTTTGGCACACCCTCCAGCAAAGTGGCTGGGAAATGAAAATTGTGGTATGAAAATGGTGGCACAGTATCTGGCCAGATCGTAGTACCATTTCTTGTACCTTTTAATGTCTTGTTCTTGGTCACTAGCTGCCATATAGACAATAATTTTGGCTTTGAAGTGGCAGTAGATAGAAACAAAATGGTTCCTGGTAATTATCCAGTGACCATTGCTGAAGACGTATACTTTTGGGCATGTGAATACATGGTTAGGTTTCATTCTAACCTCTTCCACAGTCAAATAACTTTTATTTTTTCATTATGACATATTTTATTCATAAGATTTGTAAAGGTACATTACATGACAGTTCAAACTGACACAGCATAAATGCAATATGTATGAAGATTTGAAATAGGAGTAGAGGTAAGCCATTTGACGCCTCAAGCCTACCGAGCTCTGAGGAAGGGTCACCAGACCCAAAATGTTAACTTTGATTTCTCTTCACAGATGCTGCCAGACCTGTTGAGCTTTTCCAGCAACTTCTGTTTTTGTTTCTGATTCACAGCATCTGCAATTCTCTCAGTTTTTATTCAGCATTTTAAAATGTGTTAGTCTGCAGTTGGCTGTCATCAGCAATTTTTGGAAAGACCAAAGAGTACCTTCTTAGAAAATTTGTAAGATGGAAGAAGAATAAAATTGTACTGAAACAATATTGATGCAGTGTTTGAAATATGCAAATTGTTTAAGAGCCAGGCATTGCTAAAACTTCTGAAGGAGAACCCACAAGCTAAAAAAAGGCTTTTTGTAATTTTTTTTCCACTAGTTATTCAATAACACTGCTTAACACATCAAGAGAGGTTTGTTATCTGACCTTTGGGGATCTACTGCCCTTTCATTATAACCAGTCTAGAATTGGCAAACTGAATAAAGCAGAAATTGTAAAGGGAGGAGTAGCTTTCAGTGAAGGTGTCTCGAAAACATTTTTGTTCAAATGGAGAAATGTAATATTTGTCATGTTTGCATATTCTACATTTGAAAGCAAATGAAAAAGATTATTTCCAGGGAATCCTTGTTTAAAGTTACCCACTTAGTATTGTTTCACACTAATGTCAGTAAGATATTTGGACTGGAAATCTCATTGAGTCTCGTGAAATTTGTCTTGACATTTTTCACAGCAGTGTGTCACCTGATGGAGTTGTTGTCATGTTGTCTTGACATCCCTTCTCTCAGACTTGTGGCCATTCCCAGTCTTCAGAATGGTGATTTTCACCAGTGGGCCTCATCTCCTCACCCACTAGGTCCCAGACCACCCACTGGAGCTGCCACTCACCCTCTGATGTGATGCAGCCGTTGCCTGTCAGGTGGACCACCGCCCCCACCCTGACAGGCTGCCAGTGCCCCAAGGCCCACCTGGGCATGACTGAGCTTCTCATCCCAGTCAGCGTAGTATTAGTTATTTTTAGAACTCCATAGCTATCCCTACTCCCACAGCTGGCAGAGCAGACCAGCGAATAGCTGCGCCCCATGCTGCAGCCAGTCATGTGGAGCAGTTCCGTTGAGCAGTGGCTTGAGTGGACATGGGAGATGGTGACAACAGACAAGAAGGGATACTGCGGTATCCAAAAAAAGACTATCAAAAAGCTGCCAGGAACAGGCAAGGCACCCAGCAAGTGACCCAAAGCCCAGTTTGTGCAGACCCTAGGTAACATCTCACCTAGCTCCATCACCAGAGGGTGCGCTTTCAGAGATATTATTAAGTAAAATGTTGCATTTCTTTTATGCTGGTATTTTTAGATTGCTTTATTTTACATTATTTAATTTATTGATATCAGAATTTAATCATTTAAAGTATTATATTTCAACTTGGTGTGTATAGTTAGAATTTATTTTCTGCTAAGGAAGGCCCTATGGAACGTAACTCGTTTTACCATTAATTCTTATGAGAGTCATGCTTCATTTAAAGTCTTTTCACTTAAAGTTATATTTTTTGAAATGCAACTTCAACTTTAAATGAGGTCTGTCTGTACCTTTGCTATTGGCTTACAGTAATCTCTAAGGAGGAGAAAGTGAGGACTGCAGATGCTGGAGATCCAAGCTGAAAATGTGTTGCTGGAAAAGCGCAACAGGTCAGGCAGCATCCAAGGAAAAGGAGAATCGACGTTTCAGGCATTTCCTGAAGAAGGGCTGATGCCCGAAACGTCGATTCTCCTGTTCCTTGGATGCTGCATGACCTGCTGCGCTTTTCCAGCAACACATTTTCAGTTACAGTAATCTCTAGTCAAGTAAATGAGTAGGTGAGCTACTAACAGATAATTTCTGATTTTGCACTGAAATGTCTGATGGAAGATGAACAATTGTGATCCATAATGAGTCTTCTAATTTTTCTTTTAACATAGGAACACTTTCTACCCTCCACTTGATCGATCCCAAGAGCATAACCAAGAAATAACCATGCTTTCTTGTCCCATGGCTTTGCTACCATGTATTAATGGTCCAGTACTATGCAGCACGGCATTTAAATCAGAAAATTTTACCCTAAAATAGACAAGTTCATACACTTTGCGAATTGTTTCTTCTCGACAGATTAGTGATTCACAAATTTAAACACACATAATTTCAGTTGCTATTGTATCATAAAGGTCTGACACTTTAGTATTAAGTGAAAGTTTCACTGAGTGTAAACGTAATTACAGAATGCTAATTCTGTGACTGAAAGGTCAACAAATTCTTTCTATTCTTCTTCAGTGTGGTCAATCATCGCTCTATCTATCAGATGAAATCTACATTATTTTTTATCATTGTCATTCCAGATGCGGAAGCAAAAGCCATAAATTCCCACCATTCTGGATCCTTCCTCTCCATCAATAACAGCATAGTTGGCCAACTCAATCAATAGTCTTTTCAGATTTACTTTCAATAAGATCTCATGCTTGACAGAGTTGTGCTGAATCCCACATGTGGTATTCAGCAGATGCATCTCATGAAATTTACCCTCTTATGTCTGACTTCATTTCAGGTACTTGACAGTTGAAGGGGTCAGCCAAAAAAAAACGGTTTCCATCTTTATGAGCTATGTTCTTTGTTCGTGAAAGATTTTTTTAAACAAAAAGTATTTAGTTGTATTGGATGTTGTCTCTTTAATACTTTATCTGTCAACACTTCAGGTAAAATGGTTCTGCATCCTCGTTTTCATGGTATGATTGATCTTGATCCACTCCGTGGTCAAGTTAACAACTCAGATTAATTCTAGATTATTCAGATAGTTTTCCCTTCTAGGCCCAGTCCCAGTAAATTCTCAGATCTATTGATGGTGCCATGCCTTATCAAGTGCCATTTTGTTGTTCTGCTGTGCTTATATTTTTTTACTCGCACAATACTTCTGAACCTAAGATATCTCCTGTTTGTTCTGTTTGTACAAGTCATTTTGTTTTCAATGATCTTGTCATTTTTTTTAATACAGTCACTTAAATATTTGAGCATTGAGATATCAGATTTCTATGCAAATTTCCTACACTGAGGAAATGCAATTTCATATGCAATTAGCTCCAGCAGTTAGTTCCAGTAGCATTTGTGGAAAAAGGAAAGGGCTCATGTTTTAAAGAACTCAAGAGTTTTTGGCTCAAAACATTAACTGTTCCCTCTTCACAGTTGGATCTGCAGAGTTTTTCCTGGGTTTTCTGTTTTTATTTCAGATTTCCAGCACTAAAATATTTTGTTTTTTACTTGTTTTCATTTATTCTCCTTCACTGGAATCCAGGAGCCTATTTTTCATTTGTACTTTTATTTGCTTAAGTCTTGCTGTCTGGAATTTCCTTCCTCAGTCTCCACCATCCCCATTATTGTAAGATCTATCTTAAAATCTCCCTTTCTATCCTAAAATATTCTTCATTGACTTTGTTTTTTTTGTCTAGTTATGCTGGCATAAAGTGCATTGTGACATTTCTCTATGTTAAATTCACTGTCTAAAAGCAGGTTGCTTTATTGTGTAACTAACCTGAACAGGAAATCGTAGTGGACATTTATTCTCCCATAAGATGTCAAGGGATACTGATGAGAACAATAGCTCAGTTGGCTCGACGGCTGGTTAATGTTGCAGTGATGCCAACAGCACGGGTTCAATTCCCAAACCACCTCGTTCCTCATCTGAGGCATGGTGAGCCTTGGATTAAACTTGCTCCTAACTATCTCTCTCTACTGAGGGAACTATGTCAATTTTCACTTCACATTCAGATGAGTTCATTGATACTGTATTGCTTAATAATCAGTATATTCAATATCAGCTTCTTGATTGCTGGTGTTACTTAGCATTATTTCTCCACCAGCCCTCTTCAGATCGCCACTGCCTCTTTGTTTTCATACACACAATGCACAGATCAAATCAGTGGCGGGATTAAGAGAGACTTTATTAGATTTTGTTTTGCTCAGTTGTGACCAATGTTTCCATTGCTACATGCTCTTCTCATTGCTCCATCACTGAGATTTCTAATAGTAAAATCATGAAAGCCAGTGTGAACTTTCCACTTGCTGACACTATTTTTCACGGCAGTTTGCTTGAATTTGGCATACACATGCATAAGTAGCTTGTGCTTAAAACGTTACTATCTTCAGCGCAACTTGTGAACCCGTGATCTTTTATGCTAGGTTAAAACAAGTTGCAGTAGAAGCAGGCCCTGCCCACAAAATTGGGCAGGTCTCTCAGTAATCATGGTTTGGACTTTGCTGCAATAGCGCTCATTTGCACGGTTTTGAGGAAGCTCTGAAATATAGCTGGTTCTTTTTGGCAACCATGACATTGACAGTTTAGTTGATTTAAAAGATGTTCATTTTAATCTATTTTTGCTTTGATGAAGAAATTGATTGCTTCACCCAACAATTGCTAACAAGTGTCACATTATATTTTGAAAGATAATTTCAGTAATTTAAGAATCACAAAATGAGACTTTACAAAATGGATGCAATTTTGAGCACAATTTTTTTTAACTGAATTACCAATTATGGCCAAAGCAGAAAATCTGTTTCCATGTTTCATCCAAATTGCAGAAATCCAGCCTGCTGCAGTCTCCCTTCCTTTCAAAAATGTGTTTCCTCTGTCACTCTGCTAGCTGCAAAGCTTGCCACCTTCTAATGAGGCACTTACTTCTGTGCCCTCCATAACCTCAATTAAGATTTTCTCCTCCTGACTTCATTTTCACTTTCTGAGTTGTATATTCAACTCCTCGAGGATAGATCTCTTGCTTTCCTCCTCCTATGATTGACTCTTTCTTCTCTTCTCCCTTCCTTCAATGAGGTAACTTTCCATTCATTCCTCTATTGGTTCTCTTGTGCCCCTGCAATGCTTCTATTCTGCCTTGTTCGAGTTAATTCACAACTCTTCCCCCAACACCATTGAACCTAAGATCCTTCTTTGGTCATCTAATTGAGGATATACCTTGAATGTTTATCACTGGTCTTACCTCAGGCTTCAATTCTGCAACACATCCCTATTTCACTGAAAACTTGTTCAATCAATAACTTTTTAGAGCTTTACAAAAATCTCTGTGACATTGCTGGTTTATTGTATTTGTAAGTGGAACTCAAGATAATTGTTTGGTCGATAGCTAGCAGTCATTTTTGATGTATGCTGCAAATATTTTTATTCAGCATGGTGGCTTAGTGGTGCCTCACAGCACCAGGGTTCCAGGTTCAATTCCAGCCTTGGACGACTGTCTGTGTGGAGTATGCACATTATCCCTGTGTCTGCGTGAGTTTCCTGCAGGTGTTCTGGTTTCCTCCCACATCACAAAGATGGGCAGGTCAATTGAATTGGCCATGCTAAATTGCCCATAGTGTTAGGTGCATTAGTCAGAGGGAAATGGGACTGGGTAGGTCACTCTTCAGAGGGTTGGTGTGGACTTGTTGGGCCAAAGGGCCTGTTTCCACACTATAGGTAATCTGATCACGTCAGTAATTGATCTTCCACTGCAGTGCAGGGATTACAAAATGCATAAATGATTGTGCGTCACAATAAAAAAAGACTTGTGCAGGGCAAGGGGGGACATGGTATTCAAATTTTAGATCATGTACTTTTACCACTCCCTTCTGACTGCCCAGTTGAGATTGTGTATGCCATATGAGCACAGTAGCAGCTGCTAACACTTTAGTATCAGGACGTTAATATATATTTTTCTGTCCCAGTTAACTTCACCCTATTTTCTTCATTGGAGCTGTTTCTTCTTCTGGACACAGGAAAACCCAAATTGCACACTTTTGCAGCTTGTATCTGCACACTTGGTACCTGTGTAATTCATATACTATTGTTATCTTTTCATGCAAGGGTTGTGTTTACAATGCATTACTAGAAAGCATGAGGTGTGAGTAAGGAGAGTGTTTGGGAAATTAGATTAGATTAGATTAGATTACTTACAGTGTGGAAACAGGCCCTTCGGCCCAACAAGTCCACACCGCCCCGCCGAAGCGCAACCCACCCATACCCCTACATCTACCCCTTACCTAACACTACGGGCAATTTAGCATGGCCAATTCACCTAACCTGCACATCTTTGGAGTGTGGGAGGAAACCGGAGCACCCGGAGGAAACCCACGCAGACACGGGGAGAATGTGCAAATAAGGCAGGGCAGCTGACTGAGGTGTCAGTGGGGGAGCACTTTGGGGCCAGTTTTAACATAGTGATGGAAAAGGATAAAACAGATGTAAAAGTTGAAGTTCTAATTTGGAGGAAGGCTAATTTTGACGGTATTAGGCAAGAACTTTAAAAAGCTGATTGTTGGGCTGATGTTCATGCATAAAAAGACGGCTGGAAAGTGGGAAGCCTTCAAAAATGAAATAATGAGAATCCAGAGATAGTATATTCCTGTTAGGGTGAAATGAAAGGCTGGTAGGTATAGAGATTGCTGGATGACTAGAGAAATTGAGGTTTTGATTAAGAAATAGAAGGAAGCATATGTCAGGTATGGACAGAAGAGATTGAGTGGATCCTCAGACTATAAAGGTAGGAGGAGTATACTTAAGAGGGAAATCAGGAGAGCAAAAGGAGACACGAGATAGCTTTAGTAAATAGGGTTTTTGTCAATACACTAAGGACAAAAGGGTAACTAGGGAGAGAATAGGGCACCTCAAAGATCAGCAAGTTAGCCTATGTGTGTAGCCACAGGAGGTGTGGGAGATACTAAACAAGTATTTTGCCTCTGTGTTTACTGTGGAGAAAGATCTGGAAGCTATGGACTGTGGGAAAATAGATGATGACATCTTGAAAAATGTCTATATTACAGTGGAGGAGGTGCTAGATGTCTTGAAATGCCTGAAAGTGTATAAATTCCCAGGACCTCATCGGTGTACCCTAGAACTCTGTGGGAAGCTAGGGAAGTGATTGCTCGGCCTCTTGCTGAGATATTTGCCTCATTGATAGTCACAGGTGAGGTGCCGGAAGACTGGAGGTTGGCTAACGTGGTGCCATTGTTTAAGAAGGGGGGTAAGGAAAAGCCAGGGAACTATACACCTGTGAGCCTGACATCAGTGGTGGGCAAGTTGTTGGAGAGAATCCTGAGGGACAGGATTTACATGTATTTGGAAAGGCAAGGATTGATTAGGGATAGTCAGCATGGCTTTGTGCACAGGAAATCATGTCTCACGAATTTGATTAGAGTTGTTTTGAAGAAATAACAATGAGGATTGATGAGGGCAGAATGGTAGAGTAATCTATATGGAGTTGTGAGTGTGTTGATGGGAAAGCACATCATCTGAGGAGCAAGAAAATTGACTTTTCAGGCCAGAGCCTTCATCAGGATCTATATGGACTCCAATAAGGAGTTTGACAAGGTTCCTTATGGGAGGCTGGTTAGCAAGGTTACATGGAATAGAGGGAGAACTAGCCATTTGAATACAGAACTGGCTCTAAGGTAGAAGACAGAGGGTGGCGGGGGGTTGCTTTTCAGATTGGAGGCCTGTAACCAGTGGTGTGCCACAAGGGTCGGTGCTGGGCCCATTACTTTTTGTCATTTATATAAATGTTTTAGATGTGAACATAGGAGGTGCAGTTAGTAAGTTTGCAGATGACACCAAAATTGAAGGTGTCATGGACAGCAAAGAATGTTACTGTAAAATACAATGGGATCTTGGTCAGATGGGAAAATGGACTGAGGAGCGACAGATGGAGTTTAATTTAGATACATGCGAGGTGCTGCATTATTGAAAAGAAAATCAGAGCAGGACTTACAGACTTACTTAATGGTAAGGTCCGAGGGAGTGTTGCTGAACAATGAGACCTTGGCTTGCAGGTTCATAGTTCCTTGAAAGTAGAGTCACAGGTAGATAGGATAGTGAAGAAAGATATTGTGAAACTTGAAAGGGTTCAGAAAAGATTTACAAGGATGTTGCCAGGGTTGGAGGATTTGAGCTATAGGGAGAGGCTGAATTGGCTGGGCCTGTTTTCCCTGGAGTGTCAGAGGCTGAGGGGTGACCTTAGA
This sequence comes from Chiloscyllium punctatum, assembly GCF_047496795.1. Lineage (NCBI taxonomy): Eukaryota > Metazoa > Chordata > Chondrichthyes > Orectolobiformes > Hemiscylliidae > Chiloscyllium > Chiloscyllium punctatum. Next base: position 84,924,418 of record NC_092745.1, read on the forward strand.
GATTTAATAAATCATGAGGGGCAAGGATAGGGTAAATAAACAAATCCTTTTCCCTAGGATGGGGAGTCCAGAACTAGAGGGCGTAGGTTTCGGGTGAGGGGGAAAGATATAAAAGGGACCTAAGGGGCAACGTTTTCATGCAGAGCATGGTGTATGTATGGAATGAGCTGCAAGAGGACCTGGTGGAGGCTGGTACAATTACAGTATTTAAAAGAATTCTGGATGGATGTATGAATAGGAAGTGTTTAGAGGGATATGGGCCAAGTGCTAGCAAATGGAACTAGGTTAGATTAGGATATCTGGTCGGCATGGACGAGTTGGACGCAAGGTCAATCTGTGTGCTGTACATCTTACTGACTCTATGACTTGGTTATCTCCTCCAAGCACCTTAGATTACCTGTACCACTACATGTCACTGCTGTGGTCCCCATGAAATCTCTCAAGCCATGATCTTTTGCACTAGATACAGTCCTGTGATTCCATGCAATACCAATTGAGTATGTTTTGCATTAATTTGGGGAAATGGGAAATGATCCCATCACCACGCCAAATAGAACCCTCCAACTCATTGATTCTGATTAAAAACAAATTCTGCCATGTGAATAACACCATGCATTACTTATAATCTTGTGCCAAAAAACCAGAAACTACATTAAAGGATGATCTGTTTTTAACAACTTACTGAAATTCCATCCATTCTCAGATGAATGGAACACCAACTGGGTTAAAACCCATTAGAGCAAGAAATGAAGTGAATTATTAATATTGGTCACAATGGTCCAAACAATGGATTTCTCTCTGGAAAGGAGGGAATAGCTGGTGTTTATTTCAGTTTCAAGAATAGAGTATTTGCCAATCAGTGTAAAGGAGCAGTTGATTCGATTTTTCTTTTCCCCAAGTGTCTCGACCAACTGGACCAATTTAAATCAAAGTAGACAAGATGACAACACTCAGGGATGTGACATTCTGTAACATTTTTCACTGCATTATGTTTTCTCCATTGGAAATACACTTTGTTACATGTGAACAGATGCAGAACATTGGTCAACATAAGTGTGTCTTATCTTTAAAGAATGAATCGTAGCATTCAAAACATTTCAATACGACATCAAATAGTGAAATTTGAAAGTGGGAAAACATTTTATACTTGCCTTTCATAACGTTTCAGACTTCTCAGCAAGGTTTCAATTTACTCTGCAAACTATCTCACCTGGTGGGCTTTTCATAGGCTTCTAAAGACCCACTCCACCTGATTAAAAATGCACATAGGAGGAAATCTGAATTTCATTTCCCATTTAAAATGGAGAGTTGACCTTAATGAGGGTGGGTTGGGTGAGAAGTTTGCACACTAGGCATTCCTGACCTGCAAAATGAGCAGCCCAAAATGACACAAAGTCAGCAATGTGAAGGAACGTGTGTGGCCGCTAGTGCACCCAGATGAAAATTCAGCCTTTGACGTTTGTTGTTATGCTGTTCCTCAGGTGACCATGCTTCATCTCTGAGCCCAAATAATGAATGTGGACAAACTATTTCAGTAAGGAAAACATTTTTTATTGACTCAGTCTTTTCCCCACCTGATGCTTACGCACGAGCTCTTTACAACACAAACCACAAAATAAAACTTGAACTAAAGTTTCTCTGTTATCTCTATTGCAACTCTGTTGTGAACTGCTAATTCGGTTGCTGTGTTATTGTTGATCATCCAACTGAGGTCTAGCTGGGAATCAGTTTAGATAATTAATAGAACATACTTCTCCTCCACTAACTTTACATTGTTTAATAGTCACTTAATTGATCAAGTCAGCATGAATGATTAATAGGACCATATTAGTTCAACTTATTTACAAATTAGCATTACAGGATTTTTTTAGATTTAATTCAGGCCATAATTGAAAAAGAATAGGAAAAATTACTAGGTAAAATACAAACCACTGGATAAGTAATGGCAACTTTTGGCTTTAGAGTTTGTAAATTAAAGTCTCCATAGTCTTGGAGGGCTGTTCTCTCATTAGGGAGGTGATTGTACTTGAGAGTCACCTTGCCTCAGATGAGGGGGGAGATTGAGAAGGCAGGACCTTCATTGCAACCTCAGCCAGTGTAGGAATTGAACCACGGTATTTGTGTTACTCTGCATTGCAAACTTGTGATCTAGCCATCTGAACTAAGTGAACCCGACTTTGCAAATGATGTGAGTACTGAGTCAATTCCATATTTTGAAGACTAGCAAATCAGTCATTTAATGTAGGACATGGTGCAATCAGTCTTGATTTCAGTGCAGTGAGGATTCCTGGCTCCACTAGGCAATATTGGCAGCTTGCTGCAGTGGCTAATATTGCGTAGTCAGAGAAAAGAATAACTGGAGAGCAATAGTGCAGTATGAGATAAAACTGATCAAGCCTTGCAATATTTAAGTCAACTATATTAAAAGACATCCAATTTAATTTAAGATTAAGACTTTTATAATGAAAGTTCCTCGTATGAAAGGTTTATGTTACCAAACCGAAGTTATTCTGTCAATTTTAATTAGTATAGATTTATTTTATGGTGCAAAAGTGGCTATTTGTCAAATATTTTATGCTTTTCGCACCTGAACAGAAAATGTGTGAACCACAAAAGGTCAACCTTGAAATCATCTGTTTCCTAAAGGTTGCTCTTTTTACATTTTTCTGACTTTGCAAGGAATTTAATGTGACCAGCTGCAGGGAACAATTTTCTTCTGTTTGTCACTGTTTGTTAATTGTTAAGTGACTTCTGCATTACTCAAGATTTTCCTAAAAATGCTTCCACTTTTAAGTTTCTTTCCTCATTGCTGCTATCAAGGTAGTCCAGTTTCACAGTTGATGCTGCGGGCACTAAATTGATGTGCCTCCCTAAGATATTTTGGATGTCAAAACATAAGCTTTTAACCACAATTTCTTGCGTGACTAATCTGTAGCTTTGAACAGGATGGAAAAAGAGTGCTATGGGGAGGTTAGCTGCTTGTTCAAAGTGAAGGAAGGAAAAGCACTCAATCCTCCTTTGCCTTCCACCGGTCAGTTTGAGAACAACCGCATCAGATAATTGGGTGTAAACTGGCTGCCTACTTTCACGTGTCATGGAAGAATGAGAGGTCCTCATGGGGGAAGTAGGATTTAATATATGTACATCTGTCTATGGACAGTGGGAAAGATTGATATCTGTAAGGTTGATAAAAGAAAGGAAGTTTAATTTTGAGTTAAGATTGAATAGGGAATCAGGCCGTGTTCCAAAATGTTTGTTTTAAAAATGTTAAAGAACTGTAATTAGTAGTATTCTAATGATTGCTTTAAAAAGATGTTCCTTTTACCAGTGCAGCAAAATTCCATTGCAATGTTTAGAGCCAGTTTGCCATTGAAAGGATGAAAATAGTTCCAGCACAAAAGAGAAATAGTCCAGTAAGAGATGGCTCAGCCAAGTTCCTGTAATTTTGTCTAAACCTCACTGGCAATTTCTTAAAATCAGGGTAATATTAAGTGGGGGGTAGTTTGGTAGCTTTTTCGGGATGTTTATGAGAACCTGCACATGTAGGTTCTTATTCTAAACTAAGTATGCATTTTCAACCCTGGCATAATACTGGACAACAACTAATGGACTTGGGAAATATGGAGCAGAAACCTTGTCATTGTGTTTAATGCGGTACAGATTTTGTACTGCTCAAAGTGTCCTATACACACTACAGGGAATAGAGTGCAGGTTTACTGTCCAGTCTAAGGTTGATAAAATGCACATGATTCTGATTGAAAACTAAAAGGAATTTTAGTTTTAAAACTAAACTACTATCTCAATGATCTAAGTATTAGTTGCTAATTTGTTACTAAAAGTGTATGCTTTAAGAATATTTTTTGATCACTTGGTTTTCAGATATTGTTAATCCAGTGATATTAAAATACTATACTGCAATTTGATCACCTGATGCTTAGGTTCCTTAATGAAGGTTATCATGTTGAGTTTTGTTTTAGCTTTGAAAAATGTATTTCAGATTTCTGCACAGTTAATGTTTGGAACTTGGATACATTATAACCACTTAAAATTTATAAAGACCTTTGACAAAATTCAACACTTTTGCAAAATTTAAATGAAGAATAGAATTATAAATTAGCGTAGTTTTAGTGATTAAGGGCAATAATTAAAAATACTGAAATTTTAATTAAAAATAATGACTGTTTAAGCAAATGCTTTCAGTATTCGCACTTAAAGAAACAACAGACAAGACCTTAGGGTTAGATATTAATATTGCAGCTATGATTGATTTTCTTTGGGACAGTTATGGCTGTTTTTCCCAATGCATTACTGCACACATTGTATCAGCTTCCACACTGCAAGATTTCAGAATTGTGATCAGTCTAATCCCAGGTCAAATTCTTTTCAAATCAATCAAGCTACTTATTATTGCAACACATTTACAGAACATTATGCATTTTTAATTGAAAGACCGTTAAGCTAAGATTGCCAAATATGACCTGACTGCAATATAATGCATATTCGTTGTATGTCTTAGTTTTCTGAAAAGTCTTAGAAGCTTTTATCTTTTTGTTCAAAAAAAGTTATGCTTATTTCTCTCTGCCCTTCCAGCACCAATAGCTGCCGGAACAGGCCCGAATTTCTCCCTCTCAGATTTGGAGGGATCTTCGTATTATAGCATGAGCCCTGGGGCCATGAGGAGGTCTTTGCCCAGCACGTCCTCCAGCAGGTAATGAAAAGATTTATACTGAATCATGAATTAACCTGTGTGTTAGCAATTACTAAATGTCATTATTGCACTGTTAAAGTAAATTGATCTTAGATAAAATGTCAGATTGTTTGGAATGGGGATAAGAAGCATTCATTGGAAATTTGACTGAACATTTTAAGTGACCTGAGATATTTAAGCCAATATACAATGATTGTCGATAAATGATATTCAGAAATCTCTTTTTGCTGTGCAAAAAAACTACAGAATTGAGATGTCTCCTCATTTTTATTTCATGCATTTTCCGCTCTACTCCCCAAACGCATCCAAGTAACTTGCCACACAATGATTTTTGACAGTTGTACTAAAGGTGTTCATTATCAGACTCCTGTTATACTATGATATTGAACTGTGTACCAAATTTAGACCATTATGCAGATTAAATGCTACCCAGTTCTCTTCAAAGGATGCTCCACAGGTCTTAGTATGTTAATTCTAGGTTCTTTTTCAACAACCCTCTCATTAACCATGCATGGTGATTCATGAACTCTCAGTACAATGCCATCTTTTGATTGTTAACATTTCATTGAGGTTTGCTTCTGTGAAATATTGGGTACCTTTTTAGAATTTTTCTGAAATTCTTATTAATTATGCTCACTCTGTGTCTCCTTTTGTTTTAAGAACGCCATGCAATTTGTTCCAAGAATAAAGGAAGTTAACATTACAAGTGAAAATATAGGCTTGCAATCATGTTAATGTTAAGTGCGAAACTGGGCCTATGAAAGTTATTGGCCTAGATTTTGCTATGACTGGTCTCTGAGAAAAGCATGTTATAATTATTGTGCAAATCGGCCAAGAATATCTGATGAGGAAGAGCTACAATTTCAAGTTCCCTCAAGTTGCTAGTGATATGGGCTACTTTGCTGTTAGCTTCACAAAACCATCCTGTGTTTCATGAAGTTGCTGCATTTACACACTAATTACACTCACTGCAAAAAGTTTAGTTAATTAACAAGGTAAGTACTGTACAATGAAATGATAATTGTAATGACTGCCAATCAATCCCATTTGCCCAGAAAGAAAACAATTAAAAATGCGGTTTCATTTAGATTTTTAAAATGTCGCATTTTGATCTTAATTTTTTTCTTAATTTTCCACTCTGTCTGGCTTTTCCCGGTTAATCCAATCTTTTTTTTTCTCAAATACAACAGCAAGGAACTGTGGATGCTGGAAATCAAAAGTAAACAGTGAAATATTGGTAATAATTTACAGACAGCTTCTGTGGAGAGACAGAATTAATGTTTCAGGTCAATAATCTTTCATCAGAACGGGAAAAAATTGAAACACAATGTCCAAAGATATAGTCCGCAAGAATGAGTTAACGTCAGCTCTCTTTGATGTCTGAAAACAGATACTGTGTATGGAATAAATTGAAAATTAATTCATGAGATGTGCCATTTTGGTCCTGAAAGCTCCTTAAGAGAAAATGGGAAAAGCAGCTATGTAAGAAACCAGGCAAGCCTAAGTAGAATATCAGCTGAAGAAAATGCTGGTTTGTTATTATTGAAATTTATATTCTGAACTAATTCTCCTGATTTTAGATTGATTTTCCAGTGAATCATGCAGCTTTCTTTGATCAAGAGGATATTCAGATGACTAATTGACTGGTCTTTGTAAAATAGCCACTCAATGTATGTGTCCAATTGGCTCATAATTCTGTGCAACTTCCCATTTGACCCTACCTAGATGCCTCAGAGTTTGATGCCTTGAGCTGTAACAGTGCCAGGTCCTTTTTAGTGAACATCTCTTTGGTGCCACTTTGAATATAATATTTATCTCTCCCTGTACTTTTTGGGGACTTTGCACGATGCTTTAGCCATGACAAAGAGGACATGTTTCTTATGTCTATGCTGCTTGTGCACTGGTATTAAGTAGACCACAAAAGCAACCAGTTGTAATAGGCGTAAACTCCCACTTCTGATCATGCTTTCTGCTCTGTAAGAGGGTTTGACCTGCCAGGTGATAACTCCCAATATTGATACACTGAGAACTTGTACTTCAACACGAGAGAAGCGCGTTGGCTATTCCCTGAAAAAAATGTGCAGGACTGCAGTGCAGCATCATCCATGTCTGTTAAATGTAACGTGGTTAGCACACCACCTTCGTGCTGCCTGCTTATTTTAATGATTGCTGCGTACAGACAGCCTTAAACATGTTATAAATTGGCTACAAGCATCAGAAGAATAACTAAAGTTGCTACTTCAAACTAGCCTGGAAGAGCTAGTGTGCACCTCTTAAAAGGAAAGCACTTTATAGCTGTTGGAAGTGCTGACACGATTTGGATGAGTGCAGGGCAATAAACAGTATAGACTGACCATGGAGCAGTGCGTGTTTTAAGGATTTCTGTAGGTGCACTGGAGGATTTGGAAAAGAGACGAGATGGTCTCTGTCAGCAAAGGCAGGGAAGTCTTCCAGAAACATGGTAGGAGAAAGTAGGAGCAAATAACATGGAGATCAATTCCTACAAAGATTTGGAAACAGTCCCACCAGAAGTTGTTTTTCATTTGTTTATGGGTTGTTCATTTACAGTATATGATTGTTTCAGTTCAATCACTGGTTAATGCTTCCCCTTCAGGATTTTAATACTGGAAAATTCAGTGGTAATGTCTCTGAATTTCGAGGGGAGTTGGTTAGATTCTCTCAAGTTTGAACTTGTAATCTTGTAGTAATTGTACAGCACAAATGTTATTTGCCACTTATCAGTTCAATCCTGGATATTTTTCATGTTTTGCTATACGAATATAGATATTTTCAGTACCTAAGGATTAGTGAGTTTTGCTGAACGTTATGCAATAGTGAAAATGGACACTCCTGATTGTTATGATGGAGGGAAGGTCCTTCATGAAGCAGCTGAAGATGGTTGAGCTTAGACAACTATAGAGTGCTGCTGCATAATATTTTGGGACTGAGACGATTAGCCCCCACCAACCCACAACAAGTTTCATTGGTTCTTTGTATGACTCCCTGGTAGAATCTAAACGAGTGAGGAATTTCACTTCGTAGATCTATCAATGACCAAATTCACTGATGATGGACAGGAGACTGATGGGCCTATACGTGACCACATTGGACTTGTCCTGCTTTTTGTTTTCAGGACAGACCTAGGCAATTTTCCACGTTATCAGGAACATCAGTTCTTGATTAATAAGGGGATTACGGACTACAGGGAGATAGCTGGAGAATGGAATTGAGAAATATACCATCCATGATCAAATGATGGAGCAGACTTGATGGGCCAAATGGTCTAATTTTGCTCCTATGTCTTATGGTCTTACGTGCACACAGTTTCACCAAATTATATTAGCTATTTATTGCAAGGCAGTTGAAGTACTGGAATGAGGGAGTCATGCTACAATTGCACAGGGCCTTGTTAGGACCATCATAAACCATTTTAACCTTCACATTTAAAGAAGGATATACTTACTTTTGGGGTGACGAAGTGAAGTTTTACTTGATAAATATCTCCTATGAAAATGATTTCTTATGATGGGGAGTTAAATAAATTTAGCTTATACTCTGGATTTAAAAAGATCATCACTTATTCTTCTTGAAATATGTAAGGCTGTGAAGGGACTTTACCAGATAGACAACAGAGAGGTTATTTCCACTAGCTAAGGAATCTAAAATGGTAAGACTGATGTCAGATCAACATTGCACACTAATTAAGGTCATAATCTCTTTTAATAAGAAATTGTCGAATGTGCTTCACATTACCACTGTGTAGGCATCTTAGATGCCATTTTGAAACACAAAGGGCTTGCCCCCAAAAAGGAAGCACTATTGAATTTAGTTTCGACCCCATTATCGTCTTGAAACACCAATGCACAATACCATCATTTCTTTATTACTGTTAAACGACTTGCTTAAAACCCAAAATTGGTGTGCACGGCTTTGTTTTGAAGTAATTTTGTTTTGATTTGAGCCATTTCATGTGCAGCAGAATATGTACTTAATTAGCACAACAAATTATCCTTATTACAGTTCTCTGATATATGCACTCTGGTTACTGATAAAAACGATTAAATGCAAGAACCGTAGATAATAACCCAGTAATTTATTTGTATCCTTCCTTATTTGCTTTGAAATTGTTTGACGATATATGTGATACATGTGATATAAAGATTTCAAGCATTTTATGATGCTATGAATAAATGTGGGATAGGGAATACCAACATATCAGAATTTTTGTTATGTACATCATGTGATTTCTAAAAGTAGCTTATCTCCAAATATATTGGATTTATATATTATTGGATTTTATTATGAGCAAGTTGTCATGAGAATGTGGGCAGGAGCATTATCTAGAATTTGAATAAGTTTGTGCCTTTTGCCAAGTGAAATTTGAGCATGCTTGTTATGAAGGAAATCTGATGCAATATTTCTGCATTGTGTTAGAGATTCCAGGTCCAATTCCACTTTGTTGAGAGACGGCTATACCTCTACCCTAACATAAGTGTAGTTTCAGGTGGAAACGGGGATGTTTACAAGAGATCGAAATTATGTAGCAATCAGATTTGAATGTACTGCTTATAATGAGATATACATGAAACACATTTCTGTTAGGTTCCAAAACTCTAAATTGGTGCAAGCAACATTTCAGTCTCTTGGAAAAACTGAACAAGCTGCATCCCATCCAAAACAAAAGTTCTTGAAACAACCATATCTTCATCCATATGCCAATTAGCATTGAAGATGGGAAAAATAAATTATTTTCTCCTGGGTCACTTGGACGTACATTGACAGTAACCTTTTCTTATTTATTCTTTCATGGAATGTGTGCATCACTGGATAGACCTGTGTTTGTTGCCCTTCTGAGTGGCTTCCAGATAATAGTTAAGAGTAAATATCAATGCTATGGACCTGGAGTCAGATTACCTTCCCTAAAGGCGACTAGTTTGGGGACCTGTAGGATTGTGCAGTTTTTCTAGTTTTATCCAGTATTGGATGAGCAGATATTATCTCCTTTTAAGTAACATGAAGGCTATTCTCTATCTACTGACTCCATCTCTTTCCCTGGCAAAAGTCTAACTGGCAAATTAAACCAGTTTGTCCACAACCTTGCTGTCATATTTGATACCCCGATAGCTGAGTCATCAAGACCAGCTCTTTCCACTCTGTAACATTGCCTGACTTTGCCACTGGCTCAGCTTGTCTGCTGCTAAAACACTGATATCTTTGTGACCTGTTGACTGAACTATTTCACCACATTCCTGACTGATTGCCCATATTTTAGCCTTCATAAGTATAGCATCAACCAAAATCTTGAGGTACAGCATGCTACAGAGCACATTGAAACCTTTTAGGGGATTGAAGTCACCTATTTGAGACTGCTTGTGTAATACAACAAACTTGAGAGAAAAACACTTTTTTTCTCTTCATGAGTCATTAGCCGAAGGATAACACGCATGCAGCCCTTACAGTAGCGAAGGGTAAGATTAATAGATGTGTTGAAAATTGGGGGATTTTGAGAAGATGCGAGAAATTAGTTCTACTAGCAGGTTAATAAAACAAAGAACTGGGGAGGCTCGAGATCTGAAACAAAAACCAGAAATAGCTGGAGAGACTCAGGTTCAGCAGCATATGTGGCGAGAATAGAGTCAAGCTTAGAGTGGTGCTGGAAAAGCATAGCAGGACAGGCTAATAAGTTTATCTCCACCCCCAAGACTCCCAGCCTCATTCCTAATGAAGGGCTTTTGCCCAAAACGTCGATTTTCCTGCTCTTCGGATGCTGCCTGACCTACTGTGCTTTTCCAGCACCACTCTAATCTTGACTCTAATCTGCAGTACCCACTTTCGCCTCTGTGGAGAGAATAGCAGAGGCAATGCTATTTAAGGAAATAGCAGGAGAACTTAATAAGTACTTTGCGTCAGTCTTCACAGTGGAAGATATAAGTAATATCCCAGCAAATAAAGGGAGTCAGGGGGCTGAGTTCAGTATGGTTGCCATTACAAAAGAGAAAGTGCTAGAAAAGCCAAAAGGTCTTAAAATTGATAAATCTCCTGGCCCCGATGGGCTACATCCTAGAGTTCTGAGGGAGGTGGCTAAGGAAATAGCGGAGGCGTTGGTTGAGATCTTTCAAAAGTCACTGGAGTCAGGGAAAGTCCCGGATGATTGGAAGATCGCCGTTGTAACCCCCATGTTCAAGAAAGGATCAAGACAAAAGATGGAGAATTATAGGCCAATTAGCCTAACCTCGGTTGTTGGTAAAATTCTAGAATCCATCATTAAGGATGAGGTTTCTAAATTCTTGTAAGAGCAGGGTCAGATTAGAACAAGTCAACATGGATTTAGTAAGGGGAGGTCGTGCCTGACAAGCCTGTTGGAATTGTTTGAAGAGGTGACAAGTAGGTTAGACCAGGGAAACCCAGTGGATGTGGTCTACCTAGACTTCCAAAAGGCCTTTGATAAGGTGCCGCACGGGAGGCTGCTGAGCAAAGTGAGGGCCCATGGTGTTTGAAGTGAACTACTGGTATGGATTGAGGATTGGCTGTCTGACAGAAGGCAGAGAGTTGGGATAAAAGGTTCTTTTTCGGAATGGCAGCCGGTGACAAGTGGTCTCCCGCAGGGTTCAGTGTTGGGGCCGCAGCTGTTCACGTTATATATTAATGATCTAGATGAAGGGACTGGGGGCATTCTAGCGAAGTTCACCGATGATACGAAGTTAGGTGGACAGGCAGGTAGTACTGAGGAAGTGGGGAGGCTGCAGAAGGATCTAGACAGTTTGGGAGAGTGGTCTAGGTAATGGCTGATGGAATTCAATGTGAGCAAATGCGAGGTCGTGCACTTTGGAAAAAAGAATACAAGCATGGACTACTTTCTAAATGGTGAGAAAATTCATAAAGCCAAAGTACAAAGGGATCTGGGAGTGCTAGTCGAGGATTCTCTAAAGGTAAACATGCAGGTTGAGCCCGTGATTAAGAAAGCGAATGCAATGTTGTCAATTATCTCAAGAGGGTTGGAATATTAAAGCACTGTTGTGCTACTGCGACTTTATAAAGCTCTGGTTAGGCCCCATTTGGAGTACTGTGTCCAGTTTTTGTCCCCACACCTCAGGAAGGACATACTGGCACTGGAGCATGTCCAGCGGAGATTCACACGGATGATTCCTGGAATGGTAGGTCTAACATACGAGGAATGGCTGAGGATCCTGGGATTGTATTCATTGGAGTTTAGAAGATTAAGGGAAGATCTAATAGAAACTTACAAGACAATACATGGCTTGGAAAGAGTGGACGCTAGTAAATTGTTTCAGTTAGGTGAGGAGAGTGGGACCCGTGGACACAGCCTTAGAATTAGAGGGGGTAAATTCAGAACAGAAATGCGGAGACATTTCTTCAGCCAGAGAGTGGTGGGCCTGTGGAATTCATTGCCGCAGAGTGCAGTGGAGGCCAGGACGCTAAATGTCTTCAAGGCAGAGATTGATAAATTCTTGATGTCACAAGGAATTAAGGGCTATGGGAAGAATGTGGGTAAGTGGAGTTGAAATGCCCATTAGCCATGATTGAATGGTGGAGTGGCCTCGATGGGCCGAGTGGCCTTACTTCCACTCCTATGTCTAATGGTCTAATGCCTCGACGGCAGTGACCCATTCTTTACTAGAAGGATGTTCATTAGCTAGAGTGTACAAGTTTAAGAATTCAGAGGATTTAAAAAAATATTTTCAGTTGAACTCAACTGCCTAAAAAGTGGGTGGTAGCAGATTTGGAAGGGGATTGGATAAATATTTGAAGGGGAACAAAATTGCAAGTGTATGAGATTAGAGCTGGAGTGCTTGATATCGCTGTCAAAGAAAGAACACTGGCACTGTGGGCTGAATGGCCTGGTCCTGTGTTGTGTGACCCAGTGACATGAAAGTGGACCTGCTGCTGAGCCTTTACTAGTGCTCGAGAAGTGTTAGTTACAAGGTATGTGTTAGTGGGCTTAAGTGCCTCTTCTCCAATCTCTCCTTTTTGGGGTACCAGTTAACTTTGGCAGTACTTGCTGCTGTTGTGATGAGAATTTCAGTAAGGATGATTGATATGAACCTTTTGACATGAGCTGGCACTGTACCACCCACTTAAAAGCATGGATTTTATGAATGGATCCACTAAATCAAAATCACATTAATACAATAAGGGTTGTGTGGAAAGATCTTGGATGCTTACTGATGTAATATGTTGCTCCAGTGATTGGATATATACACATGACCTTTTTTATATGTTGCTATGAAAGCAGATTCCATAATTGTACAGATTTGGCTTCACACTGGTACAAGGTGTCAGTCCCTCTGTGGGTGGTTTGATAATTTATGCAGATGTTTAATTCTTAATGATATTGTATGGCTTTCACACCACTATTTAGATGTTGTTAGCAAGGTTGAATTTTGTGATAAATGGGGAAAATTCCTGCTAATGGATTGCAAAATATAGAGCAGTTGTAACATTTGTCGTGTCAAGGACATACAACAGAAGCTTTATTAATATGTCTTAGTTACTACAATTGTCAGTTGGAGCTCGATCAAAGAATTTTCATTAAGGTTCAGTTTAGTTGCAGGATTGTTAGAAAACATTAAAGAGGAGGCTGGTGTGACACTGAATTACAGCAGAGAGAAAAATGGTAGTGGAATCTGCCTCTGGATGCAGATAAATTGCTACTTTTAATGAAAATCCAATTTAATCTTTAACATCAAGGTGAAATCTACAGTTCGAGAAATGGCCCAGATATTCTGATTGCTAATGGGACAGATTCAACCAATGAAAGTCCTTTTTATAGATACACAATTTTACCTGTCAGTGAATTCACAGCCATCTAAATTCCAAATCTGGCCTGTCCCAAATGTGTCCTTGGCAGGAAATCAGTGAGAGATCCATGCAAGTAAACTAAAACGTTAAAAACCGTGGATGCTGAAGATTTGAAATAAAGGTAGAAGCTGCGAGAGAAACTCAGCAGGTCTGGCAACATCCGTGGAGAGAAAGCAGAGTTAACATTTCAAGTCCAGTGACCCTTCTTCAGAGAAATCCACTCAATGCAGGAGTAACGTTACAGGCTAACTCTCTCAGAGCTTCATAAGTTAAAGGTCACAAAGGCACTTTTAGTGATTTGAGGGAGACTAACCTAAGTGAGGAGGTACGGTAGCATGTTGCAAATGGGGTGGGTGTGGTGTTGGAGAGTATGATGTGTGAAGGGGAACAAAATGCCAAATAAGTGAGGGGTAGATTGTCAGGTGAATGAGGGGTGGGGTTCCAGCTGAGTGAGAATCATGCAAGGGTGGCTGGGAGGGGAGGAGAGTTATGTGTTGCGCTGGGGGTTTTAGACCATAAGACCATAAGACCATAAGACATAGGAGTGGAAGTAAGGCCATTCGGCCCATCGAGTCCACTCCGCCATTCAATCATGGCTGATGCGCATTTCAGCTCCACTTGCCAGCGTTCTCCCCGTAGCCCTTAATTCCTCTAGACAACAAGAACCTATCAATCTCGGCCTTGAAGACATTTAGCGTCCCGGCTTCCACTGCACTCCGTGGCAATGAATTCCACAGGCCCACCACTCTCTGGCTGAAGAAATGTCTCCGCATTTCCGTTCTGAAATGACCCCCTCTAATTCTAAGGCTGTGTCCACGGGTCCTAGTCTCCTCGCCTAACAGAAACAATTTTCTAGCATCCAATTTTCTATTTTTGAACCATGGTTGGGTATGGTCGGGTTGTTGAAGGGAGTGGGTTGGGTCAAAGTGGTGGTTGGAGTTGGCAAAGCAGGAGGGGCCAAGGGGTGTCCTTACCTTCCCTCTCCTCTCACCATCATACCCCTCCTCTCGTTGCCATCTCTCCCTTGCCTCAGCACCATCCCTCCCTCTCATCTTCACCATCTCCCCATCCCCTCAGCACCATCTCACAGCTGAAAAGGTGGGTGGGATGAACCCCTATCTTTTCACAGAGGTTCTCACATCACAGGAATCAGGCTTCAGTGAGCAGTTGACCTTCTGTGGAAAAGTAACACCAGCTTTTTAAAGGAGCCAATCAGGAATCAATCCAGTTCCACAGCAGCAACCACTACTTGTGGACACGAAAATCTCACTTTGTGAGCACGCTAGGGAGGCCCTGATTTAAAACCATTTCCGGGTCAGTTCTCACATGCAACAAGTGGGCAAACAGACAGAATCTACCAGGAGGCAGTCAATAAGGTTGCTTCGATGTTTGTTGTCTAATTAAGCACACTGGGAGATCCCATCGAAGAACCCACGGCACTGTATAGCGGAAAGTCTCCCAGGGAGAGTAGGATGCTGCTGTGAAATGCAAGGCCAGTGAGGGCACCTCAACACAGAGGCTTCTCTGAATCATGAGTGTAATTGAAAGAAGAATGTTGATAGCTGTCAGTGCCATCAGTAAAGGAGAAGGATTGTTTGTGGCTGTGGCTGTGATTGGGCCCTTCTCATCACAACAACATTGTGATTGAAAGGGGGTTCTGATAGCCTGATGACAGGCCTTTTCGGAATGGTGACCAGGCTCCAGATTCAGAGTGTCTGACAATGGAAATATGCTGGAAGATTTTGAAATTTGGACCTAAGTGGAGTCATAAATATCCTCACTGGCTGTCTGCCTCTGTTGAAGTGTTTTTTTTTGGTTTCTTTGGCAATCACCTCCAGCAAAGGAAATCATTGAAGAGTCAACTTGAGCAGTTTTCAATAATGTCTCCGCCTCTGCTGTGCTGATGAGAAAAAAAATCCTTAGTGTCATTAAAACAAAAATATTTTCCAGATCTTTTAAGAGTTTCTCCTATCACAAGTAACTTCTATCATCACAAACTCAGATGTTTCTTGCTTTAAAGCTGTGTGTATTGTGGAAGCTAATCTTAATCTTGATGTCTCAACACTCGTAGATATTGTTTTTATTCTTTCATAAGTACCTTTGTGCTTAAAAGAATGCATAATTTTTGGAATTTTACATTCCAGTGCTTTAATTGCTAAATGTTAATTATTCCAATCCTAAACACTAGTGACTGTCACTGTCTTTGGGACTAGTGGTATTTCTGTATTTTGCAGTTATTGGGATTTGCTGGGTTTCTGCCTTGAGTATTGAACCTTGGGTACAAGGTGAGCATGAGTTCCACCGTCCCTTGGAAGCCTTGCATTGTAAAAATGTGAGGCAAATGGATGAGAGTTATCTGGATTTTCCACTTCCTGATCCCAGATTCTGACGGTGTAAGCAGTGAGTGTCCAGTTTGATGGATTTAAGTGCAGCTTATGATCACAGCTGGAGAAACCCAGGGTGGAAATCAGAGATTTTGATACCAATCCTCTTATAAAGGGAGCATCTTGAAATATTTCAAAACCTATGTCTAACCAGTATTATCCACCACAGCTTTTGGCATTTTAGGGCTCTAGATGTACCAGCATTGACATATGTCAACTTGATTAATGTAAATTACAGGACCCTGGGAATTCCAACAGGGTAAGGTTCATATTGCATTTCGTGAAGCATGACTTCAGTGCTTCCAGAGTAATGTGTTGAAGTAACATCTCTGGTGGAGATTCAGTTGCATACAGAGTGTTACAAAATATCTAGCAGATGGAAACTGGTCAGGTGACAGAATAGATCCATACTATTGTTTCTATTCCACATGAGACTGCTCACATCCTATTTTATTTCACCACATCATCATATCCTTCTATTGCTTTCTCCTTCTATATGCTTATCTCATGGTGGAGGCTAGTACAATTGCAACATTAAAAAGCTCTGGATGGGTATGCGAATAGGAAGGGTTTGGAAGGATGTGGGCCGGGTGCTGGTAGGTGGGACTAGATTGGGTTGGAATATCTGGTTGGCTGGACGAGATGGACCGAAGGGTCTGTTTCAATCCTGTACATCTCTATGACTCTATTTATTTGTAGATAAACAAAAAAAGAAAAATCTTATTTGATTCTACAGTTAGTGATGCAGTTGTTAGCTTAGGGCTTATTTTCAAGCTGTAAATAACATATAGAAGCTTGGTCTGTTAGCTTGGCTACTATATCTACAGCACATCGCATTGTGCGTCTTCTTAATAACTTAATAAATGAGCCAAATTTCAGGCTCATTTTTGGCATGTGTTAATGACGTTTACCACATTTTTGCAGCTGCTACAATATACCACTGCAGTCCTAGGTTAGGATGAGAAAAATTGGCCAGGATTCCTGTTCAAGATTATCATTTAGCAATCCCTGTCTGTAGAGTGCAAAAACAGTGGTGTTTGAGGGCAGGGTCAATCATGATGTCTTATGTTGAAGTATCGTGCTATTATTCACTGCTGAGGCTCTCATCACATCCATGAATGCCTTCAGGAGAGTAAGGGGACATACAGGAGGTCTCTATGTACATCCAACTTATGAATGCTCATACATTGAACACAACCATGTGCAAGGTGAAATGTTAAAAATCCAATGTATGAACAACTATTTAATATTATTGTATTTCGATTTGTGTACAAATTAGCTTGCGAGCAGACTCAAGACCAGAACTCGTGGTCTACTGCCTGTAGTAGACAAATGTCTTGAATTATATTATTGACGAAGGAATTCGAAAATTTTACTTGAACCTGAAATCTGTCATTGGAGCGAAGAAGGATGAGAGGTGACTTGATTGAGGTGTACAAGATGATGAGAGGCATAGATAGAGTGGATAGCCAGAGATTTTCTCGCATGGCAGAAATGTCTACTATAAGGGGGCATAATTTTAAGGTGATTGGAGGAAGATTTAGGAGAGATGTCAGAGGAAGGTTCCTTACCACCACTGTTGGCAGTGCATTCCACACATCCACCACACTCTGTGTAGAGTCAGATACATTAGGGACATTTAAGCAACTCTTGCATAGACACATGTAAGATAGTACAACGAAGTGTATGGAAGTTAGCCTGATCTTTAGAGTAGGATAAAAGGTTAGTAAAACATCAAAGGCCAAACGACTTGTGCTGTGCTGTCCTGTTCTATGTTCTATCTGCAGTATCATTGTCATTGTGCATTCTTCTGTGACAAAACTAACAAAATATCTTGTGGGATTCTTCACCTGATTTCATTTCTGGGCCAGCTTTTAACTGCGTAAGTGAATGGGTCTTGAATGAGTTGAAATCTCACCCAGGGCATGGAACGGCCTGCCTGCAACAGTAGGAGACTTGCTGATGTTAAGGGCATTTGAATGGGCATTGAACAAACATGGATAATAACGGAACGGTGTCGGTTAGGTGGGCATTGGATTATGTTCACAGGTTGGTGCAACACCGAGGACTGAAAGGCCTCTACTGTACTGTAACCTTCCATGTCCTATTATTTTGACACAACTGAAGAAGCAGTATTTTATGGAAAATGCAAATTGTAAATCATAATTTCATATTCTTATTTTCAAATGTTAATTTCTTTGTAGTTAACATTTTTTCATATTTACTTTCATCCGAACTGACCAACCAGCTCGAACAGAAAAGTTATTCCTTGAATTTTTAATTCAAGCTGGTAGAAGAGAAATGACAGAAAGGAAAGAAATAGATCAATGGATACCTAAACGTTGAGAAGTCTATTCACAAAAATATTGTACATAAATAATTTCTTTCTTGAGGGTGTACATATTACAACAGCACAAAATTTCAACTAACATCCTTTCTAAATACCAACTGCAACATTTGAATTTTTGAATAGACGGGAGCGCCAAAGCTTTGTTTAGCTTTATTGAAATTTCTACCAACAGGACTATTAATTAAGAACAGCGCTTCTTTTTACTTTTTTCACCTATCAGCATTATCTCAAAAACAGCATGAAAGACCATAGCTGGTAGAAGAGAAATGATAGAAAGGAAAGGAATAGATCAATGGATACAACTTAGGGGACCATAATTGTTTAGAAAACGCTGAAGTAACATTCTTTACCTGAAGTACTTAATGTCTTGCCATTTATTGCTAGGTGCATTTACTGCTTCTGATGTGGTACTTTGTGGTGTTTGCAAATCTTCTGCGTGATCGATGTTGTTTGCAATTTCCACTCTAAACCAGAAACTAGGTGTTAAAATAAAAGTAAATACAAGCATGAACAATGAAGTATTTTATTTGGATGGATATCAGGGACAGTTCATCTAAAGAAGTCCAGACTAAATGGATTGAATGTGACTGTAACGCCCCAACAGGCTCTTGCGCACAAAGGCGGAGCAAGATTGCACATTCCTGACAGGATCTGCTGGATACAGGTTGACCATAAATTTGCAACAGGATTTGATGCATGCATTGCAGTGAATGTAGCATATGCAGTGTGACACTATGGTCCTAATGTGGTCGAGTATACATGGATTGAGTGTTATAGCACGATCCTGACATTTATTTCCCTGTTGCAGTTCTACAAAGCGCCACAAATCAATGGAAGATGAAATGGACAGCCCTGGTGAAGAACCTTTTTATACCAACCAGGGTCGATCTCCAGGAAGTGGCAGTCAATCCAGTGGTTGGCATGAGGTGGAGCCAGGTAAGCGGCTCAATTGATTCTCAAACAAGTGATTGACACTTTGCAGAAGCAATCAGCTTTGATTGTCAATCATATGTAGAGGAATAATGATGGTTTTGTTGAAGTATCTTGACTATAATGTCATATTTATCAAAATGCTGAGAATTAATTCTTTCGTAAAAGAGTGCTACAGTTGTTAATAATAAGTTAACTGAAATGTTATGAGGTACATTTTTACAAGAGCCATAAATAATCTTCAGGGCTTGTCTTTGAAATTATCTTTCTGAACTATTGGTAGAATTTGCTGGTGATTTCAGAATCCACAGGACACTTTCAATTCTATTTTGGGTCAGGAAAATTACATAAGATGTTATTTATTTTCATATTTGTATTGTATCCCATAAGCAAGTCACTGTAAGTAACATAATCCAATTTGGATTGTAAATTTAAACCTGAGGCAGTACTTCAAACCATCTGAAAGCCAAAAAAACAGAGCATTTTTGATTTGTGATCTTTTCTTAAGTATAGCATGTTTAAGACAATTTTTTATTGGTGGTTTCAGTTGGAATTTTACAAAGCAAATGCATTATGGGTCAACGAAATTGGTATTTTGGTTCAAGTCAGTTCTTGTCTTTAGGGTTTAGGTACACTAGCTGATTATGCATGCAAAGAATCTTTGACCCTCACAGGAGTGACAAAGAAAGCCTGTCCTGTTCAAAATTACAGATGTGTATCATATTTCAATGTTGATGAACTAAGGGTTGTTAATGAATTGTATAATGATCAGTACTGCAGCCACTTTTGTATCCACAAAGTTCAGGTTGCCCGCAATGTGTTGCTTTATAAGTTTGATACAGCATGGAGCATGCAGAATTGGAGAGTATCAATTTGATTCTCTGCCAATGACTTTTCCAGTTATAAGCAGGTGGATGAATCAAAATGTCAAATAGAAAAGAAGTGTTTCCAATTCAGTATTGGGAAGAAGCATTGTTTTTGGTCCTCACTTCTGACTTCATCCCCTAGTTACCAACTCCATCTTTTTCTCTGTGATTAAGCCAGTTTGTTCACAACCTCAGTGTTTGATCCTCAGCTGAGCTTCTAATCTCATATTTGTGCCATCATGCAGACAACCTATTTCCACCTGTGAGTAACACAGCCCAACTTCACCCTGTCTTACCTCATGTGCTGCTAAAACCCTTATTCATGTCTTCATTATTTCAAAACTTAACTACAAAATCATACTGTTTACTCGTCTTCTATCATCCTGCTCTCTAAACTCCCAAGTCTTGTTCCACGAGCACCTCTCTCTGTTCTCTAATCCACACTGGCTCCTGGTCAAGCAATAGCTTGATTTTAAAATTCTCTTCTCATTGTTGTTTTCAAATCTCTTCATGGCCTTGTCCTTTTCTTCTCGTTTTCTTCCAGCTCATAAGCCTATATGATATCTGCATTCCTCTAATTCTGACCTGTTATCTGTCCCAATTTTAATTGTTCCATCATTGATGGTCGTACCTTCAGTTGCCTCGACCCAAGCTCTGGAATTTCTTCTCCTATCTCTCTTGCTTGCTTTGCTCCTTTAAGACACTCTAAAATCCTCTTCTGACTTCAAATTGTCTGAAACAGCCCACTCTTAGTTTTACAGTATTTGTATGAAACACCTTGGGATGTTGCAGTACTTTTAAATAAATATAAATATTGTCATTGTTATGATAGTGAGAAAAATGGACTGATGAATTAAGCTGCATTATTCTTATGCATTTAACATTCATTGGCCTGAGTGGCAATGTTTGTTTGGAGTAAAAGGAAGTTGATGCATTTTTTAAAAGAAAGTGAAAAATCCTAAAAATTCATATAAATATGGTGTTTGTTACTGTAATATTGTACCAGAATGCCAGTGTTTATTTGTAAAGTTTCAAAAGTAGCTGTCATATTTTAAGATTATCTCATGCACTGAACTAAAATTTATGTCCAACCAGCAATGGTTTTCTACATTTATAGAGACTCACGACACATGTGTGAAAGGGGAATAGGAAATAATGTACATGCATAGATATTCTTGCTATTTGACTGTGGGTCTTTATTGTTACAGAAAAGGGCTCTTACTTATTCATTTGTAGATCATTTGTTTATCAGTCCCTATATGTTCTCGATTGCAATATTTAAAAAAATCGAATTAGAGGAGCCTTAAGTAACCGTGAAGCATTAATACTGTTAATATTGAAGCATAACTTGTGCAATTAAATTTAAAAATTCAGGATCATAAAGGTTGTGTAAGGGCTTTGGTTCCCTGCAGTTACCTTACAATGATGTCACAGAAGTGCACATCCCTAAGAATAAATAGCAGAGCTAGAACACTCTAGAATAAGAGTTTTGAGAACACACGGACACAAGAGGAAGACAGTTTAGGCCTTAACAATATCACTATAACATAAGAGTCTGGTCAATCTTAGACTGCCATGTCAAATAGTATTGAGTACTATTGTATGGTAAATAGTGTTATTTTGAAGTAGAAACCAAAAGACTTTGCCCTGTCCTTGATCAGTCTATTTTGAATCTATACTCATTGTGTGGCATCAAACCAAATGATAAAAGAATAAATATAAGACAGTCACTAATAACTCCAATAAGGATTTCAGAAGAAATTTCTTATTAGGAAATGTTGAAATTGTGCAACTTTCAACCATGTGAAATAGGTATTGCAAAGATTGTTGGTATATTTAAAGAGAAGCTAGATAAAGGAGAAAGCGATAGAAGATTATTTGGTGAAATGAGATTAAGGAAGGCGGCAAGTTCTAAACTGGAGAAAGGCCAATTTTGACGGTATTGGGCAAGAACTTTCAAAAGCTGATTGGAGGCAGATGTTCACAGGTAAAGGGACAGCTGGAAAATGGGAAGCCTTCAAAAATAAGATAACAAGAATCCAGAGAAAGTATATTCCTGTCAGGGTGAAAGGGAAGGCTGGTGGGTATAGGGAATGCTGGATGACTAAAGAAATTGAGGATTTGGTTAAGAAAAAGAAGGTAGCATATGTCAGGTATAGACAGGATAGATTGAGTGAATCCTTAGAAGAGTATAAAGGAAGTAGGAGTATACTTAAGAGGGAAATCAGGAGGGCAAAACGGGGCTTGAGATAGCTTTGGCAAATAGAATTAAGGAGAATCCAAAGGGGTTTTTACAAATAGATTAAGGACAAAAGGGTCCCTCAAAGGCCACCTTGCTGATCTTTGTGTGGAGCCACAGAAAATGGGGGAGATACTAAATGAATATTTTGCATCAGTATTTACTGTGGAAAAGGATATGGAAGATGTAGACTGTAGGGAAATAGATGGTGACATCTTGCAAAATGTCCAGATTACAGTGGAGGAAGTGCTGGATGTCTTGAAAGGGTAAAAAGTGGATAAATCCCCAGGACCTGATCAGGTGTGCCCGAGAACTCTGTGGGAAGCTAGAGAAGTGATTGGTTGGTGGGCGTCTTGCTGAGATATTTGTATCATCGATAGTCACAGGTGAGATGGTGGTATGTGTATGGAATGAGCTGCTAGAGGATGCGGTGGAGGCTGGTACAATTGCAACATTTGTGAGGCATTTGGATGGGTATATGAATAGGAAGGGTTTGGAGGGATATGGGCCGGGTGCTGGAAGGTGGGACTAGATTGGGTTGGGATATCTGGTCGGCATGGACGGGTTGGACCGAAGGGTCTGTTTCCATGCTATACATCTCTATGACTCGAAGAGTCTGGTGTGAAACATAAACACTGGCATACATTAATTGGGTGGTATATCCTGATTCTGTGCAGTTAATTCCACATGCCATAGGGATGGTTACTGTTGGCTAAATCTGTTGTTAAAAATGGATTGGATTTTTCCAAATGCTATCAAACATGTGCCCAAAGTGGCTGTCAAATTTAAATGCTTTCTCAATTCCAAAAAAAAACTATTTAGTGTGCTCTTGGCAAACAAGGTGCAAACACGAGTAAGATTAGCACAGTTTGCCACCCAGTGTACGATCCTGACATGTAGTAAAAACTCAACATGCAGGATTATTTAGATGATCTGTTTCAGTTACTGCTAATGAGGGCTGTCTGCAGTTATTTCACTGTGACTTTAGCAAAAGTTGGCTGGCTGTTAACTGTGTTTAGTGCACTCAGCACCTGAACAAGCAATGATCTCTGTGACAACATGTGACAGCTCATTTCAACTATTGATGTTGCATTACTGTATTTGTCCTCTAACTGGGAGTACAAAAGATTCACTTAAACCTATGCTGTGTGATGAGTCATTTAATAGGTTGCACCAGTGTACACAGCTAGTATATTCAATTGAATTGTTAACTTCTTCAACTTAACAGGAGAATGTCCATTTCTCCCCCTTCCTCTTCAGAAAGCACTGGATTGCATATCATCTCTTATATTGCCCCTTTTGGGCCATCCTTCTTGTGTGAAAATCGGCAGATGCTGAGGCTAATTGCACAAGCTGATTTGACAACCAGCAACTCCGTGGACTGAAATCAAACCATGGAATTTTCTTGAAATAACAGTTCTGAAGAAGGGTCACTGCACCTGAAACTTTAACATTGATTTCTCTCCATAGACCTGCTCAGACTTTTCAGCAATTTCTGTTTTTGTTTCCGATGACAGGCATCCACTGTTCTTTTGGATTTTTGTCTTGGAATTTTCTTGATCTGTATGGTGCAGAACCACACTAGGTAGTGTATTTACAAATTTGCAAACTGAACCATTAGGTGGCACGGTGTCCCAGTGGTTTGCACTGCTGCTTCATAGTGCCAGGGACCCGGGTGTGATACCAGCTTCAGGTGACTGTCTGTCTGTGTGGAGTTTGCACATTCTCTTTGTGTCTGTGTGGGTTTCCTCTGGGTGCTCTGGTTTCTTCCCACAATCCAAAGATGTGCAGCTTAGGTGAATTGGCCATGCTAAATTGTCCATAGTGTTCAGGGATGTGTAGGTTAGGTGCATTTGTCAGGGATAAATATGGGATAATGGGGAAGGGGAATTGGTCTGGCTAGGTTACTGTTTGGATGGTTGGTGTGGACTTGTTGGGCCAAAGGATCTGTTTCCACATTGTCAGGATTCTATGAGTCCAGGAATGCTTTTTGTTTTTAATTGCTTTTCATATTTTGGCCTCACCTTTCAGCAGACACTAGAAGGAAGTCAAAAGCTAGGATTGTATCAGATTAGATTAGATTACTTACAGTGTGGAAACAGACCCTTCGGCCCAACAAGTCCACACCGCCCCGCCGAAGCGTAACCCACCCATACCCCTACATCTACATTTACCCCTTACCTAACACTATGGGCAATTTAGCATGGCCAATTCACCTGGCCTGCACATCTTTGGACTGTGGGAGGAAACCGGAGCACCCGGAGGAAACCCACGCAGACACGGGGAGAACGTGCAAACTCCACACAGTCAGTCACCTGAGGCGGTATAGCAACGCTTCATTGAATTCTTGATTGATTTGAACAGAGTGGATCTTCACTTGTTTCTGAATGTGAAATATTTGCTCTTCATGAAGATTTGGATTGAAGCAATTGAAATCAATTTTTGTCTTGACATAAGAGATTTGCAAATAATAATGCATATGGAGTACCTTAATGGGGTGGGATGTTCTGCAGTAAGTTATCCTAATATTATTCAAACCTGTTCTATAATTGTGTTAAACTATTTCAGAGAAAGCAATTGCTGTTGTGAGTAGTACACAATTTCTATTAGTAGGCCATTCAAAATGTATATTTATTAAGGTAGGGAATAATTTACACTAAATTATGTAATTACCTACAACCATTCCCATGATTGCAAACCAACCCTGGAATGAAGGATGTGAATCTACTCTATTAGGGTGTCATGGCATCTGTGGCCTCTTGTCTAGGCCATTTGAAAGTTGCACAGGACTGTCTAACTGAACGACTGCTTGAGGTGATGCATCACTGATAAAGAAGTTGTTGTTCTTAGAGCTGAAGGAAGTGTTAGGAATCTACTAGGACCAGTACCATGTTGCAGTCCTTGTGAAGCAAAGTTGCACCAATCCTTAAACCTTAAGAGTGTGCTCTTTTTTGAATTGCTGTTGGGTTTTTTGCCAGTTGAATTAAATTGGTGTGTTCTTATTCTCAACCTTTCCACCAACACGAACACCTATCTATTCTGTCCAGGCACCTCACAATTTTGAATAAGTTAGTCAACTATCTCTCTGCTATGGAGAACAGTCCTGGCTTTTCCAGTCTGTACACATAAATGAAGCTGCTCATTCCAGGTACCATTCTTCAGATCTTATCTGCACCCACTTCCAAACCTTCACATTTTTCTTAAAGTGCAGTGCCCAGAATTTGATGCATTACCTCAGTTGAGGCCAGATCTGTGTTTTGTTATGTTTCAGAATATCCTCCTTGCTTTTCTATTCTGCGTCTCTAGTTCTAAATCCTACAATACTATAGGCTCTATTAAAATACCACACCAACATCAAAATTTTATACCTGTATACTTCCAAAACTGTCTTCCTCAACCCCTTCCAAACTGTAGCCTTCAGTTAATATTTCTTTCCGTCGGTCTTTCTACTGAATGTGTTATTGAATAGTTTTCTGCAAGAAATTTAATCTGCCAGATGTCATCACATTCTATGAGCCTCTCTGCATCTTCTTAAAATCTATCACAATCCTTCTAAGAGTGCAATTGCACTAATACTTGCAAATTATTTGCAGATTTTGAAACCGTCTGCAATACAAGACCATTCAAGGTCGAACAAAGAAATATATATACCTTCCTGTAGTCACTGCTATTCTGTTTCCTATCACTCGGACAATTTTGTATCTGTGTTGCTAATGTTTCTTGTAGTCCATGAGATCCTTTAATATTATTGGCAAGCTCAATATGTGGCACTTTATCGAATGTCTTTTCCAAGTTCATGTATACCATATTGACTGCATCACCCTGATTAATCCTCTCTATATCAATACTCAAGTTAATTGAGCAGAATTTGCCTTCAACAGATTCCATGATAGCTTTCCACAATTGATACACATTTGTCGAAGTGACTGGTAGTTTTGTCCTGGATTATTATCTCTAAAAGGTTTCCCATCACTGACGTTAAACTAACCAGATAGTAACTGCTTTGTTTATTATTACAAAGTTCTTAAACAAGGATATAACATTTGAATTCTCCAGTCCTCTGGAGCCACCCCTGTATAAAAAGTTTTGAAATATGGTATAGCCAGTAATTTCCACATTTCAGAATTGTGGCTACTGATCAAATTTAAGCACAGTCAACCTTTCTGATCACAACCTCAACTTTGCTTCACAAGAACTGCAACATAGCACTGGCACTAGTAAATTCCTAACACTTCCTTCAGCTCTAAATAGTCCTTTTCAATTATTAGCATCCAGAGTTTCAACTACCACCTCTTTCACCCTAATTAAGCAACTTATTCTTCCTTGGTCTAGATCGTTATAAAACAATCATTTCCTATTTTCAATTAATCATTTTCTATCTCTGCCCCTCCCCATCTGTGTAAAACCACCTTGTTCTTAATCAGGCAGACCCATCTTTCAATTGCCATTTTATTATTTATATGCTTAGAGACGACTTCTGGATTTCCTGTTATGTTAGCTACAAATCTTTTCCCATACTATCTACTTAGGTACCTCTCTTATTGCTTTCTGTCCCTTCACCTCTGAACCTTCTATATTCAACCTGGCTCTCACATGTATTAGCTCCTGCCATCTATCATATGCACTTTCTTCATGCTTCATCTTACTCACTATCTCTTTCGTCTTCCGGGGAGTTCCCTTACCCAGAGTACATTTTGCCTTTTGCCACCCTTCCTGAATGTGGTGTTCAACATGAAGGAGCATGTAGCCACCAACTGAAGTGGGATGGTAAATAACTCTGAGGTTTCATTGCCCATGTTTATCTTGATGCATGAGACTTTGTGGGGTCAGCAGTGAATATTGAGGTCTCATAGGGAAAGTTTTGGTTTTGGTTGTACTGTTTAGCCCTTTGTCAAATTTGCCGTGCCCAATCAGCTTATCTTTAAAGGCATCTCATTGATCCATTTTAGTTTTGTCTGCTAATCTTTGATTCTAATTTA
Source organism: Chiloscyllium punctatum (assembly GCF_047496795.1). NCBI lineage: Eukaryota > Metazoa > Chordata > Chondrichthyes > Orectolobiformes > Hemiscylliidae > Chiloscyllium > Chiloscyllium punctatum. Next base: position 84,951,694 of record NC_092745.1, read on the forward strand.
GCTTGTCCAGATATGTTCTCTCTCACTGAAACTGGTCCTTCTACCGTTGTGTTTTCACTCTGAATTGTTACTTGTCCTTTTCAATAGATAATTTAAACCTTATGATACTCCTCCCTTTTTCCTTCTGGGCAGATGTGAGGGTTGCAATTTCTCTGTATTGACAACGCAGCTGAGGCTTGAAACTCTGCATCGAACAAATTCACTTTTTCTACTGCAATGAATTACACTAAAATATCCTAAATTGCTGCAAAAATTCACGCATTCTTCATTTTCAGACTTTTTAAAATGAATACAGTTAAGTGACTGATTATAGATTTGCCAGATCTTAATGTTTTGGTATGTGTTTGTGAAGGTGACTAATTAAAAATCTTTCTGAAATGCAAAGCTGGTTCAGACTTGACAGAGGCCTTCAAGCCTGTGCTGTTGTTTCACCATATATAAAGCAGATTTTTGTGAGCCAGATGCCATCTTGTTATTTACACCAAGTAACAATCTTCTGGCTTATCTGGTACAATTGCAATGTTGGGTCCATTGTTGCAAAGCTAAATTAGTAGGTGATTGATGAAAGTGACCTGTACTTTCCCTGGCACCATTGCTTTTGCTTAATGTTTGTTTCCCTGAAAAGAAAAAGAGCAATTGAAGGGTTAAGATTAATGTCAGAAATACAATCTACAACATGACTTGGCACAATGAAATCAACAATGGTGCAATTAATGCAGCAATCATGTACCATTAACAATCACTGGCAGTACTTTCTGTTCCTGAAACAGTTGCCATGTTTACTTGCATGACATAAATCATCTTGAAGTAACATGGCTATAAATTAAATGTGACTTATCTTATTATACATGTCGTTTGTTTTTGAATTAATCCACAAAGATAAAAAGGGAATTGCTAGTGCCTTTCTTTAAGATGATGCAAAAACCAGCAGCATCTAGAGCACTGCAAAATTTAGCAAGTTAGTGGAAACTAAATCAAAGTGGACTGCGATCCTAAGGAGTTATCTTGCAGATTTGAGCATGTGTATCTTTAAGGACACCTTGCAGCCTGTTAATTGACTCAGTGTCTCCAACCTGCAATTAGAACTGACAATTTTGTCACTTTTTAAAATCGACTCTTACACCTTTATATATTTTCAAATTATATTCAGCAAGTGAATTCACCATGAGGTATGCAACAGGCGTTAGAAGATAATTTAAATGGAAACACTATGCAGTGCTATGGGAGAAGGGCAGGTAATTGGCATGAAGCGAAATGCTCAGAAAACCAGTGCAGACGCGATAGGCTAAATGGCCTCCTTCTGCTTTGTCAAAAAGTATGGCGCTGGCCAAAGCACAGCAGGAAGGCAGCATCCAAGGAGAAAAGAATTGACCTTTCAGGCATTAGAGACCTTCATCAGGACATTCCATCAACTTTCCTGCTCTTCGGATGCAGCCTGACCTGGTGTACTTTGTCCAGTGCCACAGTTTTCAACTCTGATTCTCCAGCATCTGCAGTCGTCACTTTCTCCTCCTTCTGCATTGTAAAATTCTGTCCATGTGTGAGGTGGCCAGGAGACATGTGTGAGCCTTGATATTGATGTTTAGCTGCAAGAAATATCATGGTCAAACTCGGTAAAATGATCATGACCCCACCAATTGTGCAAATATACTTTCCAATAGAGCTGCCAGAGGAAATGGGTGGAGGCTGGTACAATTACAATATTTAAAAAGCATTTGGATGGGTACATGAATAGGAAGGGTTTAGAGGGGTATGAGCCAAGTGCTGGCAAATGGGACTAGATTAGGTTATGATATCTGGTTGGCATGGACAAGTTGGACCGATGGGTCTGTTTCCGTGCTGTACATCTCTATGATTCTATAACAACGAGAGATGAAATGCTGGCTGACTTACTGTTCTTTGACTCAAGGTATTGAGAAATGTTGTAGCATCTAACTGTGGCACATTTGCAGTATCAAGCATCTTGATCCTGCAGCTGACAGTTCCCTCCCTACTTCTCTGTCTACTTTTGCTTCTTTACACCTTCCAAATAATTCCAGGGCTTCCTATTCCAGTGGACTGAGAGAATAGAGGCCTGTGGATCTCTACCCATGGCTAATCCTTGCTGTTTTCTATTGGCCATCTTCTGCTTACAAGATATGAAGGTCTTCTGCTTACTAACAATTTGCATACAAACATCCCTAAACTGAGCTCAAGTAATCAATAATCCTCTCAGTGTTTACTAAGGGATGGATTTTGACTGGGACACCAGGAGCATTTCATTGCACTTTATATGATGATGGGACGTTTAAACTGTATTTTAGAAGACAGATCTCTTCTGAAGGACAGTGTTTCTGACTGCCATCATGAATTTGTTTACAAAGTAGTGGTGGCATCAGCCCATCAAGAACATCTCTGCGAATGCCTGTAACCATTATCCAGGAAGCAATCGGAATGCTGCTGTGTGAAGCCGTCCACTATGACTTTCTTTTAAAAAGCATCAGTTCCATTGAACAAGCTCCTTGTTGTCATGGAGAACATGAACCAAGTGAACTCGATGCCTGTTTGCCATTACTCAGCTTCAACAGCTTTAATGTAAATAATGTGTGTGAAAGGGCAGCTGTTGTATACACTGCTTCAAATTGTAACCTTGTTTATTCATTCATGGGATGTGGGCATTATTAGGCAGCTCAACATGTATGACTCATTCATCGTTGCCTTTGAGAAGATGATGAGCTGCCTTCTTGAACCACTGCAATGGATTTGGCAATGTTGCCAGGAAGGGAGTTCCAGGACCTTGACCCAGTGACATGTCCTTAATTCTGTTGTTGAAATGGAGCTAGGCCATAGCCTTTGCAGTATTCAGTGCCTCCAGTTGTTTCTTGATGACACATGGACTGAATCAAATTGGCTGAAGACTGGCATCTATGCCATTGGGGATCTTTTGGGAGAGGTCAAGATGAAGCATCCACTCAGTACTTTTGGCTGAAGATTGTTACAAATGTTTTGCCTTATCTTTTGAACTGATTTGCTGGGATCCTCCATCATTGTTGTTGGGATAGTTTTGGATATTATTTTCCTTCACTAAGTTCTTTCATCATTCACTACCAGTCATGTCTGAGATTAGGCTTGTTTCATTGGTTGTGGAATCGCCTAGCCCTGTCTGTTTTTGCTGCTTATGTTTTCTCTCTTGCAAGTAGTCCTGTGTTGTAACTTCACCAAGCTGAGACTTCATTTTTAAGTTTGCTTGATGCTGCTGTTGGCCTGCCTTTCTATACTCTATTGAAACAGGTTAGATTCCTCACTTGATGAATGTTGGAATGGGGGATATGCCAGGCTGTGAGCTTTCATATTATGCTGGAGCATATTTCTGCTATTGCTGATGGCCCACAGCATCTCCTGGATGTCCAGTCTCATGTTGCTAATTCTGTTTAGCACAGTGATAGTGCCACAGAACATGATGGAGGGTATGCTCAAAGTGAAGATGGGACTTTGTGTCCATAAGATTCTGTAGTCATAATTCCTACCGACACTATTATGTACAACTGTAACTACAGCAGGTAGATTGGTGCAGATAAGGACAAATGTGTTAAAATGTTGCTTGACTAGACTGCAAACCAGTTTTGGCATCAATCTCCAGATGTTGGTACGGCCAAATTTGCAGTGCTGACGAGGCTGAATTTGTCATTGTCATTGCTGGATCCTAGATCGAGACCAATTAAGACTTAACTACATTGCTGAGGGCCTGGAGTCACACATAGACCAGGCCAGGTAAGAATGGAAGCTTTCTATCCCTAAAGGATATTGGTGAACCAAATGTGTGGTTATGATATTCAACAGATTTTAATTGTATTCAAATTCCTTTCTATCTGCTGTCGTGGGATTTGAGCCCAAAAACTGGGTCTCTGGAGTATTAGCCTGTTGATAATACCAATCCATCCTAGTCATCTACCAGAGAGTAGCAATCCTGCTTAAAGGTCATCCTTAGTTATGCAATGACCCTGACTCAGGTCTAAGTAGAAATAGGCTAGTGGGCAATCCCTTCTCACATGATTTGCTGGCAACACTGCAGTGAAGCGTAATCCAAATGTAATTTAATTTTGTTCATTTTGCAACAGAACCACCAAGGTATTATCTTCCAAAAAAAGCATTTTCCCCTCATCATGCTTCTTCCAGGTATTATTATCATTGCTACGGATCAGTCATTGTTTCTTTACAAGAGATATCCCATCATCCTTCAGTGAGTGACCTCCCAACTAAACTGCTGCTGCTTAGAATGGTTCATCATTGGTAGTAGCCGAAAGTAAAGACAGGAAAGTATAAAACTCTGTAACTGACCGTGCTTACCTTGGTCAGTGAAGGGTTAACCAGCCATATGGAAAGACCATATTGCAGCTGTAGCTCCTTTGAGAAAAATGATAAACTGTAACTAAAACAAGCTGAGCCTTTTCCATGGGTCAGCAGGCAGAGAATGTTTACATTTGAATATTTTATGGAAAGAATTTAGTATTATTAAATAACACACCAGTTGGACTGTTTAACTTGAATCCTTTGCTTTCGGGATAAAGTGTGTAGATTTTGAATTTCTGAAGAGGTTTTCCCATACATTTCTCCAAAACGTGGCTGGGAGAACAGCAAAAACCACAGCAAAGTGGCAACAAAATCTGGCATTCCACAATTTTTCTGCCAAAATTATGGTGAAACTTGGAAACCCTTTGTGAAAAGCCACACCCATAGCCCCATAATGTATGTGAGTACAGGTCCATATTTAGACATAACTTAGTCAATGAGTGCTGTTGTGGGAAATGGCAAGGGGCTGGGGTTCTTTGCAGATATATCAAATGTTGTTAATACTGCATGATTAAGTTGTCAAAGAGGATGACATTAGCCAGAAACATCCATCATAATTCCCTTAAAGAAAAGACAAATTCAACCCAGCTCCAAGCACAGTAAAGTGTCAATCTAGTCTTCAGAGTTGGTTGTTAATGTCTTTGTACTATATACCTCAGATTTCTTTTACATTTCTATTTTACATTTATCTCCTCCCATCTCTTACTGCACTTTGCTGATTTCCTTTTAGGCTGCAGTTCTGCTGTCCTCCTTATCCATCTCAGGTACCCCCTTGCATTCATAATGCACTGAGGCCCCAAGCAAGGTAATTAAGAGCATTTGTTGCAACATCTGGAAGCTAAGTGTTCCTGCACTCTATAGGATCTCTGCTGTCCCAGACTAGATGTGAATGTAATTGGTGGGTTGACTGTGTGAATTAACTATCCCTTGAATGTGACATTATGTTTCTTCCAGTACTCAGCAGAACTAATCAGATTTAGTCAGTTCAACAAAATGCTTAAATCAAATTATTAATAAATAAAACTGACATGATGAGTCAGGCACCTTTTGAAAGGGAGAGTGGACGTTTTCCTTCTTCGGGAGCATGTCCAAAATGTTGAACTATTTGTGATGAAATTAGTTTTTCACAATCGCACAGCACAGACAAGTGATTTGATGGGCAGATTGAACAATTATGTAAAAGTAAGGACTGCAAATGCTGGAGATCAGAGTCTAGATTAGAGTGGTGCTGGAAAAGCACAGCAGGTCAGGCAGCATCTGAGGAGCAGGAAAATCAACGTTTCAGGCAAAAGCCCTTCATCAGGAATGAAGATTGAACAATTATGCCTGATGTTCCAAACAAACTAATATTGAATCTGTGGAGGGATCTTTCATCCTCGAGTTTAAAGAAAACTGGTGTGGAATCTATAAGTAAAATCTTCCAAAGTTCTCTCACTTTGAGAACTGTTCCCTTAATGTGAAAAACTGAAAAAAAATCAATGTTAATGATTTTGTTTCACCAAATACTAAAAGCTTCTGCCACATGAAAGCTCTTGTTTCACAGCCCTTCCTACATGGTGATCCAGTGTAGGATGTTTTAGTGATGGTACATGTCTTGAATTATTTCCTTGCCTTTATTTTTTATGATGGTGAACAATTCCTATCACATAGTAAATTTTAGAAACCAATTCAATCTTTATCAAAAGTGATGAATTACAGCATTAATAAATGTTAAGTGTAAATCATTCAAAATAGTACCACTCGAGTTCCTATGTTATGGCAAAGAGTTTACGAGCAGTGATGACAAATGCTGGCTATTTGAGGTCTCATGATGTTTGAGAAAATCAAGATGAAGGTGATCTAAAAGAAGAGATGAGCATTTTCAATATCTTGGGAGGGGAAGCAGGTGTTCCCATGGTGGAAGAGTCCAAAACCAGGGGTCAGAGTTTAAGGATAACAGGTAAGTCTTTTAGGACTGAGATGAGGAGTAATTTCTGCACCCAAAGAGTGGTAAATCTGTGGAAATTTACTACCACAGAAAGTGACTGAGGCCCAAACATTGTGTTTTAAAGAAGGAGGTAGATCTAGCGCTTATGGCTAAAGGGATCAAGGGATATGGGGGAAGGTTAGGATTAGGGTATTGGGATCAATGATCATAATAAATGGCAGAGCAGCCTTGAGAGGTCAAATGGCATACTCGTGTTCCTATCTTCTGTGTTTCTAAGTGTGGGTGGGACTTCTTTTTAGTTGGAGTAAAATCCCAACATTCTAGTGCAAATTTTATTTCATTTTTATATTTTAACGCTCACTTTTAACTCGTGGGTCATTCAGTTTAAATGATGTTCTGTAATACAGATCATCAAAATTGTCTGATTCACTTTGTTTTGGTTCTTTTTAATCTGAGGCTCGCCAAAAAACTCAACCACCCACACCCCTCTAATTAAGGATATTGTGGGTGTAAATAAAGAAGTGTCTGGCTTGCTACTCCTCCACTTCTACTTTTCATTCTCTTAATTCTTCTATTTCTGTTTCCTTCTTTCTTGAATTCATTTTGTGTACTTTCCTGTTATTTCTCTTGTTCTGTGTCTGCAGAAATATTGTTATACTACTTATTGCATTGCAGTCAGCACATGGGGAACATCCAGAGGAGTCATATAGTCTGCCAAAAAGGGGACTGTGAAAGAGCTGGGGAGTAAGTTACTAACGTTGTGGGAATTTCAAAGGAAAATACGCAATATGAGTATTTCAAATGTTGGCAAGAATCACGTAGAATGTCTCTAAGTGTTTCCAGTCGAGATTGCGCCAATGTCTTCCACTAATACTACTTCAAAGTGTCTTCACTATGGAAAGCATCTTGTTTACCGTAGTGCCTATAGGTCATGGATGATCCTGAGAGGATCAAATGTTTCAAAGTCACCAAGCACGGACATTACACAGAGAGAGATGTGCAGCCAGGACCAACTCCTATGTGGGATGTCCCTATAAATCGCCATCTAGGCCAAGTGCAGAAGCACAAGAAAGTCCTCTGAAGTAAAATTCCATCTCTCTCTCTCACTCCTGCAAGAAGCAATTACAGACAAAGTAAATGGAGTGGATTGAGGTTTAAATACTGAGCGCCAGAATGGAAGCATCACATTCTGAATCCCCCCTCTTTGTCCCATGAGGCTTCTATTACCCAACATTAGTTCTGAAAGTTGAAGATATGGACATTTGAGTGCAAAGTTATAATAGTTTAAAAATTCCCATTGTTTCTCTCAAATTCACAGTAATACAAATTTGCAGCTAGCTAGCCATCCCTTGAAATAGAGAAGTATTAACTTCGTTCTGGCATCATTTAAGAATAGCAATCTTGGAAAGTTCTACAATTAAGATTGCTTACTTCGGTCTGCCTGAAAATGCTTGAAGTGAATGTGTGTATTCGGACATAGGAGAAGTAGGCAGAGGTTGAAAAGATTCAATTCTGAAACCTTTGTGATCCAAATTCAGATTGCAGAAGTTATACATGTTGTCCGTTATGATCTAACTTTCTGTTTAGTGGTAAAATTTGGCAAATACAACTGAGGAGAATCCAAAAGAGTTTTTACAAATATGTTAAGGGCAAAAGGGTAACCTAGGGAGAAAATATGGCTCCTCAGAGATCAGCAAGGCGGCCTTTGTATGGAGCTGTAGAAATGGGGGAGGTACTAAACAAGTATTTTGCATCAGTATTTACTGTGGAAAAGGATATGGAAAATATAGACTGTAGGAGAATAGATGGTGACATCTTGAAAAATGTCCAAAGTGGATAAATCCCCTGGACCTAATCAGGTGTACCCTAGAACTCTGTGTGGGAAGCTACAGAAGTGATTGCTGGGCTTCTTGCTGAGATATTTGTATCATCGATAGTCACCGGTGAAGTGCCGGAAGACTGGAGGTTGGTTAACATGGTGCCACTGTTTAAGAATGGTGGTAAAAACAAGCCAGGGAACTATAGACCAGTGACCCTGACATTGGTGGTGGGCAAGTTGTTGGAGGGAATCCTGAGGGACAGGATGTACATGTATTTGGAAAGGCAAGGACTGATCAGGGATAGTCAACATGGCTTTGTGCATGGGAAATCATATTTCACAAACTTGATTGAATTTTTTGAAGAAGTAACAAAGAGGATTGATGAGGGCAAAGCGGTAGATGTGATCTATATGGACTTCAGTAAGGCATTCAACAAGGTTCCCATGGGAAACTGATTAGCAAGGTTAGATCTCACAAAATAAAGGGCGAACCAACCTTTTAGATACAGAACAGGCTCAAAGGTAGGAGACAGAGGGTGGTGATGGAGGGTTGTTTTTCAGACTGGAAGCCCGTGACCAGTGGAGTACCACAAGAATTGGTGCTGGGTCCTCTACTTCTTGTCATTTACATAAATGATTTGGATGCGAGCATAAGAGGTACAGTTAGTAAGTTTGCAGATGACACAAAAATTAGAGGTGTAGTGGACAGCGAAGAAGGTTACCTCAGATTTCAACATGATCTTGATCAAATGGGCCAATGGGCTGAGAAGTGGCAGATGGAGTTTAATTCAAATAAATGCGAGGTACTGCATTTTGGGAAAGCAAATCTTAGCAGGACTTATACACTTAATGGTAAGGTCCTAGACAGTGTTGCTGAATAAAGAGACCTTGGAGTGCAGGTTCATAGCTCCTTGAAAGTGGAGTCGCAGGTAGATAGGATAGTGAAGAAGGCATTTGGTATGCTTTCCTTCATTGATCAGGGTATTGAGTACAGGAGTTGGGAGGTCGTGTTGGAGCTGTTCAGGACATTGGTTAGGCAACTGTTGGAATATTGCATGCAACTCTGGTCTCCTTCCTATCAGAAAGATGTTGTGAAACTTGAAAAGGTTCAGAAAAGATTTACAAGGATGTTGCCAGGGTTGGAGGATTTGAGCTATAGCCTTTGAGCATCGAAGGCTGAGGGGTTTACAAAATTATGAGGGACATGGATAGGGTAAATACGCAAAGTCTTTTCCTTGAGGTGGGGGAGTCCAGAACTAGAGGGCATAGGTTTAGGGTGAGAAGGGAAAGATATAAAAGAGACCTACTGGGCATCCTTTTCACACAGAGGGTGGTACGTGTATGGAATGAGTTGCCAGAAGAAGTGGTGGAGGCTGGTACAATTGCACCATTTAAGAGGCATTTGGATGGGTGTCTGAATAGGAAGGGTTAAGATGGATATGGGCCAGGTTCTGGCAGGTGGGATTAGATTGGGTTGGGATATCTGGTCGGCATGGACGGGTTGGACTGAAGGGTCTATTTCCATGCTGTATATCTCTATGACTCTAATAAAGGCAGACTAAATATATACCTAAGAAGATGTAGCCAGTCAGGTTCAGAATAACTCTGTTGGTTCACACAAAGGAGACCAGGTGAAATACTGACTTTAATGTAACCAAAGACAATTTAATTATATTTCACTTTGTAAATAGTTTGACAGTAAAGGATTTCTACAGCTGATACTGTTAGGTTTTTTTTTCTACATCATGTAAACCCAGCTTCGATTATATTGACTGCCTGGCTTAATCATACCAATTCCCAGTCTTGGTCACATTACAGCTGAGTTGCATTTTTCATCAAATGTTGTGGACTCCCAACTCTGGAGAAAATCTAACAGAGCAAGCTATTAATAATTACTTTACTTCTCCATATAAATGTTTTTGGAAGATAATGTGACTGTTTGTTTGTTTTTGTAAGATTTTTAAAATTAATAATCAGTGTTATAATATTGCACTTGTTTAAAACACAGTATGGAATCATACTTTGCAGCAAACTGTATAAGATGAACTGAGATTGATTATAAAAGCAGACTATTATGAAAAACCAAGGATTCTTTTGATAAATGATAAGCATGTTAAAATTATTTAACTGAAACTGTTGGTTATTGTATAAAAATATTTTGTTATACACACTGAGATGGATAGTCCTAGAAATTATTTTCATAAATTTTCCATATAAAGAAGTTAATTATATGTTATTTAATATTTCTGTGCAACTTTATTATGTTCTTTTTGAATTGTAATTTCACTTCCTAATTTTCCTCTCTTTTTACAAAAAATATATGTGCCTAGACTAATATAGACAGCTTTAAAACTCTCTAGCACAACTGCAGGCATGCCCTGGAGTTCTGGTTTAAAAAAACAAAAAGTCATACAATATTGAAGTGGAGTCTAGTATGAATTCACAGCTAGGTTTCTAAGTTCAAATTGAAACTAGTTAACAAGTAAGGAGAGAGTCTCTGTGACTGCACATTAACTTGGACTACACCATATCAGACTACACCAAACTTCTCAAACACTGCAATTTGCTTCTCAATGAAAACAGATATTCTTCACAAAAGGCTGTTATTTAAGTGCAAAAGGAGTCAGGATCCAAGGTAAACTTGAGGATTCAAATTAAATTGGTTGAAGGATAGGAAATGGGCTTGTTGCTGTTGTTCTCTGGAGAAGGTGAAAGTGCTGAGTTGAGCATCCCAGAATATGATATCAAAACCCTTACTATTGCTCATTTTACAGGAGAAACTTGAATTCAGAAACTTGATATAAACTGGCCAGATTTGCAGATGATCCTCAATCTGGACGGATAATTATATCTGAGAACAGCTTCAGACCCTATAAAATGACTTAAGCAAAATATATCAGTGATTGGAGCAACAGAAGAGAAAATTGAGATTTTCATTTAGTTCAGAATTTTTTTTTTGCCCTTTCAGAAACTGGGGCCTTTTGAGCAGTAATGCTACAACTCCATTTTCTTGCTTCCATTTCAAACTAATTCTATTTCCCTACAGACATGAACAAGAAATTGCCTATGTTAAATACAGTACAAATGGAACAGGAGTGACAGGATTTTCAATTACAGCAGGTGTGTAATATTGAGAGCAGTGAATTAGCTGTCTGTTAAGCACACTTCCCATTTTTTTCTCATGATTTTTAACCAGAATACAAGTGGAAGTTGAAATAAAAAAAAGACATGATGTGGTGTTCTGGCAATTCATCTTTAAGAAATGCTGTGTCCAATTCTACTCATCAAGCAAGAGAGAATGGATTCAAGTTCCAAAATAAAGTCACAACATTGAACCAAATGTAAGAGGAGCAACTATATAAAAGCACTGCAGAACCTCTCCTTAAAAAGACTTTTGTGGAGGTACCTTATGTAGAGTCATAGTCATAGAGATGTACAGCATGGAAACAGACCCTTCGGTCCAACCCGTCCATGCCGACCAGATATCCCAACCCAACCTAGTCCTACCTGCCAGCACCCGGCCCATATCCCTCCAAACCCTTCCTATTCGTATACCCATCCAAATGCCTCTTAAATGTTGCAATTGTACCAGCCTCCACCACATCCTCTGGCAGCTCATTCCATACACGTACTACCCTCTGCATGAAAAAGTTGCCCACTAGGTCTCTTTTATATCTTTCCCCTCTCACCCTAAACCTATGCCCTCTAGTTCTGGACTCCCCGACTCTAGGAAAAAGACATTGCCTATTTATCCTATCCATGTCCCTCATAATTTTGTAAACCTCTATAAGGTCACCCCTCAGCCTCCGACTCTCCAGGGAAAACAGCCCGAGCCTGTTCAGCCTCTCCCTGTAGCTCAGATCCTCCAACCCTCGCAACATCCTTGTAAATCTTTTCTGAACCCTTTCAAGTTTCACAACATCTTTCTGATAGGAAGGAGACCAAAATTGCATGCAATATCCCAACAGTGGCCTAACCAATGTCCTGTCTAGCCGCAACATGACCTCCCAACTCCTGTACTCAATACTCTGACCAATAAAGGAAAGCATACCAAACGCCTTCTTCACTATCTTATCTACCTGTGATTCCACTTTCAAGGAGCTATGAACCTGCACTCCAAGGTCCCTTTGTTCAGCAACACTGTCTAGGACCTTACCATTAAGTGTATAAGTCCTGCTAAGATTTGCTTTCCCAAAATGCAGCACCTCGCACTTATCTGAATTAAACGCCATCTGCCACTTCTCTGGCCATTGGCCCATCTGTTCCAGATCCTGTTGTAATCTGAGGTAACTCTCTTCGCTGTCCATTGCACCTCCAATTTTTGTGCCATCTGCAAACTTACTAACTGTACCTCTTAGTGACTAGGAACAGACACATATTAGACTGATGTCAGTGGAAGTTTATCTTTACACAAAAAAATAGTAACATATGCAATGGACCTTTGGGTGACAAAATTACAACAACATTTCTGGAATTATTCAAGAAACAATGGAGTGTCCCTTTTGGAGATGAATTGATATCTTTCTCATTTATATAAATCCTGTAAATTGAGGAACTGAGGTGGCTTCCTTTATACATCCAGTGGGTACTCAGATGCTACCTGAACTGCTGTGCTTTTCCAGCACCACTCTAATCTAGAATCTGGTTTCCAGCATCTGCAGCCCTTGTTTTTACCTTTATACATCCAATGCCACGTGATTCTCAGATTTCCGAGAATGTGGTTGAAGTGGGTTTGGTAGCTGATATTTCCATACTTGTATGTAAACCATTAACCTTTCTATTCTGTATTGTTATACTGTCCCCATCTTTAACCTAATCAGCTTGAAGAAAGTAGTCCAGTAATGACTGTGTTTTGCACTTTAGGCAGGTTAGGTTACATTTTGTGCAAAAGATTTTTATTGCACAAAATCATAAATGTATTCATTTAGATATGGATTTACAGTTGTATTATACATAAGCCAAAGTGGAAATCTTACTCAACGAGACCAATATTTCACAGATAATAATAAAATGGTATTAACTCATTGAATGTAGTGTCACTCACCAGAAAATGGCCCAAGGCTCTCAAATTGTGCACTTGGCTGATTAAGCTGTGACTTCGATTTAAACAAAGCAATTGAGCTACAATTATGCCATACATTGCCTTTGGGACATGCCTGAAAGGGTGGAGCATCAACAGCTTTGGGTGCCTTGATATTTGTTTTGCTCTGTGACTATGATGGCTACCATTATACCCTTCTTTCATGAGAAGAGAAAGATCATGCTCACAGGGTGTTACAGATCACCAAATTTAGTATGTAGCTGTGAAAGTACTTGCAAACTCAATCAGTAGAAATTTGGGCATGTCATTTCTTCAAACAAAGATAGCAACTCAACAGCTGATTGGTTAGACAGCAATAATGGCTGGCCTGTCCATGGGTCACCAACCCATCTTCTGAGAATAGTGCAAGTTATCAGCTTAGGAAGAATGTAGGAACATAAGAAATAGGAGCATGAGTAGGCCATTTGGCCCCTGAAACCTACCTTAGTATTTTGTCAAGAGTATGGCAGATTTGTCCCCAGGATTAACCTCGACTTCAGAAGTTGGTCTACTTTCAGTGATCTAGCCTCCACAGTTCTGTCAGCTGGAGAATCTCAAACATTTGTAATAGGAAATTCCTTAATATCTCTGATTTGAATTTGATTTACAGAATAAATAGACAGTGTCCTCTAGGTTCTACAAGTGGAAACATTAACTCACTATTAATCGTGTTAAGCTCTGTCAAAATCTTGAATGTTTCAATAAGATCACTCCTCGTTCTTCTAAACTATAATGGATGATGGCCTAATATATCTAGCGACTCTAGATTAGTGAATCCGTTCATCCCAGCAATCAACCTAGTAAACCTCTTTTGAACAGCCTCCAGTGTCCATATATCCTTTTTTAAATACAAGGACCAAATCTATACACAGTGCTCCCAAGTGTGGCCTCACCAACATCCTATCCAATTGTAAAAAGGCTTCCCTGGTTTTAAACTCCAGCCCCTTCACCATCAAGTCCTAGCTTTTAGTTTTGTTCTTAATTACATGCTGTGCCTGCATGCTAACTTTTCATGTTTCATGCACAAGGAAGCCCAGATTCCTCTGTGCTCCCACTACTGGAATCTCTTTCCATTTAAATAATAGTGTGCCTTTTGATTTTTCCTGTCAAAGTGCATGACCACATATTTCCTACATTGAACTCCATCTGCTACGTTTATGGCCACTCACTCAACACCTTGTATATTCCTTATGTCCTCATCATAATATGCCTTTCCACCTATTTTTGTACCACCAGCGAATTTGGATACCTTTTACTCTGCTCCCCACCCTCCGCCCTCTTCTCTAAGATTCTGGCAAATTTGCCAAACATCATTTCCCTTTCTCAAATCCATGTTGACTCTGTTTGTTTGGATTAAGCTTTTCTAAGTGCCCTGATACTTCTTATTAACAGACTCTAGCATTTCTCTAATGACAGAAGTTAGGTTCGCTGGCCTAAATTTCCTGATTTCTGTCTACCCTCCTTGAACAATGGCATTGTTTTTCCAGTTTATCAATCACTGGAGCCCTAGCCAAAGGAGTGTGTCTGCCTCCTAAAGAAGCGTCCAGATATCATCTGTGATTTGCCACAGTGACTGCAGCTCTGACTCCCTGTTCTATCTCACTCCTCCTGGCCCTCACTCTGTCTGCTTCACAGCGACGATGACTCACTGCACACTCTCCCAGTCTGAAAGAGAATGGGTTATTGAGCAGACCCATATTTTTGAATGAAAGTGTGAACCAAGGAATACCAGGTGAAAGGATACAGAGAGAAGTAATCATTATCATATATCGCAAAATGACAAATTGAACAGGACAAAAGGAGAGATGAAATGAAACAAAAACTGCTTGCAATATACAAAGCATCAGATCAGGTCAGCATGAGCATATGAAAACAAAAGGTGGGTTAAAGTCTGTATGAAGAAGTACAATCAATTCATTAATCTAACTTTCTCACTGGGTTACCGATTAATTTGTCGTCTTTCCTAACATTTTCTAGCTTTATTGCAAAACTACCTGTATTTACTTTTAAATGATAAGCGCCATCATGAAGGGCAGGCAGAGTTCCTGTTATGACATAAAATAGATTAATGTATGTGTGATGCTCTGTTTTATCAAAGAGATGGATGCATTCTAATTATAAAGATCAGTTTTCAGAAGATGTAGTCGTGACGCAGCTTGATCTGTCATGGCATCTCTAACTGATCACTGGGTCACCTTTCTGATTGTGACCCTTTTCATTCAGGAGGTGGCAGTTTGTGCTTCAATTCATAGTTTGATTGTCAAATTGAGAATCTCGCTGTCTTAGCATGGTATGTGTAAAAGAGTGATAATCCCATTCTTCATGAATAGGCTTTCATTTTTATCATCCATATTGTAAAGTAAAATCTCTCCTAATAGTATTTTATAATAGAAGATAGTGTTCCTGACCACCTGGTCAGATATATCTAAATTAATCTAATAAGTTTGATAGCTTGCAAGGTGTTGTGTAATTTAATGCAATTTCACCCATGCAGTGGTGATCTCTCCTGTCAGCTGGAGAGCAGCAAGAGTTCTATGTCACCTTCTATGGGACAGAGCTGCCATATTGAATGCTAATCAGGCACATTCATGATGGTTCTTTCCCAGGATCATGGATTTCTCTCTCCCCCACCCCCCCCCCCCCCCTCCCCCCTCCACTCCTCCAGGACTGAAATCCTGCTGTCTGAGAGGTCAACAGCTTTCCTTTGCAGGTAGTAGATGACAGGAACCAGCAGTGCTCCCACCAGAGGCTCCCGATCAGTGATGGACCCGAGGCCTCAAAGTGAGGTGAGGCAGGGAATCACAACAGACAGAGGGAATTCAGCAACAAGTGTCAGAGTTTGGTCTCAGTAGGTCCCCTGCTTCCCAATGATGGGCATGTCACTCCGGTGTTAAGTGCCTTTGAATGTATGACCATGCACCTTCACCTTTTGGAACATCCCACAAACAACTATTATACAAATCACATATTGTGAGTGCCCCATCCACTGCTGGTTAAATACCAGTTGCAGCAGAGACGGCCTCAAATGGCAGTGGGCAGGAAGCATTTTTCCCCATGGACTTAACTGAGGCAGAGTTGGGAAAGTAACAGTCTACTCCCAGCACCTTCCTATCCGATTATAGGGCCCTTCCCCCATCTCCAAACTCTTCTCCGGGAGGACTTTAAATTTCACATTCCTAATCGCTTTACTGATTCCCCAATCAGAAGGTTTCGGGACATACCTCAAACATTAAATCCAGTGCTTTTGCTCACTCATTTTATAAATATTTACTGTAATATTGTTGAAATAGTGCCAGAAAATAGAGAATCTGATACCTTACTCCAGGGGCCGTTTGAAGGCATCACTTTGTAACTGGCACCACAGGATATTATATCATAACTGTGCCAGTCTGTGCAACTCCAGCACAACATGCCATCAATTATTAAAAGAGATCTATTAGCATGGTTTCTACTGCTATTGGTGTCAGTTACAACAGAAAGATTGATACGTACTGGAATTAACCCTCCCTCTGCCAAATCAAGTGAAATTTCACAATGTTGAATGGAAAAATCTTATGATTAACATCGTAAAGGTTAACTTATATTTATCTATCTGAAAGTAGTGGGTTCTTCTTTTCTTGCAGATCAGTTAGAAGAAACATCGATAGCAAAGGTCAAATTATTGAGTATTTTGGCAGCGCTATGTCCTCTTGATATTTTGATTGAAATTGGAGTCAGGTCGAGATAATTACTTTCAGAAAAAAGCAGAAAGTACTTCAAGTTGATATAGTTGATGTACCCCACACAAAGTCAAATGAAAATGAATTGATTGAAATTAATATGTAAATTTATTGAATAATCCAAAATGCATCTTTGCTGCTTTTATTTGACCTTTGTGGCAGGGAACTGAGATCCCATGACTCCCTCAGAATGAAATTCAGTAACTCTTGGGCCATCAACGTTCACTGTAGTATGTGTAATTTCATTGTTTAGTCAAGAAATAGTCGACTTACTGCCTTCCCACACTCCCAACCCCAATGCACACCCCACACCCCACAGCCCACTCCATCTGACTCCCAGAGCTTGTAATTAACAATTCAGACTGGCCTCTTGTTTAATTATCATTCACAACTTTCAACATGAGCTTTTATCTTGACAGTTCTGGGTGCTTGAATTCTGCGGATTGTGAGGAATGCACTGATTAATTAAGTGCTTCAATAATAATTCAGTCAGAATGTATGGGTGGTTGGTCATGGCTAACTAAATCATCAATGACTGTAATAACAAGTAGAACAAAAAAAAATCAAAGGAGTACTGAAATAAGACTATAAATTACTGCTGCAGATATTAGTAGACGAAAACTCAATGACTTTGTATGACAATCCTTTATCTTTATTTAATCAGGCTAATTCATCTGCTAAAATAACAGATAATAAAATATAAATGTCTCGAGTTTTCATCAGATGGCATTAGTAACAGTGATTTTTCGCCATGATGTTGAAGAATAGCTGAAGAGCTCTCAATGTAAACTAGACCTATAAATGCTTCATTCAATAAATGTTATCACTTTGTCCTCCAGCAAAATGAAAATCAGTCAGCTATTTTAATCAATCCAAAGCAAGAGTGTACATCATGGTTAAAATTGTTCCACTGGAATTCCAAGGCCAGTCTAATCAGTTAGACTGCTGAGCAGAGTGAACCTGTGAGTTTGAGCAAAGTGAATGCAAGAGAACAGCCACACTCGGTCAAATAGCCATTTTATTTGGAAGAATAAATTAACTTGATTTTATGTGTGCTACATCAACTATATCAACTTGAGGTACTTCTGTGGTTTTTCTGAAAGTAAGTATCTTCACCTGATTTCTACTACTTATCGTTATTTCTATCTTAACAGACAACCTTATTCTCACTTTCAGGCTCTATTACTGTTAACTACCCTTATTCGGTCAGGCAAAGAAGCATGATGCACAGGATTCAGTTACCTCTCTGCAGGAGAGGATCGAACTATTCCAGACAAGGATTTGCTTATGCCAAAGATGACAAAGTTCTGCAGGTTTATGATTGCCTGACTCTTCTGTGGCAAGCCTGTTGTTTCTTAGATGAGTTAATGCTTTAGTTAAAGTAAAGCTATTATAAAGCAGTAGATTCTCAGTAAACTGCAGTCTTCTAGCCAGTTCTGTAGGAAGTTGGTTCTCAGGTGAATAGAGTTGGAAAATCATGGAGGAGTTGTTCTGCCAATTTTAAAGTATTTATCACTTTGGTTGCTTAGTTAACTTGCATTTATTTTGATGGCTTTTGTATTCAACTTTGTCTGCAGAACAGTTTCTGTTTTTAAAAGCAAACAGAAATAAAACTGTTTCAGCATGTGACATTTTTCAAGTGTAAAGTCCTTTTGCAAAGGTGGTGATTAAGTCTCGCTATACATCCTGTGTGATTGCTTTCACACCTTGAGTGTTTGAAACAGTCAGTGTTTTAGTTTCTGAGTGACTCTTTCAGTCAGAAAGTACCCTTTTGAATTACTTTCAGGAAAATGCTTTGAATCAATAGCAGTCTGAAAGGTTCCTTTTGCTCCCTCTTGAATCTGGGGTGTGGTTTCAAATCCACAGAATAAATCAGGTGACCTCAAACCAGAATATTTTGTAGCCTCTTGTGGTTAATTCTAAAATATCAATAATTGTTCAAAGTTCAGAATATACTGGCACATAACATCACACTTGACATACTATTCACAGACCTGGTCTGCATATTACAAAGTGGTATAGAGTCAAGACTGATACCAGAAGTCAGTGGAAACAGCTATCTGGAAAGACTGAACTGATTTGGGATCTTCTCTAGAAAAGAAAGGACTAATCTAATAGAGTCTTCAAAATTATAAAGGAGTTTGATAAGGTGAGATTTAAAAGAGAAAGTGATGGAGAAACTCAACAGTTCTGGCAGCATCGGTATCGAGAAACCGAGTTAACATTTTGAGTCCACTATACATTAACTTGCTGCTTTTCTCCCTCTCAATACTGATATTGCCATACCTGTTGAGTTTCTCCTGCATTGTGTTTGTTCATTTCACATTTCCAACATCTGCCACATTTTGCTTTTACTTGCTCCAATGGAGATGGGTAAGGTTTTACCCTCTTGCCTAGCAATCCTGAATTAGGCATTTTACACAACAGTATAAGGAGTCACTAATGAGCCCAGTAAAAAAAATAAACTTCTTCACTCAAGAGAATCATTAGAAAGTGGAATTTGCCACCATTGGGAATACTTGAGATGTAGAATATGAGTGCATTTCATCAGAAAGTAGGTGAGTAAATGAGGGAAGAAGAAAGGAATAGAGCAATGAGCCTAGAGGATTAGATGAAGTAAATTGGGAATAACATAGATCTTTTGAGCCAAATGAGGTATTTCAATGCTGTAAGCTTTAGATAGTTATATTAGAAATTAATTGTAAGCATATATGTCTTTTTTATAATTTAACTAATATGATTGGCATGCAAATCTGTAAAATTAGTCACTACCGTTATAGTGTTTGTCGTAAACAAATATTTGCATTTGACTCTTATTGAACAAACCAAACAATTGATTTCTGCTTGTCTCCTCACCTTCCTAATAATCTAATCTCAACCATTGTTGCCTACTCATAAGTATTTGGTTGCTGCACTGTGACGGCTGCAAGCATGCAGATCTACTTTGGTTTCATAATAGTATTCTGAACACATATCAAGCTCTACAACTAGTTGTATTATATGACATGCTCAGGAGACTTAGCTAATCTTGTCAATATATTGGAGAATAGCAAGTACTTGGAACAATATATACATATTTTTAAAAATGCTGCCAATCACACATATTAAAAAAAAACATGCTATAGTACAACAGTTTTGCTGACAATTCGGCTGAGGTGAATGACAGGTTGAGGGCAAGATGATTTGTCTTTTCGAGGTAGAAGACATCGTAGAGAGAGAAAAAAAACAGCAGTGCTTTCAAGTAATAAGTTCTGCAGAGAAAGTGCTGACTTGGCTTCAGTTTGATTTCAGCCGACAGAACCATTGCGGGAGTTCATCATTCAGGTTTGCAGCTCAGCTCATTCAGGAAGGCTGGAGTATTAATGATATTACTTTTTGTTCTAGGTATTAGACAGCTCTCGACCTAAATGAAAATTACTCCCTTATGAATGCAAGCAATTGACCTGATGAATGTGCACAAGTCTACTAAAATTTAACTGAAGCTCTCAACAGGAAATATCAGTTTTCTCTCTCTGCTCACCAAATGTTATTCCAAATAAAATTATTTTAGGGGCAATTCCATTGTCAAATAATTTTCTGTAATATGAAAGATGTATCTATTTAATAACTTAGTATTCTAAATCCCATAACACCCCTCTTTCCATATGATTCATTCTCCTTGGAATTTATTGTTCACCTGCATGGTAAGTTTTGGGGCAGAGGTGCATTTAAAGACCAAGAAGTTGGCAGCTGGAAATCCCGCTATTCTCCTGCCTCAGTTCTAATTAAGTCTGTGGTGGGAAGATCCAAGGATAACCTTCCTGTTATGCTTTTTACAGGTGTATAATACCCGCTTAAGGGCCCTAGCTCACTAATGCTGGTATTCACCAGGGATCTGGTGGCCAGGGACTTGCCATGCAAGAATCAGGAAAGTAAACGCTGTTGGGGTTGCTTGTGGGCTATGCAGGGGTGGGGTGGCACATGGTTGGGGAGTGGTTCCCTGCTCAAACACACACAGTGCCTGATTGTGGGGCCCACTCAAAGGGAAAAGGCAGGTAAAAAAGCAGCAATACTTGGAAGTGAATGTACTGATTGAACTGGAGTGCTATTTTGAAGTATTCAAGAGGAGTCTGACCAGTATATCTCATTCACATGTTTCATGATTTATTCCTTGTGGACCACCATTGGGAAGAGGGCCCTGCTGCTGATCTTTGCACCTAATTAAGCAAACCTTCCCAAAAGGATGCCAGGTGGGACTCTTGCTGACTCTAGCCAACAGCCGAGATCCCCATTGCCCCTTCGAATATTCTATTTATAGTGTTTCTGCCTTCAAGGGTGAATTCTGATTTCTGTCACCCCTTTGTATTTTTTTTTTCTGAACTAGTTTAGTATGAATTTTAAATTTTAATTTAAACTGCTTGTTTCTGTCACTGTGTCCAGATCAACACCCCCTACCCCATCCAAATCTCCTCTTTTTCAGGTAACATAAACAAGTTTTACCCAGTTTCTCATCCTATCTCATTCGTGAGAGATGAATCACGCCAGTGAAACATTGATGGATTTTCTTCAGCATCTATGTATTCTTACAAAGGTGGAGGCTCCAGACTAAGCACAATATTTTGAATTAAAATATGACTTAACAGTTGTGCTTGCTTTCCAAGCATATTGTGAAGTAACTCAATCTCCCATTTGTCTTCTGAGTTGGGAGAGGGAATTAAAATGTATTAGGGTTTTTGAAAAATATATAGAACCTCTCTTGAAGTAACCATTCCAAAGGGCTTATATTTCCAGACTACAGCTTGGATTTTACATTTGTATTACAAGGATATCTTCTTAATATTTTTGTAGCATTCATGAACTTCCTACCATTTTTCGCACATGGTCAGAGGATTCTAGTTGCTGGCCATCTGTGTTGGTGTGCTAAATGCATCAGGTCCAGTGCAGATCTTCTTGGGGAAGGTATTCAATAGGTGTCAGAAAATCATTGCTGTGCCAGTTCTTGTATGTAATTGTTTGACAGACCTGGATGATTATTTTTGCTAGTTTTAGAGTTTCTTTGTTTTTAATCAACCTGTTTATCCATGCTAAGGCTCACCTCTGGAGTAGTTGGGACTTAAAGCCAGGTCTTCTGGCTCAATGGTAGGGACACTGCCACTATACCACACGACCCACGATTGTGCTTCTTTGACTTGGATTTTTGTGGCAAACCCCTTGATTGCATCTCTCAGCCAAACAGATTACATCTAGACAATGGTTTAAAAGTTGGAATATCCCACTTTGTACTGACTTGCCTTTATTAAAGTATGTAGATTATAAAAATAAATTGTAAAATATTGGGATTTAAATTCACTGAGGTCATTGTGCTACTGAGTATAATGAGTGAGAATCTCACCACTGCTTCAAAACAGAGATCTAATTTCAAGTATTAACCAGGAGGGGCAGCACAACAATGGCACTTAAATCCATGAGACATCAGGAGCTTTGAAAATTTATGATGGACCATCTTATTGAACTGCTGAAGATTGGGCAGTCTTAAGCATACTCAACAGTATAAGAAGTTTCAGGATTTTTACCCAGTGATTATGAAGGAGTATAGATATAGTACTGATAAAGCCGAGAAGCATGCCAATTTTGCAATGGACAAAGCTTCTTAGAATGCTAATACTTTCTGACATGGTTCTAGTTTTGTTCATGGACAAGGTATGAAATTCTAACCATATGAATTTCTTTGCTAATAAGTAGTTTTGATATTAATTTGATCTTAAGCTAACTGTAAAGAAAACAATTGAAGACATAATAGATTTTGAAGCTTTGTATTTGTCTTTATATTTTAGAAGGAAAATAATTTGATCCATGCAAATAGAAATTAAGATTGAAAATAACTCAAG
Source organism: Chiloscyllium punctatum (assembly GCF_047496795.1). NCBI lineage: Eukaryota > Metazoa > Chordata > Chondrichthyes > Orectolobiformes > Hemiscylliidae > Chiloscyllium > Chiloscyllium punctatum. The sequence continues at coordinate 84,974,435 of NC_092745.1, forward strand.
TAAACAGTAGGAGAAACAGAATCAGCATTGGTCAAATTTGCTTATTTAGTGGGCAAGTCTACCTGTGGAAATCAGAATTATCTGATGTAATCCAGCATAGTCAAAATTAGGGAAACTGAGTTAATGATGTGGTCAGACCTCGTGATATACATGTTTTTTTTTTAAACTTTTTTTTCCCCTAGAGACAGAATTTTCTCCAAATAAAGGTATTGTAGATGTTGAATATTCATTTGGAATAAAAACACCATTCCACTATTGTTCACTGCATTGCTGTCTGTTGTTTGGCCAGTTTTGACAAAAGTTCCTCAACCTAAGATGTTACTTCCATTTGTCTCTCCACAAAGACTGCCTGAACTGCTGTGCATTTCCAGCATTTTCTAGTTTTAATTAAGATTTTCGTTGACGGCAATATTTTACATCTCTGAGTGTCTGTTGTATTCTCCATTTGTGATACTTGTGGAACGCCCCAGAAATCAATGGAATTTTTATTACTGGATCAAACCTTGTATAGCAGAGTGCAAATTCTGGAGGGGCCACAGTTATAGCTTCAAGACGTCAAGCTTACTTTATTAGAACAAATATGCAGAATAGAATGTCAAGGCTGTCCACTGAGTAGAAACTAAATTGTTTAATGAGTGGAAAGTCAATCCTTTGTCACTGTTTACTAAGGATGTCAAATAAATTAGATCTGATAATTAAAAACCACAAAAGTAATCAATCTATTTTTTTCCTTACAATTAATTAAACGATTAAGGGTTTTTTTGAATAATGCAGGTTAGGGTTCAGTTTGCCCCAACAAAATCATCAAGCAGGTCATGCACAGCATAACTCTGGTGGCACTGGTGTAACTGTAACATTAGATTAGATTAGATTACTTAGTGTGGAAACAGGCCCTTTGGCCCAACATGTCCACACCGACCCGCCGAAGCGCAACCCACCCATACCCCTACATTTACCCCTTCACCTAACACTACGGGCAATTTAGCATGGCCAATTCAACTGACATTGTTCCAATCTCACCTACTGCATCATATTGGCAGGTTATTACCCTCAATTTTGCCATTATAATATCTCTCGTAGCATTGTCTAATGAACAGAAAGCTTTGGGTGCTTCATGCCCTGTGAATTTATATTCCCCATGATCTGCACTGACTGTCCACTCAGGATTTTTACTCGCAATTAAAAAAAAGTCTATCTCCAGTCGTCTTGGGTTGTATTCAAATCCATGCTCCCGCAGAAAGTCAATTCCTGGTTTAAAGCAACCTTCTGAAAATACCAGTTTGGCAAGTTATTTGTCTTGGTTATTTGAAGTATAAAAATACTTTTGCTGGTTGTACAGAGAACAGAAAATTTGCCTGCTACAAATTCCTCTAAAATGAGCCTGTCAATATTATTTTGCTTCATTTTATTTTGTCCAGGTTTAGGAGTTCAGTTATTATTGTACCCAGTGGTTGCAATTTTCTGTTATTAAGTGAGTAGAATGGTGCAGTGTTTCAATTTTGTTAGTCAGCACTCTAGCCACTTGCAGCACATTTGTAACGTCATTTGCAACTTCATATTGTGTGTGAATATTCACATTCTCTGTGTGGTTGTTGAACAGTTTGTAAAACACAGACTTCACAGGTGTACAAAGTTCAAAATCACACAACACCAGGTTATAGTCCATCTATCACCTGATGAAGGAGCGACTCTCCGAAAGCTAGTACGCTTCCAATTAAACCTGTTGGACTATAACCTTGTGTTATGATTTTGAACTTTGTACACCCCAGTCCAACACCGGCATCTCCAAATCATGACTACTTTCTTCACAGGTGTAGATTATGTTGTATCACATCCTTATGAAACATACATATTTTTCCAACATTACAGATGTGTTTTCTTGTCGGGACAGTTTGAGTCAAAGCCCTTCCATTCTCTGAAAAACTGTGTGTCTCTAAAAATGAAAATCAGGAAATGTTGGTTCTAATAATTTCAGAATTTTTAACATAAATTCACAAGCTGTGGGCATTGCATTTATCACCCATCCCTAAGTGTCCTTGGGAAGGTGGTGGTGAGCTGCCTGCTTGAACCGCTGCATTCCATGTGCTACAGGTAGGCCAACGTGCCGTTACAGAGGGAATTCTAGGATTTATTTTCCCCAAAGACACCAAAGGAGGGCCAATGTATTTCCAAATCAGGATGGCAAATGGCTTGGAAGGGAACTTGCAGGTGATGGTGTTCTGTGTATCTGCTGCCCTTGTATTTCTAAATGGAAGCGGTCAGGTGCTCAGAAGATGCTGTCTCAGGAGCCTTGGTGAATTTCTGTACTGAGACTTGTCAGTGGTGTTTGGTGCTATTACAGAGTGTTGTTGATGGAAGAGAGAGTGAATGTGGATGTGGAGACAATCAAGTGATTTGTTCTGGATGGTATCAAGCTTCTTGAGCGTTGTGGTGCTGCACTCATCCAGACAAGTGTGAAGTATTCCATCGCACTCCTACTTTTACATTGTAGATGGTGGATAGGCATTGGGGTGTCAGGAGCTAGGTTACTCACTGCAGTAGTCCTTCAGTGCATAAGTGGCTAACCAAGTTCAGTTCCTGGTAAATAGTAAGCTCCCTAGTTGTTGATGGTCATTAACTGACACTTGTTTGGCATGAATGCCACTTGCCAGACCAAACCTGGATATTACCAAAGTCTTGCTGCATTTAGTTAAGGAATGCTTTCCTATCTGAGGAGTGGTGAATGGTCCTGAACATTTTACAAACATCGGTGAATATGCCCACTTTTAACCTTATGATGGATGGACTGTGATTGATGAAGCAACTTAAGACTGTTAGGCTCAGGACACTACCCTGAGGAACTCCTGCTGAGGTGACTGACTTCCAACAACCAACCCCCACGGTCATGTTCCTTTGTGCCAGGTATGATTGCAACCAGCAGAGAGTTTTCCACTGATTCCCATTGACTGCAGTTTATTTGGAGCTCCTTAATGGCGCACTTAGTTTCTTTTAAGTCCTGATTTAAAAGTTTTGTACTATTCCAAATTATTGTTTGAGCTTGGAGGCATTTCCAGCTATCTATGTCATTGCTAATATAGTATTGAAAGCCATTTCCTTCTTTATTCACTCAGCACAATCAATCTCAATTTCATCATAATCTTTATTCTAACTCATTCTTTACCAGGATCTCAATTGTGGGCTTCCTTCTTGTCTTTGTTACTCCAACCATTGGAAAACTGTAAAAATCTAACCTTGGAGTAATTTACACACTGCATTTTGGTTTCCTTTTCCACCATTTTGCAATATCTTTCTTCAGTAACATACTATCTGAGCCTTCAGATATCTGATCAACAAAAGGGTCTTTTTTTCAACACAGATTAAAGTGCCTTTATTTTGCTTCAGAGAGCTGCTAGTTGTTCTATATTGGGGAACAGGGTCGATTAGTTTTCTTGCCACTCCTTTACCTAACTTGCACTCCAATGACTGAAACAAGTGGTCAGATCCAAACCATCAACTGATGCTGACATAGCAGAAAGCCCAGGAAACTACAGTTTGTCACAATTTGCTTTTCCTGATGAAGAGCTTTTGCCCGAAACATTGATTTTCCTGCTCCTCTGATGCTGCCTGATCTGCTGTGCTTTTCCAGCACTACTCTAATCTTTACTCTAATCTCCAGCAGTATGTGTGCTTGCCATTAGATAAGGATGAATTGAGGTTGGAAGTGACCGAATAAGCAAATGATGCTTGCAGACACATACGTACACAAAATCACATAAATTTGGAATAAGCTATTTGGCCCCTTAAGCATGCTCCATTCTGCAATAAGGTCATGGTTGATCTGATTATGGCCTCAGCTCCACTTTCCTGTCTACTCCAATCCCTATGATTCAAAAATCTACCTACCTCTGTCTTTAAAATGCTCCATAACACCTTCATCTCAGGAATCAATCATGTGAACCTTCTCTGAACTGTTTCCAATGCAGTTACATCTTTCCTTAAATAAGAAGACCAAAACTGTGCATAGTACTCTAGATGTGGTTTCACCAATGCCTTGTAAAACCGTACAAAAATATCCTTACTTTTGTGTTCCTTTCCCCTTGCAACAAACACCAAAACTCCATTTGCCTTCTGAATGCCTGGCTGTAATGGCACACTAACGTTTTGTGATTCATGTACTAGGACACAACTTACTTTCCAACCAGGCACAAGAGAAGGCAAAATCAATCATTGATTTTTACCATTGCTACTTCTAGGTAGCTGGTTTCCTGAAATCGATGCATCTCACCTGATTTTCCTTTGCATTGAAGTCAATGAGAAGAGAAATCAGTCAGGGTTAAAATCGATCAGAAAAGCTGCCACCCTGAAACTGAATGCATGGGTATTTCTGCTGCTTCCAATCTGGTGGCTTCTGCTGATAAATTCTTATGTGTCCATATTGATTAGATTAGATTACTTAGTGTGGAAATAGGCCCTTCGGCCCAACAAGTCCACACCGACCCGCCGAAGCACAACCTACCCAGACCCATTCCCCTACATTTACTCCTTCACCTAACACTACGGGCAATTTAGCATGACCAATTCACCTAACCTGCACATTTTTGGACTATGGGAGGAAACCCACGCAGACACGGGGAGAATGTGCAAACTCCACACAGACAGTCGCCTGAGATGGGAATTGAACCCGGGTCTCTGGCGCTGTGAGGCAGCAGTGCTAACCACTGTGCCACCGTGCCGCCCACTATTGTGTGGGGATAAGATTGAATTTAGCTCTGATGAATAACCTGTAAACAAAATTCTATGTATTCACATGGATAGTTGTAGATATATATTCCATTGTAATTCAGTGCCTTAGAAAGAGAAAGAAAAACAAACATTGAGTTTAAGAAGTGACCAGGTTTTCTCCAATTCATTGTCACTGGGAAAGGATTCTACTCAAAATGGTCAATAATGTACTAATTATTCCAATGGTATGCCGGCAGTCCTCCCATCTTCCACTGTATATTAGCTTCATTCAGAGCTCTGTTGCCCACGTCCTTACTTTCACTAAACCCATTCTACCTTGGGTCTGCTGACTTACATTGTCTGGCAAAGTTTCAACTTTAAATTTCTTGTTTTCTTTCACATTTCTCTCTGGTGTCCCCCAACCCCCACCTCCCCTCGATTATGTGTAATTTCCTCTAGCCAGAACTAAAAACATCCTCAATGTTTACAGTTTTCCAGTTCTAACATATTGGGGTTCAGGATTTTAATCACTCAATAACTAATGTTCATGCCTTGACTAGTTCACAACTAGGCCTTCAGATCTGAAGTTCACCTCTCCATCCTCTGCTGCTCTATCACTCCACCTTCCTTTGATATGTCCTTTAAAACCTTTTTATTCAAGCATGTGCTTGTCATCTGTCTTCTGTGATTTGATGTCAAATGTTGTTTAATAGTGAAGCATGTTGGGATTTTTTTTGGTGTATCAGTGCAAATTGTTTTAATTATCTGGCTGCTTTAATAATGAATTCTGAGCCCATAAAACTAGGTTCTGGATTTTTAAAGCTTTACAACAGCCATTTTCTTTAGGTGTCATTGGGTGTTTATTACAGAAATGATCAAAGATAAGGAGGTTCTTTCCAATTCTCTTACGCAACTGTAAAGTTCTCTGAAGCTTCAGAATAAGAAGTTTGATATGCTTACACAGATACACTGACTGCAAATCTCCTAAATGTAACAAAATTCTATCAGACTAATATTTTGAAATGCCAGGACCTCAATGTAATATTTATTGTTTTTAACAGTAAGGGCCTATTTAAATTTGGCAACTGCTTATGACTAATAAGGGAGAAGAAAGCGACTAGAAGAAGAGATAAAGATCACACAATCAGAAAAGGTTACTGATCCTAAACACTGGAGGAGGCAAAGAGTCTCCTTTCTTCTTTCCCCTTCCCATTTTTGTCACCCATGATTGGCTGGAAAATAATTTCCATTGAATTTACCAGCAGAATTTTAGAACACTAATTGTCATAATCTGTTGGATTTAATAATAAGCTCTGAACTAGGCATTAATTTTAACAATGTACCTCGTAAATTGATTCCAGTCTATGCTGTGTGCTATTGTATATTTGTGTATTGTCAAAAACTTTCCCTTAAATACTAATTTATGTAATGTAAATAATATGCATATCTTTTAATGTTGTTTTGCATAAATAACTTGTATAATCGTGGTATTTCTAAAGGATAAGTTGATAAGCCAGTACTCCTATAATAACAAAATAATTGTGTTTGTCTTCATTACATCTAATAACTTCAGACAGTGTTCACATAGATTATCATTTTCATAATTAAGGGTTTAAGAAAATTCTACAAGTTCAAATAATGAAGGGTTGAAATGTAAATGAGTAAAATTAAATGGCATATAACTATATGTAAAGGTCTGTGTTTGTTGCAGCATTTAATACTTCTCAAATGATTCCATTCTGTGTATCTGTTGGTAAATACCTGCCAAAGTTGTATGTTTTGTTATTAGCCTTGTCTGGTATTAACTGCATCAGGAACTGATATGACACCATCTGACGATAGAGATCCCCAGTCTTTTGCGACCTTCAGAGAATTGGGTCTGTGCCTAAAACATTCAATGTATTTTTAATGCCATGGGATTGGAGGTTATGCAAAGTACAAGTATACAAAAAACCTTAACTGTACCACCTTCTCCCTACTGTGTGAATATTGGTGGCCAATTTGACTCTAAAGCAGTCGGACACTGAACACACTTCTACAAAGACAGTCAGCAGTGGATGTATTGCATGATATTTGTTAACTTGGATGAAAGTTAGTGTGCATATAAAATGCCAAAGTGTCAAACTTCTCTTACTGATGTTATTGAAAGTACATTTATCACCATTTAAATTATTTAAGCGATAAATGCATGTAAAAATTTGCTCCATTCCTCTGCTGCTTGTTTCTTTCAGATCCGGAAACATATTTCTTTAGTGACCTCTCAAACTCAAAGGTCACACAGCTGAAGTCTACAGATGTACATTCAAGTAATTATTTTTTTTACCAATATTGAACTGTTTGTCAATTCATTACATTGGAACAAAGAGAGATTTGAAAGTGAAATGCAACTTCTCTGTATTAATAATCTGAGAGAATGAAAGCTGGACATTGCTGAAAACAACCGAGATGAGTTTATTGCAGTTTCATTATGTCACTATTGTAATTTAGATGGTTTTTACATTATGAAAGTAGTCATTGATCTAATTGAATAACATTCAGTGAATATGAAGGCTATCTAGGAGCAACTAGTTCCATGTCATCGCGCATCTGACAGAATTATTTGGGTTTTGTGTTTAGCCAATAGCAGTAGAATATGTTTGATTTGAGATTACAAGGAGCCTAGCAACATGTCACATCAATAGTGTTGTGTCTCATAAGGGGTTACTTGGAGCCTAGTGACACATCATAGCAACAGATTGTGTCTGGCTCGGGAATACTTAGCGCATAACAACATTCCACAGAAATGGTGTGTCTGACTTGGAGACCCTGGGATCTTAGCAACACATCAGATTAGCAGAGTATGTCTATCTTGAGGATACTTAAAACCTGACAATGTGCCATAACTTTTTTGTGTGTGTTACCACGTCACCTGACAATGTTCAATGTGGGTAGTGCCCCATCTCCACATAAAATGCCCAAGTAAAAAAATCATTTTTTGAAGAAATAAAAGCATTTCAGCAGACCATCCAAGGTACAAGTATTGCCTGACACTTTCAGGGGCTAATTAGAGTACTACATATTTATTCACAGGCTACAGCAAAAGTTTCACTCCTGACCTGACTTCCATTTCCCAACTGTAGCCTTGCCAATCATGGTTTATGAGGCCAACTCCCTGGTCGAATATTTTGGGTGTTTCCCAGATGGCTGTGCAGTATCCTCGATTATGGTGTTAAATGTACGTTCTGTGAATTCTTTGAAACAACTGGAAGTTTGACGCTTCTGGCATTTTTCAGTCTAAAACTCCAACGGAATTCTTTTGCAGGTTTAGTTTAGATAGAATGGCATGGTTTATGAATGTAGCTTGTACTTGAAACCATTTTCTTGCATGCATACTCTCTTTCCTCTATTATTAACCTGACAAGGAATGTTGTTTGAAGTTGCTAAGTAAACATGCTGAGGCACCATAGAACGTGAATGATGCAGAATGCTTTTTGCGCTGCCTAACTCTCTCTGTCTGCAGTCTCTTCCCTTACCCTCCTCTTCTGTCTTCCCCAAACTCATGCTGCTTTTACACCCCATTCCCCCTCCACATTGCACAGGCTGTCGTTTCATGACCTAGCATTATTAAAATTGCACTTATCGATCATTCTTGCCAGGAATGCCATCGCCTACTACACTAAAGAAGTCAGAGAAGTCTGGTTTCAGCAGTCCCACGCCTTCGCAGACCTCCTCCCCTCGAACGGCATTTACACATCATCATCGGCCTGTGATTACAGCACCCAGAGGTGAGGCACGGCCGCTGAGAGCCCTTCCCTGTAGCTCCTACTAAAGAGTATAGGGTCTTGGCCAAGTAGCTTGTAGTTCGGTGCCTTGAATTACAGAAAATAAAAGCTATAGGAAAGAATTCCTTGTGTGGATTGGGGGTTATAAAGCTAAGGAGTAGTGTTTTTCAGTCTTGCTGTAGACTAAGAGGGAAAGGACTCACATTGGTGACTTCTTATACACTTAGAATCAAAGTTCACTGGTCTTGTTAACAGCTGGTTATATCTTATGTTTTCTGTCAGTTCAGTGATTTTTTTTTTAATCAGCTATTTTTATTCAAGCTATATTTAAAAGCCCCTTTCAATGATTTCATTATATGTGCCTATTATAATTTGCTGTGTCTGGTTATTGTAATAATTAATGACACATGTCTCAGCTGGACCATTTTCCCATCTAATCTCCTTTCATCTTGTTACTAAAATTAAGAAATTACAAAATTGCTCAAGGATAAGTGACTGTCTGCTTTTGACATTATGGAATGCCCAATTATCTTATATGTACAACTTCAGCAATTAATGGTGAATAAATGCACATTTTTCCAGAGTTTGATTGAAAATGAAATCTCTGCCTTACACAGGATCAGACTCTGCTTTCTGGGTTTCTCAATGTAAGAGTACAGCTGATGCCATATTTTCTGAAAATGCCAGAGAGCATTTTTTGAAGATGATAGAGCAATCAAAGTAGATCACCAAAAGCCATACAAATTGCCTTTCAGTCCTCATTGACATGATGGTGATTAGCTATTTTCACCAGCAGAATGACAGTCCATCTACTGTACCAGTCCTACCAATTTGTTTCAGTGCATGTGCACAAAGCGAGTTGGAATTTGACATAGTTCTCATTTTTAAATACAATGAGGGAAACAGTTAAGTTTCAGTGTCTGCCAGTAAAAGGTGGATGGTGCTGGTTAGTAGAGTCAGTTGTGCCTCCAGGATAAGAGTTCTATTGAACTCTGTTGCCCTCCATTGGCATGTTTCTTGCAAGACCCATTGGGGACCATTATTACCTTCTGCTCCGTGAATTCATTATTTCAATATAGCCTTTGTTGTCTTCCAAAGATTACACTTTTAAGATAGAAAAGTGTTTGTAATGAGAGCTGTGCCAATAAAGTATTTTGATCCATGTTTTTAACCCATTGTTCTCCAGGCAGTAGCTTCTCATTCATGGAGGCACCATATAACAGCATTGTATACTGAAGGCCCCTCATCCTCTTATAAGAGAGAAAGGGAAGAAAGGTTGAAATATCCTCAGCCTAACTTATGTATCCTATTTGTGTTGCATCATAAGCAGAGATTTGGAACAAAAACAAATTAAAATGGATGGAAAAAAGAACAAAAAGTCATTGACCAGAATAAAGATATATTCCCACAGGAATGACAGAATGAGAGACAACACTATCAAACTCACTTAGTGATTTTCTGTAATTCAGTTATCATTGGTTAGGTAAATCATAAGCTATTGTCTATAAGGGATCATAATTATCTCTATTAGAGAAAGAGAGGCAGTTGGTTATATAGCGTGAGGAACACACCTCTTCATATTGATGAACAGTCAGATCCCAAGTCTACCTTAGCTGGAATTGGAATTGAACCTGCTCTATGGATAAGACCATAAGACATAGAAGAAGAAGTAGGCCATTCAATGCATTGAGTCTGCTCCACCATTCAATGAGATCATGGCTGAACTGATGGTCCTCAACTCCGCTTCCACGCATTTTCCCAAAACATCAGATGATAAGAAATAGGAACAAGAGTAGGCCATCACGCCTCTTGAGCCTGCTCTGCTATTCAGTAGACTCATGGCTAATTCACCATTTCTCAAGTTCACTTTCCTGCCTTTTCCCTGTAATCATCAATTCAGCCATTGATCAAGAATCTATCCATCTCAGCCCTAAATAGACAGAAGGACTCTCCGCCCACAGCTTTCTATTCCAAACATTTTCAATCCTCAGAAAGAAGACATTTCTCCTTATCTCAGTCTTAAATTGGATGTTAATCTGATCTGCCATGTTTGCCATTTAGTCAACTAAGCTGACCAGCCTCTCCGGTTATCATTAGCACAGACTATTTACCCTGACTGAAGTTAAAACAAATATAGATGGGGGAGAGGACCTTGAAAATCTGAAACCAAAGTGGATACCATGTATTGAAAGTACAACATCTTGTTAAAAGAAATGCATTTAAATATTGATCTTTGATCTCTCCAATCTCCTCTGAACAACTCCCAAACTCACCACCAGTTTGGAATCTTTGAAGAGCTCATTATGTTCATGGTTTAATCCCAAGGATCAATCTGTAACCATTTCCTAACAAGAATAGGAAGCTGTAACCTACTCTGTCTTTAGCTTTACATCCCTTTTGTGTAGGCAACCTTCTAACTTTGCTCAATGTTCCTCCATAATGATATGACTGAAAATGAAAGCTCCTGAACATATAGAAATTTGAACTTGTTAATGCTTTATGACATTACCCAGATACTATGTAGACATAACGTTTAGTCTTGTCTATTAATCCCTATTTATAACTAAATTGACCTTTGACTTGAACAAATCGTTGTGAAGTATCTGATTCATTTACAAATCATGCAATTACATTATCCATCCAGAAGATTAAAAACTGATATTCTATTATCAGTGAAGTGAACATAACTGGATATTTCTTCAAAGGGACAACATAATCAGCATGGGCCAAATGGCCTCTTTCTCTGCCTTATGCATCTAAAGCAGGAAACTAATAATGCATTTCAATCTGTGGACTAGAACAAAAAGGCAATCAATGGCAAGAGTTAAAGCAGATTTAACGATGTAACAAGGGACTTTCGCTAACAAGGTCAACAGTTGTATTAATTTCCTGAAAGTCTTGTCATATCTTCAAGCAGAGCAAATTTTGATTAGTATTGGATATATTAGTTGTGGAAATAAATCAGCTTATTGTAATATTGAAGAAAACATCTCTAAGAGGATTTTTTAAGGTATCATTATTAGTCTTAACTAAGCATTCACTTTCTTGTCTCTGAATCGGGGGACTGAGTCCTAAATGTGAATGCACAATCTAAATTGCCAATTACATGCAGTAATAAGAGAATATAGCATTAGTGCAGGGTCTGTCTTTGCGATTAGGTGTTCAAGCACGGTAAAAGCAAAGTGCTAGAGAAATGTTACAAGTGTGTCAGCAACCAAAGACAAAGAATGAGTCATTAATATTATGAATCCAATTCGGTACTGAAGAGAGATGTGGAAAAACTATGAGATTTACAGTCTCGAAAATAGTGCGTGAAACAGGTGAAGCAGAAGGGAAGACTGGGGAAAGGTTAGAGGATGAGGGAAATTAGCAATCACAGGTGCCACAGAACAAAAGGCAAAGGGAGTGGTAATGGTTATAGAGAAGTTGGATATGTCCGGAGTGGGTATTAACGATGGTGTGTAGGTTAATTCTGCTTGAAACAAAACCAATAAAACCAAGATATGAAACATTAGGAAAGGATGGGGTGCAGAGAAGACAGTGGAAGCAAAATCAAAGCCAGAATTCATTGTCTGAGGTTGTTGAACTCTATTTCGAGTCCACAAGACTATAAAGTACCTTAAAGGAAAATGAGATGCTGTTCTCCAGCTTGTGCTGGGCTTAGATGCTTAGAGCAACATGATGTATTGACATGGCAAACAAATGAGACATCAGGTCATGCTTGTGGACTGAGCATTATCCAATTTTCATTTGATCTCATCAATATAAAAGAGACTACATTGTGAGCAGTGAATAGGGGAGACTAGATTGGGAAGAGGTACATGTAAATCCTGCTTCACCTGAGAGGAATCTTTGGGGCTTTGAACAGGGAGGAGGGTAAATGGCAAATGTTATACTTCCTAAAATTGCATGGGATGTGCCATGGGAGGAAGATGGTGTTGGCGATGATAGAGGAATGGCCCAGGTAGACACAGAGGGAATAATCTTTTTGGAATGCCAACAGGGGAGGGGAAGATATATTTGGTGATGGCATTATGCTAGAGTGATGGAAATCCCAGGGACTGATCCTTTAAATATAGAGGATGGTGGAGCAGGAAACAATGACAAGGGGTCTCTATCCCAGTTCTGGGATGGAAAGAAAAGGATGAGGGAAGAAGTGCAGGAAATACTTTGGACGTGGTTGAGAGCCCTGCCCCCTGTCGTGGGGATATCCTCAGTTGAGGAAAAAGGATATACTGTAGCACCCTAGTGGTAGGTAGCAAAATCAGAACAGATGTGACAAAGTTGGAAAAACTGAAAGAATGCAATTAAGTCTTTACAAGAAGCAGGATGTGAGGAAATGAAGTCAAGGAAACTGTGGGAGTCAATGGGTTTCCAAGGAATATTAGTAAATAGCCCATCCTTGGAAACAGCATGCAGAGAAGGAAGAGATGGACAAAGTCAGGGATTGGCCAGCTAAAAGTGAAAGAAGAGTGTAAGTTGTAAGCAAAATTTTCGGAGAAGAGGCAGAAGCTGCACCAATACGGTCGTTCATGTTCCGGGTAAAAGAGTTATGGAAGGGGTCCTGCATAAAATCCCACAAAAATAATTAGGATACCATGCAGGTATCCAAGGCCCCACATTTTATTCAAGAATGGCGAGTCAGTTTAAGGAAAAATTATTCAATGGGAAATCAAGCTCAGCCAGGGATGGAAAGGTGGTAATAGAGGCCTCCAGACAAGGAAGAAACAGAGAGTCCTCAGGCAATCTGGTGTTGGAGTTGTAGTGGGATTTGACATCCATATGGAAGGGGAAGGCTGGAAAATGGAAATTGTTGAAAATCTGTTCAGAATTGGAAGAATTGTGACTGTAGTGGAAAGAGGCAAGACAAGGGCAATATACGTGGAGTCAAAATTGGGAGAAATAAGCACAGCAGGAAGAAACCAGCTGAAGTGATGAGTCTGTCAGGGCAGTCCTGTCTGCTGATTTTGGGAAGAAGTTAGAAGCAGCTATGAACTGGTAAGCTGCAGAGAGAAGATCTCCAAAGGAGATGAGGTCAGTGACAGTCCTGAAACAATGATTTGATTGGTGGCTTCATGGTCCAGGGGTACATCGAATGGAGTTTACAAGAGTTGGCGCCCAGCCTCTGCTAAGTGGAAGTCAGCACACTGGGCATCAACAATAGCACCATCCTTCAGGTGCTGCCAGGTTTGCTGAATATTTCCAGCATTTGTCATTTTTATTTCAGAATTCCAGCGTCCACAATATTTTGTTTTTGTTTTTGTTTTAATGTTAAACAGATTCCCTGTTTGCCCAATTTTCAAGGAGAGCAGACGCCTCAACCAATGTGCCCAAAAAGTATCTGGTCAATTGGCCAACATCACTATACTTGAATATACACCTGCAACCTCTTACATCTGAGCAATGATTACCCTTCAAAAGAATGTTCCTAGCAAAGCAAAATCTGAAAGAACTACGGATGCTGAAAAAAAGAAACTGAAATTGCTGGAAAGGCTTAGCAGGTCTGGCAGCACCTGTGTAGAGAAATCAGAGTTAAAATTGCGTGACCCTTCTTCAGAATTGGTAAAGTAGTGTTTTGGGATACCCTCTGGAAGGATGAAATGCATTTTTATAAATGCACATTTGTTCTTAAAGCTGGTGGGTTCTGTTTGGTAGTAGGAAGAATTCTAATTTGCATATCTTAACCAATTGGTATTCTTGCTTTAACAGCTTTATTTTTATATTAATGGCCTTCAAATTGTCATTTAACAGACATTGCAGTATTCTAGTTCCACAACCAAGGCACAGTGTGCCTTATTTATGTATTGAGAATCAATGTTTAAATGAAATATTTCAGTTAGGGTTTAGCAGCCCTTCCTCAACTTAATGCCATTTCACAGCTATTGATCAGCAAGGGAAGAGTATGAGATGCTTGAAAGAAAATTAATCTAATATAAGCAACTTCAAAAAATCCTGTCTGAAAAAAACTAGGCTAGATTTTGCATATGTTTAGGTTCAAGGTCTATAAATGTAGTTATTCATCTGAACCTAAAAACAAACCTTTATAAACAGATCATTAGTCATAGCCTCTTAATCAATTAGTTCTGCAACTGTTGCAACAAATAACAGGTCCTAAGTAGTCTCTAAGCACTTCAATCCATGAACAGTTTATCTCCCTCTCTTGCCAACTTTCTGGATTCTGCAACATTCTTGAATTGCAAAATATTTACATGTTCTTTGATCCACATTTAAAATTATGCACTTTGGCATTACTTTGCTTTTTTATAGCAATTATCCACTATTGGGAGTTTTTGGTGGCATTTTTATGTACTGTCCCTTTTGGAGGCTGTGAAGTTAAATGTTTTTTTTTCGCTGTAAAGATTTGAGACATCCATTTGAATAATATTTGGGGAAATTTGTGGCTCAAAGTCAGATAAAGTTTATTTTATTTCCTCATTGACTGATTTTAAAAACTACTGGAACAAAACACCATTTCACCATATTTCTATTATGAGGAATGGAGGAGAGAAAAGAAAGGTTACCAAAGAGTGCAAAACTACTGCTCATTTTTTGTTTTTCAAGTTGCAGTTAACAGCAAAAGTCCTCCTGACAGCCATGATTAAATTGTCCAATTTCTATTAGTAACGAAATTGAGATGCTACTATAATTTGGACATCTGAATCATGATGAGAAGGACCCACAGATAGTTCTTCTTTAACACAATGGTTGTGTTGTTGTGCAATACCATGTTATAGAAAAATCGTGCTTTAAAGTGTTGACGATGTAATCACGTTGCAGTCAACACATGCTTAAAAGTTCGCGCTTTAGAATCAATGCCCCCCAATCAATCACATTATAGCAAAATCACATTAACAAAATGCGCGTTATAGCATACCGGCCTGTAATTACAAGAGAAGGATTTGCTAAAGATATTGATTTCCTAGATAGTCGTCTTAACGTTTATCCATTTCCACCTTCCCTTTTCATTTTTATTGCTACAAGTGAAGTTTAGCTGAACTGATTTTACTTAATCCTCACTAGGAAGTAGAAACTCTTATTCTGATGGAGCAAAATACGGTGTTGATAACTGTAGTCCCAAATTAAATCCTTTCAGGCCCAAATAAATAATGTTCAGCACAGATGAGCACTGAATAGGCTGATGTGAGAAACGAAACATCAGATTACAGTGGTATGCTGATAATGTCAGGGTTAACTCACATTGATTTGGCAGAATTTTACCGTCCATCCACAGCCATTGTATGACTGAACATTAGAAATGGTAAATTTCTCAATACCCAGTTGAAGTCCCTCACTTTAACAAATATAAAAAGCCTGTTGAAAAATAAGTATAGATTTACGGTCAATTGCTCACTTTGTTCTCCAGCACTTGCGCACACCAATGTACACAGTTTGCAAATAGACATTCAATCTTTTAACATTTGCAGCTTCAGGAAGAATTTAAAATTTTGGTGAAGAGGGTATTATACTGAATATTCTCAAGTCTGTCACATACAAACAATTTATCCAGGAAATTGTTTAATGCTTGGAATACTTCCATCTATATGCTTATCCAGACATGCTTGATTCAGGAAATAGTCACTAAGTAGCAAGACTAGTTTTTAAAAAAAATTAGCATCCTTAAGTGGTTGTCTGACCACTGATGCTGACTGCAGTATTCTCACTGATCGATGTTGACTAAATTGGGACAATCCAAGGATCAAATTTGGAACTTTCCTGAACTGTGTGTCTCTGTACCATAGTACTGACTGCTTGGAAAAACAGACCTTTTTTCAATACTTGTATACTTGTTACGTTGTATGTATTTTAATGACTCTTCCAAAAATCTCAAATTATTTAAGGGAAAAGAAAACTAAAACTGAAAACCATCTTTTCTCTTTTGACATATTAGATTTCTCATATATGGTGTGTCTAAGTTTTATAGGTCTAAAGGGTACTGAGTTAATCTGTCTACCAGGAACAATGGGACTGATAATTGAAAAAAAAATGGTTTGTTTTAATACTCCTGACTGGTGGCTTGAAAATATTCAGCACAAGTGTAGAAATAAATGGCTCTAGTTAATTGTTGATTGATTTTAAATTGGTATCTCTCAACCTTTCTCACATAGTTCAAATGAGAAGTGAGGTAATTAAACTGAGAATAGTTACAGAATCTTCCAGGCTTGAAATACTTTGAAGAGAATCTGGAATCGGGGAGTGGCCTCGCCTCATATTAGCATGGTGCTACAAATAGACCATGACCTTTTAACTCTGGCAGCAATGTTACAGCTTGCATGCTTTGTGAGAGTAGATCTCCTGGTCACAAACATAAACAAACAGGCAAATGTTCATGTGGGTATGCTTTAGATTTTTATTTACTTTTTTATGTTAATGAAACCTAAAAAAGTATTGAATGTACTGTTAAACACTGAGCATTTATCTCATAAAAGTGTATACCTTTTTCGATCAGTATCTGACTTTCAGTGAAACTGCACATTGCTTAGAGAAAGATTTTTGACAGTTTTTAGTCATACTGCATAGCTTGAATCCCTTTGACAAAAAGCAGTGTTTATTTGGTATTTTACGTTTCTATGAAAATGGTATTCAAAATGGGAGCTGTGAAGAGGCCTCCTTCCCCCAATTCTCAGCCTTCTGTGCAGAAGTGCACATTATTTGCAAGTTAGCTTGTAAATCAGTGGTACATACTTCTCAGACTTCAGTATGGAATGAGGGGAGGGAAGGCAAGATACAGAGAACATTTAAGGTGTTCTATACGTATACATACGCTCTCAAACAGGCAAAAAAAAGTTTGTAATTAATGACTAACAAAATCTCTATAAAGATTACTTTTGGAATTAGTTCTGATTTTTCATTTTTTTTTAAAAACCTTTACCTGATTGATTCTTCTCGTCCACCTGGTTTACAGATGAGAGGGCAGATGTGCGTTTTCATTTGCAAATGTCTACTTTGGCATAACTCCATTCCCCTACAGGGAGATGTTGCCGTTTCTGTTTAATGTAACCCTAGTCAGCACACTTTTAATCAAGAACTGAACAGAGATCAAACATCATTCCCTCCCACACTATGGTACAGAAGAATATTAGTGCTGTATCACATCACCACTGGCTATATATAATCAGATCAGTTTAATTCTGCTCAATGAAAGCTGCAATTTTAACATTTCTTCAACGGTCGCTTTAGCACCATGGTAGCTGATATTTTGATTGTCATTAGGAGTGCTGAGTGTTATAGAAGAAATAGGCTGTTTTGCCCATGAAGTACATGCCAATGCTTTGCTCCCCAGGTGAGCTGCCCAGTATAATTCCACTGTGACCAAATTGTATTTTTATATTAGATTATTGATTTCAATTTATTATTACCAGAAACAGCAGAGACAAGGTTAATTGTTGTTTATGTGGGCTGTTAGTGAGATGTGCAGAGGTCCACAGTTTCATTTGAAAAAATGAAAAGCTGCTTTATATGTGTGGCCACATCGGTTTGGGACAGACAAAAGGTGGTTTCAGTATGCTGACATCAATTGGGCTGGACCTATTTATAGAATGTTTGACGGATGGTTGGGCATGAATTATGTTTCAAGTATCGAGCATTCTTGTAATTGTCAAGGAATGGCTAATCATTTAATTTAATTAGGGAAATGCAGTTTGTGAACGAGCTTTGTGTGGAATCAGCCTTAAAGGAAGTAGAATGATATCTCTGTGAGTAAGTTTACCTCAACCAGTCAATGGTCTGAAACCAGCAGAGAGATTACACTGAATTACTTTAGGCTTGTGCCAGTATTTCAGCAAGAAAAACAAGAACAAAGTATATTTATGCTCTCTTCATCATAGAAAAATACCAAGAGGAAATTGACAGACAAAAGAGGATAGTGAATGCCAAGAGGAGATGACTAAAATGTTATCAAGAAAGGTCTTGTTAAGGCTATAAGTAAAGAGGTGTTGGATTTAAGCAGGGGATTCCAGACGGTGGGCCCGAAGTAACTGAATATGGATCTTCTAATGTTGGAGTGAAGAGAACCAGGGATGCATAGGAGGCTGCAGTCAAAAATTAGAAGGAATTTGTAGACAGCAGGGTTGTAGAATTGAAGGAAGGTACAGGAAGAGAGCCTGAGACTGTGACAGGAATTTAAAGACAAACCGAATTAATTGGTGATCTTGATGTGGACTATGTTTTGGGCAGCAGAGATTTGGATGAACAGAGAGTGGAGTATCGGAAGACAACCAAGCGGGCATCAAGCTGAGGTCATAAAGGCATCTGTGATTTGAGTCGCACCTGGGCTAAGATGTGGGCAGAAAGAAGTAATGTCCACTGAGGATGATGTGTTGGACAGAATGCAGACAAATAAAACCAGCTCATGCTAAAGGGAAACTGAAGTTGTGGTGAATCCACTTGACCACACCAGCAGCAGTTTTTCAAGTTCTTGCATGTCTGTTAGACAACCCAATGTGAAGAAGATTTTATGATGAATAATCACATGTTTTTATACAAAATGCAGTTAATTTTAATTTTGAATGATAAATTAACTGTCATTTATTGCCTGACTCTCAGGCTGCCTGAGATTATATTTATTCTATACACCTACAGAAGAGGAGGATAATCTGATGCTACTTTCTTGTCTGCATTGAGTATCTAGGATTCCAGTTTCACTTTGTGGGTCTTACCGTCATGAATATTGGGCAGATAAAGGCATGTTTCATATTGTACAAGACATGAGATCTGCATATAGGAGTGGTTGATCATGTTAAACCACAATCAAACATCTCGTGTAAATTCCAATAAGTAGCATTTTTTTCCTGCTCACTCAGCTCAACATCTATTTAATATTATTCTTCAGCTATCTTTGTATTTTCCTTCCTTCCAAATAAATTTTTCTACTGTGCCTCAGCAGCACAGTTTTGCCAGAAAAGTCTATCTTCATCCTTTCTGTGTTTAGGATTTTTTTCCAACTTGCCCTTTTAATTCTTTTCAAGTTTATCAAAGATTTATTCTGTGTTGTTACCAACACTTTTTTGCCTACGGAAATAACTTGGTACAAGAGTATAAATCTTTTCAAAACCATTATTCACAACTGGAAAATCTTTTTCCAAATCATCCCGTAAGTTTCCGTTTTGTGTAAAATTAGAGGGTGGACATAGTTAATTAACAGCCAATAGACGGCTTCAGTTCATTACCTTCCTGATTTCGTGCCTTTCTGACAGGTAAGGTAAGGGTTTGTATCCCAACTGGGTAATCAGGTAACCTGTCTGTTGGGTTGGATTGACTGGAGTTGGGGAGTCTTGCCCTTTATATTACATTTATGTCCTGGAAGTAGTGAAGTACGTAAAATGAAATATATTACTGAGATCTAACAGAAGTACAAGATTAGATCTCTGCTTTACTACTTTGAATCTCCACATGCCAAATCAATGGTAGTTGTTTTTTACTTTTTTAATGGTCCAACCTACTAACATTGCTACATTTCATAGGTCTCTGTGCCCTTTTCCTCTCTACTTTGATCAAAAGATTATTTCTTCATATTATGATTTCCAGAATGTATTAGGTCCCTTTTTTCTACACTGAGCCTATCTGCCTATCTCCGCAGCCAATGTCGTCTTCCAGTTCCTCACAATCTTGCTCGTAATTTTCCATCTCCTTCCCATAAGTGCTAATACTCTATATTAGTTTTCCACTTCCGGAGTTCAGATCACACTTACGTGTGCATGTTTGCAAGCACACATATGTATGTACGTGTCTCTTATATGTGTACATAAATGAGAGTGGCCATAGCATAGTTCCTGCAGAGTTCCTATTCCATTTCCTTTCACTTCCATCGTTGACCTTCTGCCTAGCAACCATGAGGTTTCTGAAGCAAGATGCCTCTTAATTCTATGACCCATTATCTCTGCATGACTCACTGATATATTACCTTACTTTTTTTTCTGTAAATTGAAACAAACCACCTTTGTTGTATTTTCTTCATCTGTTTCCTTTAATTCTTTATAGGCTAGCCTTTTAGAAATCTGTGTGGCCTGGCCCTAATTAACTTAGAATTCTGCAGAAGATTAGTAATTTCATCCCTTGTTCTCTTTTTTATGGGAATGCTGATGAATGATCTCTTCTGGAAATTTAAGTAATGCATCACAGACCTTGGACAATGAAACCTTGGGACTTTTCAATAGCCCTCCCGGTACACAAGAAAAGATGCACCATGTAAAGAGTCATTGTGTACTCAACAAGTCCCACTCATTACAGTTTCATCAGTAATCTCTCAAAGACCATTTTTCCGCATGATGATTTTAGTGATAGTGACTGATCCCTGATGAAGGACTTATGTCCGAAACATCGAGGTTCTCCTGTTCCTCGGATGCTGCCTGACCAGCTGTGCTTTTCCAACATCACACTCTTCGATTCTGATCTCCAGCATCAGCAGTCCTCACTTTCTCCTAGCAGAACAGTGGGGCCATGTTCAAAAGGAAATGGGGTGAGTACAGGCCTAACATTTTCCCTTTAGGGTAACCCATAGGAGCAACCAACCCAGAGAACTCTAGATGTCTGAGAATATTTAGGACTGTTCACAAAGAAAGAAAAGAGGCATTTTACAGGTATAAAAGGAACAAATCAATGGAGGTCCTTGTGGAGTATAGAAAGTGTGCAGTGATGTCAAGAAAGGAATCAGAAAAGCAAAAAGTGGTCATGAAAAATCACTAGTGGGTCAAATTACAGAAAATCCCAAAATATTCTGTAAGTCCACTAAGGATATTCAGGAAAGAGTAGGGCTGACTAGGGACCAAAAGGAAATCTGTGCGTGGAGCCAAAGGACATTGGTAGGGTGTTAAATGAATACTTCACATCTATCTTCACTCAGGAGGTGGAGGATTGTAGGTACAGAATTCAGGAAAAAGGACTGAGAGGTTCTTGAGCAGTTTAATATGGAAAATGATGAGTGGTTTTGATTATCTTAAAAGTGGACAGATCCTCAAGTCCAAATGAGTTGTTTGAGGCTGCTGTGAGAAACAAGGGACGAAATTTCAAAGTGCTGACCTAAATTTTAGAACATACAACAATACTGTGCAGAACAGGCCCTTCGGCCCTCGATGTTACGCCAACCTGTAAACTATTCTCAGATCGTCCCCCTACACTATCTCAAAATCATCCATGTGCTTATCTAAGGATTGTTTAAATCTCCCGAATGTGGCTGAGTTGACTACATTAGCAGGTAGGGCATTCCACGCCCTTACAACTCTCTGCATGAAGAACTTGCCTCTGATATCTGTCTTAAATCTATCATACCTCAGTTTGTAGTTATGCCTCCTCGTACATGCTGATGACCTCATCCGAGGAAAAAGACTTTCACTGTCTCCCCTATCTAATCCTCTGATCATCTTGTATGTCTCTATCAAATCCCCTCTTAGCCTTCTTATTGCCAATGAGAACAGGTTCAAGTCTCTCAGCCTTCCTTCATAAGATCTTCCCTCCAGGCCAAGCAACTTCCTGGTAAATCTCCTCTGCACCTTTTCCAATGCTTTCACCTTCCCGAAGTATGGAGACCAGAACTGTGCACAATATTCCAAGTGTGGCCGCACCAGTGTTTTGTATAGTTGCAGCATGATATTGCGGCTCCCGAATTCAATCACTCTACGAATGAAATCTAACACACCATATGCCTTCTTAACAGCACTATCCACCTGGGTGGCAACTTTCAGGGATCTATGTACATGGACTCCAAGATCTCTCTGCATATCCAAGAATCTTTCCATCGACCCAGTACTCTGCCTTCCTGTTATTCTTCCCAATGTGCATTACTTCACACTTAGCTGCATTGAACTCCATTTGCCACCTCTCAAGCCAATTCTGCAGTTTATCCAAGTCCCCCTGCAACCTGTAACATTCTTCCACACTGTCCACTACTCCACCAACTTTAGTGTCATCTGAAAATTTACTAATCCATCCACCTATACCTGCGTCTAAGTCATTTATAAAAATGACAAACAGCAGTGGTCCCAAAACTGACCCTTGTGGCACACCATTCATAACCAGGTCCAGGCTGAATATTTTCTATCAACCACCAGAAAGCCAGTTTCTAATCCAAACTGCTGAATCACCCTTGATTCTATGCCTTTGCATTTTCTCTAACAGCCAACCATGTGGAACCTTATTAAAGGCTTTACTGAAATCCATGTATACCATGCCAACTGCCCTACCCTCATCTACATGCTTGGTCACCTTCTCAAAAAACTCAGTGAGGTTTGTGAGACACAACCTGTCCTTGATGAAACCATGTTGAGTATCTGAAATCAAATTGTTGCTTGCTAGATGATTATAAATCTTATCTCTTATAATCCTTTCCAAAACCTTTCCTACAACAGAAATAAGGCTCACTGGTCTATAATTACTGGGTCATCTCCACTGGCCTTCTTGAACAAGGGCACAACATTTGCAATCCTCCAGCCCTCTGGTACCAAACCTGTAGACAATGACGACACAAATATCAAAGCCAAAGGCTCTGCTATTTCCTCCTTACCTTCCCAGATAATCCTCAGATAAATCCCATCTGGCCCAGGGGACTTGTCTACTTTCACTCCTTCTAGAATTGATGACACCTGTTCGTAACTAACCTCGATCCTTTCCAGTCTAATATCGCGTACCTCATTCTTCTCCTCAGCAATATTCTCCTTTTCCGAAGTGGAAACCGATGAGAAATGTTCGTTTAGCATCTCTCCGATCTCCACAGGGTCCACACTCAACTTCCCACTTCTGTCTTTGATTGGCCCTATTCCTACCCTATTCATCCTTTTATTCCTCACATAACTATAGAAAGCTTTAGGGTTCTCCTTTATTCTATTTGCTAAAGACTGCTCACGTCCTCTCTTTGCTCTTCTTAACTCTCTCTTTAATCCTTCCTAGATGATCTGTAACTCTCCATCGCCCCATCTGAACCATCTTGCATCATCAACACATAAGCCTCCTTCTTCATTGTAACAAGAGATGCAGTTTCTGTTGTAAACCACGATTCCCTTATCTTATCACTTCCTCCCTGCCTGACAGGGACGTACCTATCAAGGACACGCTATATCTGTTTCTTAAACCAGCTCTACATTTCCATTGTCTGCATTCCCCTACATTTTGCTACCCCATTCTATGCATCCTAATTCTTGCCTACTCGTATTATAATTGCCCTTGCCCCATCGATAACTCTTGACCTGTGGCATGTACATATCCCTTTCCATCGCTAAACTAAACGTAACTGAATTATGGTCACTCTTTCCAAAGTGCTCTGCTACAACTAAATCAAACACCTGGCCTGGTTCATTACCAAGCACCAGATCCAGTGTGGCCTCCCCTCTTGTTGGCCCTTCGACATACTGTGTCAGGAAACCCTCCTGTACACATTGCACAAAAACTGATTCATCTGACGTACTAGAGTTATAGCATTTCCAGTCAATGTTGGGGAAGTTAAAGTCCCCCATAATGACCACCCTGTTCCTTTCACTCTTACCCAGAATAATTTTGCTAATCCTCTCTTCCACCTCCCTGGAACTCTGTGAAGGCCTGTAAAATACTCCAAGCAGTGTGACCTCTCCTCTCCTGTTTCTAACGTCAGCCCACACTAACTCAGTAGATGAGTGCTCATCAAAAATTCTCTCGGCCACCGTCATACTATCCTTGACTAACAAGGCCACACCTCCCCCACGTTTACCGTCTTGCCTGTTCTTAATAAAAGATCTGAACTCTGGAACCTGCATCATCCATTTCTCACCCTGCTCTATTCATGTCTCCAAAATGACCACAACATCAAAGTCCCAGGTACCTATCCATGCTGCAAGCTCACCTACCTTATTTTGGATACTTCTGGTGTTGAAGTAAACACACTCCAAACCACTTTGCCATTTGCAATCACACTCCTGTGACCCTGAAGTCCTGTCCCTGTCCTCTCTACTTTCATCCTCCTGTGCACTGCAACTACACCCCCGGTTCCCATCCCCCTGCTGAGCTAGTTTAATACCTTTCTGACTGACCACTGGGTAGGTGCCAGAGGACTGGAAGACAGCTATTGTGGTTTCAAGAAGGGTGGTAGAGATAAACCAGTGAAATACAGATCAGTGAGTCTCACATAGTGAAATTGAAACTACAGTAGAAAACTCTGAGGAGACAATTAGTCTCCGCTCTGAAAGATAAGGTTTGATCAGTGATGGCTTTGTTAGTGGGAGGTTATGCCTAACAAATTTATTTGAATTTTTGAGGAGGTGATTGGGTGTGTAGATTAAGGTAGTGCAGTTAATGTGGTTTATATGGATTTCAGCAAAGCGTTTGACATGATTCCACATGGAAAACTGATAAAGAAGATAAAAGACATGAAATCCAGGGTACTTCACCAAGTCAGATCCAAAATTGGTTTAGTGATAGGAGACAGTGTGGTGGTAGAAGGCTGTTTATGTGATTGGAGGCCAGTATCCAGTGGCATGCGACAGGGATCAGCATTGAATCCCTTAACGTTTTTGATATGTATAAGTGATATAGATGAAGTTGTGAGATGGATGATAAGTAAGTTTGTGATTGGCATGAAGATTGGCAGATGGTTAATAGTGAGGAAGAAAGTCTTAGGTTACATGAAGGTATCGGTAGATTGGTCAGATGGGCAGGTCAGTTGGAGTTGGAATTTAACCCTGAAAACTGTGAGATGATGCACTTTGGAAGAGGTAACAAGACAAGGGAGCACTCAATAAATGTCAGAATACTAGGAGCCTCAGAGGAACAGAAGGATCTTAGGCAGCTTATCCACAGATTCCTGAAAGCAACAGGATAGGTTAATAAGGTGGTTTAGAAGGCATACAAGATGCATGTCTTTATCAGTTATGGCATAGATTATAAGAGCTGTTAACAGCACTAACAGCTGTTATGTTGGAGCTGTACTTAACTTTGGTCAGACCACAGCAGGTGTACTTGTGTGCAGTTCTGGTCACCGCACAATAGGAAAGATGTGATTGCACTGGAGAGTGTGCAAAGGAGTTTCACCGAGCTGTTGCCTGGGTTGGAGCAGTTTAACTGTGAATGGAGGCTGGATAAGTTGGGGCTGTTCATATTTTTTAGTATAAAGAAGGCTGAGGGGTGGGGGGGGGGGGAGGGGGGGGGGGGGTAGAGAACCTGACTGAGGTATATAAGACTGTAAGGAGCATGGGCAGGGAAGACTTGAACAGCAGTTCCCTTTAGTTGAAGGACCAATAATGAGGGAGCATACTTGCAGGGTTTAGTGGGGGATTTGAGGAGAAGTGTTTTCATTCAGAGGGTTGTGGGCATCTGAATGCACTGCCTGGCAGTGTTGCTGAGGCAGAAGATCTCACAACCTTTAAAAGGTACATGGATGAGCACTTGCAGTGTTGTGGCATTCAAGATTATGGGCCTAGTGCTGAAAAGTGGGATTAATGTGAGTAGGTGACGTTTGTTTTGGTTGTCAGTGCAGACTCAGTTGGTAGAAGGACCTCTTCAGTTCTGTATAATTCTGTGATCTCACTTTGGCACTTTGTTGTTGTTTTATTAAGTTGAGATAAATCCTTAGAATGGACTTGTGATTATTGTTCTGCACTTTAGTAAAACTGACAATGATGGCTTAAAATCGCTGATTTTATTGCCATTTACATTTCCAGCCAAATGTTAACGTTTTAAGCTGCTATCTCTGCATGATCGATGTATTATATATAATCTTATGAACTATTCATTATAGTTACACCAAGCTACTTCAAACATTATTTTTCCATATTTGCCTCAGACTGCACTCGTTTGAGGAGCGCAATCATAGAATAACATGAAGCCCTCCTGCAGAGACATTTTCATGAAGAGGCATGATAGTACAGTTACATCTTTTTGTAATAGTGCAATAATTACAAGGTAAATGCATAACTAAAAGCTCTATTAAACTAATCTTCAGAGATGTGCATGTGTGGCACCATGCTGGGTAAATTTGTTATCCCCGCAGCAAACTTCTAGAAAGAGGTTGTTTATATCACAAGTTGTGCTTAAACATGCACTCGATGCTGGGGGGTTGGGGGGAATGGTTGTTCAAGAAACCAAAGCAAGTGGAGTTAAATAACTTGAGTACATCAAACAATAGTGCAGTACAACATTTTCATGTATACTAAGTCCCTCCATGAAAGAGTTTATAGGGCATTTTTCAATCACAGAGAAGTAAATATTTTCTTGACTTGAATTTTTCATCTTTCCAATATTGGTATCACATCACAAAATTAGTAAATATGTATACGTATGGCAGCAATTCTCTAAAGAGATTGCTTTCAAGTGAAATACTTGATGTGTCTCACAATGGAAAATCTGATCGCACACTCTGTAGTCCAACTAAAACGTAACCCTTCCAAATGAAGTTTTTCTGCGACATCATCTCAGATGACAGGTTTTCAAATGGTGCAAAACAACTTTGAGATACTTCAATATCCACCACAAAAAGTGACTTTGTTAGCTGAACGAATCCTGAAGGGTAATGCTGTGCTTGTGGTAGGTGGTGAGAAAACCAACACTGCTTAATCTCATCCTTAACAATCTAGCCATTCATTGGTAGGAATGACCACTTTGTGATATGAAGTCCTACTTACAAACTGTTGACTCCCTCCATCGTGATAAGTGGAACTATCATTTTGCTAAATGGATTTGATCCAAACAGATCTAGCAGCTCATAACTGGACATCCTTGAGGCACTGCAGTCTATCTCACATTCTCAACATTATTATCAAGTCAGGGGATCCACAAGTCAAGTGCAGCAGCAAGCATACCAGGGGAAAAAAATGCTAACTTAGTGAAGCTGAAAAGTGGAAGCAGCACTCTGTAATGAAGCATTCCTGCAAGCAATTAATCAGATTAAAATACAGCAGTCTTTCTATATCCAATGATGAATGATTATGTTCTATTGGACTCCAAGAACATTCCCATTATGGCAAAGCAATGCATTTGAGTGCAAAATACAAAAAGGGAATGTTTGCAATCATGCAAAGCCAGAGGTGCTGAGTGGTTGATCCACCTCTGCCTCCTCCTCAGGTTCATATCATCACAGAAGCCAGTCTTCAGCCAATTTTATTCACTCCATGCCATGTCAAGAAATGGAAGAATGCATTGGATGCAGCGAGGACTATGGGTCTAACAATACTCCCCCAGCTCTACTACTAAAGGTTTGTACTCCAGAACTAGCTGCTGCTCTAATCAAGCTATTTGAGTCCAACTAAACTGCTGAAATCTACTGATTAATGTAGAAAATTACCTAATAGTTTTTGTCTACAAAAACAGGACAAATCTAATCTGGCCAATTAAACAACCTTCTCTAAATTACCAGCAAAGCTTTGGAAGTTTTCATCAACAATGCTATTAAGTAGTACTTACTCAGCAATAATCTGGTGACTCGGACTTAGTTTGGGTTCCCCAGAACCAGTCTTTGCTCCAGACTTCATTAAGTCATTGGTCCATAAAGTAAAGAGTCTAGATTAGAGTAATGCTGGAAAAGCACAGCAGGTCAGGCAGCATCCGAGGAGCAGGAAAATCGACGTTCTGGGCAAAAGCCCTTCATCAGGAATAAACCTTTCATTCCTGATGAAGGGCTTTTGCCCGAAACGTCGATTTTCCTGCTCCTCGGATGCTGCCTGCCCTGCTGTGCTTTTCCAGCACCACTCTAATCTAGATTCTGATTTCCAGCATCTGCTGTCCTCACTTTTGCCATAAAGTAAAGAGGTCTATTTCTAGCTGTGAGATGAGAGTACTTACTCTTGACATCAAGGTAGCATTTGACCAAGTATGGCATTGCGGACTTCAAAAATTGAAGTAACTGGGAATCTGAGGAAACCTCTGGATGGAGTCATGTCTCGTACAAAGGATGGTAATTAAGGATGTTGAAGGCTAACCACCTCAGTTCCAGAATATTTTGCTAAAATTCTTCTTCAGTGTCCTAAAGCCCAACCATCTTCAGCTGCTTCATCAATGATCTCCTCCTTTCCATCATAATGGGAATGTTTACGAATGTTTTGTCGGTGTACAGTTCCTTTCACAACTCCTCGAATAATGAAGTCCAAGGCCATAGGTAAAAATACCTGACAGCATTCAGGCTTAGGCTGATAAGTGACATGCTACATTTGTACCACATAATCATCATCTTCAACTGCAGGCGACCTAAGCAACTCAATGATTTTCAACGTATTACCATCACTGACCCAGTTTTGTCTAAACTAGAGGTTAATGGTTGATTGGACAGTGTTCAGACATATACCTTTCTCACAGAGTTTTATTCTAGTTGCATATAATAAGCTCCAATGGACTGACCGCATATGAATGTGTAAGTAGTCAAGTCCTCACCCCCAATTATCCATTATTAATATCAACTCTTCCCTATTCCATTTGTTTTCAGGCTTCCCTGCTGGACTCTATTAGATTGTAATCAGCTTTTCTGAGGAGAGAATCCCAAACTGCTACTGTCTTTCTAATGAATGGCTTTACATTCAAATTGCCTAGCTCTAATTTTAAAGTTATGCCAACTTGATTTTTACTGTGTAAACAGAAGTAATACTTTCTCTTCATCCATCACATTGCATCCTTTAACCTTATTAAATATCTCAATTAGATAAACTCTCAACAGAACTACAGAATTGTTACAGTGCAGAAGGATGCCATTTGGCCCTTTATGTCTGTGCTGGCTCTCCAATCAACTTTTTAAACTCAAGGGCACAGGAGTGTTTCTATGTAATCTGTTCTCCTAAGTTAACCATTTGGTCCAAGGACATTCTCGTGTGCCTGTATTCCTGAATTTAAAAACAATTTATCAGACCATGTTTCTTCATTACACTTTCCTGCACTGCTTCATAACTAGCAGCAGCACATTATTGGTTCTAGCCATAAAACTGAAACATTGAGCATCTCTAGTCTTTCAAAATAAGCCAATAAAGTGTACAGTAGTTCCTTTAGAGTAAGCTTTCAGCAAAAATGTATTGATATAATGAATAGCATTGTGTAAGCTTAAGGATTGATTGCTTTAAAATGCAGTGTCTTTCCACCATGATACCAGCTGTACAAGACTGGTTTATGTGCCAGTATTGTTAATCTACAAAATGATTAAGAATGGAGATTCCTTGTGAAGAAAACCATAGCAATGCACAGAATAATAAGATCTAAGGCAAATTATTTACTTCTCGAGAGTGTGGTGCTGCAAAAGTCACTTTCTCCAAATTGTTTATATCTACCTTGATTTACCTTGACAACGTTTAATAACTTAATAGAAACCCTGATGAAAGGACTTTTAAATGCATCTCAGTGTTCCAACTAACTACCTCCCTTTTGTAAAGTTTGTCTTCATCTATCCACAGGAAAAGTAACAAGGAATATCGCTATGACACGGGTTATTTTCCAGCTTTCCCTGAACCTCTCAGTGGAAATGCTCACAATTGTGAAAATAAAAATGTCTGTGCAGTTTGCAATAGTTGTTGGGGTAGTAAAGCCAGATGTTCTGTTGCTGGCAAGTATTAAAATTTGGAATGTTTTAGATTAAGAAACACTCAGCATTCAGTATAGTTGAGATTATTAATAACAATTGATTCTTATTCTTACCTACAACAAAGGTCTATCATAACACTTTCCACATGCACATCGGTTCTTTTTGAGTGAAACAGGGGAAAGTAAAATATGTTCCATGGGAACAGTCTGGTAAAACTCCTAAGGCTCAGATACGTTTAATTGAAACAAAATAATCCCTTGCTGTCAAATCAGAATAGATGCTTAAAAATATATTGCAGCTGTACAAGACTCTTAAAATTGACTTGCTGTAGATTTTCTAACATTCATCAGCCCGTTCCACTTTCCCCCTCCCCAGAAATATGAAAACATCACTCCTATAACAAATAACAACTGAGTGAATGAAAATCCACTGTATAACCTTGTGAGTTACAGGCTTCAAGACACTGCAGTGACAGCCCTATAAATCATCCAAATGTTAAGTGAATTACTGTAGCCCAAAATTATAGCTTTTACGTTGTTTATGTAGTATCATCTTACTGCTTTAAACATGAAAAAGAGGGACCTGAAGTGCTGCATCAGCAATCCTCTGCCCTTTCTGCTACTGCCATCTGGCAAGACAGCTCGAAGATGCAGCAAATGTGACTGCAACGATGTATCTGGTACACTGAGAAATTGATCCTTAGGGTATTTCTTTGGGATTCCATTCTTGTCTTTTAACTCTTCCCTCCCCACTCAAAAAAATTCTGATGATGTTGTCATGCTTTGTTTTTCCTAGAGTTTTAAACAGCAAATATGGCTGAAATGATAGCAGGCCAGAGGACTTGCTTATTCCTGAGCTGTTGTAGAGCCTCTAACAGTGATATTATCATTCTGTTTAGAGGAGAAGCATTTTATTCAATTTACTTTACAAATGGAAGTGTACATAATGTATCTCGAAAATTCTTTCATGGAATGTGTCTGCCACTAGCATTTGTTGTCTGTTTTCCTAACTGCCTTGAAACTTAACAGCTTGCTAAGCTTTTGTAGAGGGCAGTTAGGAGTCAACCACGTTACTGTGGGTCACATGTAGGCTAGGCTGGGGAAGCATGGCAGATTTCCTTCTCTAAACAACATCAGTGAACCAGATGGGTTTTTACAACAATTGATGATAGTTGGCATGGTGACCATCACTCATGACACTGACTACAATTATATTTAAGCTTTATTGATTGAATTAAAATTCCACCAGCTATCATAATGAAATTTGAGCTCAAACAGAGTATAGAAGTGGGAAGTTATGTTGCAGATGTACAGCACATTGGTGAGGCCACACAGGAGTATTACATTTAGTTTTGGTCACCTTGCTAGAAGAAATTTGTAAGGATGTTGCCTGGATTCACCGGTCTGAGTTTTTGGGAGAGGTTGGACAAGCTTTTTACTTTTGAATATAGGAAACTGGAGGACCTTACAGAAGTGTATAAGATCATCAGAGGCATGGATAAGGTGAATGCATTCAGTCTTTTTCTCAGTGCTGGGGAATTGAGGGCTAGAGGGCAACAGTTTAAGATTAGAGGGGAAAGAATAAAGGGAACCTTAAGGGCACCTTTTTTATACAGAGGATGGTACGCATATGGAATAAGCTGCCGGGGGAGTGGTTGAGGTGGGTACATTAACAACATTTAAAAGGCATTTGGACAAATACTTGGCAATAAAAGGTTTCAAAGGATATGGGCCAAATGCAGAGAAATGGGGTGAGCATGGATGGGCATTTTGGTCAGCACGGACCAGTTTGGTCCAACTGGCCTGTCTCCATGCTGTACGACTCTATGGTCCTAAATCCTCGAGCATTAGTTTGGATTTCTGGTTGATTCAAAGAAAGTGAGGGCTGCAGATGCTGGAGATCAGAGTCAAAAAGTGTGGCACTGTAAAAGCACAGCAGGTCAGGCAGCAACCGAAGGAGCAGGAGAGTCAACATTTCGGGCACAGATCCTTCACCAGGAATGACTCATTCCTAATGAAGGGCTTATGCCCGAAATGTTGACTGTTGGTTGTAATGAGATTGTGTGAAATGACTGTAGGACACCTTCAATCTGGCACAGAGTGGACATGACCAACAACACAAAACTAGTTTTGATTTTGCATTAATTGATTATTTTATTCAATAAAGACCACAGATACCCAATAGTGTCATAAGGGGGAAGTGAAAACTGAGGCACATTAGGACAGAAAAAGACTTGCATTTGTATGGCACCTTTCATGAATGCCCAGCTATGCCAATACTTTTGCAGCAACAAAAGCCCTTTCAAAGTGTAGTCATTGTGACAGTGTGAAAAATATGGCTGCCACCTTACACATAGCAATGATCAGTAATGTAATAATGGCCAGATGATCCATTTTGGCGTGTTGATTGAGGAACAAATATTGAGCAGGACACCAGGAACAACTTTCTTGATCTCTTTTGAAATAGTGTTATGGGCACCTTTACATTCACTTGAAACAACTTTTGACACCCCAATTTAAAAGCTTATCTGAAAGATGAAACCTTTTACAGAGCAACACTTACTCTCTAGGACATCAGCCATGATTCAGCTGAAGTCCTGAAGTAGGTTTTAGCTGATCACCTATTGACTTAGAGCTGGAGAGTACCTGGATCCTGAGTCACAGCTGACGCCTGAGTAGAGAAAGCTTTATTTTGCATCTTGTTGTACAGTTGCTGATTTGGAAATGGGAGTGCCTGATAAAGGAAATATTCCAGTGGTCAGCAAAGACCTCTCATCTGTGAAAAGTGCAGAAATTTTCAATTAAATAAGAGTTTCTGAAACTAGTGCATTGTTTTCTAATTAGTGGGTATGTTTTGAGCTCCAGTACCTAATAGGAATAGGAGTATGATGTTTGGCCCATTGAGTCTGCTCCACCATTCCATTCGATCATGGCTGATCATCATCTTCATTGAAATTTCCTGAACTATCTCCATTAACCTTAAAGTCATTGTCTTGAATTAGCTTAGTGATTGAGCTTCCCAAGTTCTCTAGGTGGAAAATTCCAAAGATTGACTATCCTCTTAGTGAATAAATTCCTCCCCGTCTCAATCTTATATATAATCTCCTTATTCTGAGATTATATATCCTGGTTTTTGACTCTCCAGCCAGGGGAAACATCCTATCTACATCTATGCCCTGTAATACTTTTGTATGTTTATTGTCCTTCATTTTTCAAGGCCCTTGGGAATACAGGCCCAGTCTGCTGAATCTGTCTTCATAAGAAAATGCTCGAGATTAATCTGGTGATCTTCCATTCCCTCTATATATCTTATCAGATAAAAAGACCAAAACTATCCGCAGTACCCCAGGTGAGCTCTCACCAAGGCTGTATACACTTTCAGCAGGGCATCTTTGCTGCTGCATGCTAATGCTTAATGACTCATGAATAACAACAGCCAAGCCCCTTCGGCCACCTGCATTTTGTGTCTTCTCGCCATTTAAGAAATATTCTCCCTATCTTTTTTCCTTCTATCAATTCAAAGCGAACAATTCCACATTTTTTCAGGCTGCATTCCATCTGCCACTTTCTACGCATCCACTTAGCCTGTCCAAATATCCCGAAAAGCCTTCTTTCGTCCTCACACCTTTATGCTCAAGCCCGATTTTGTGTCATTGGTACATTCGGAAATATTGCACGTCCGAATTGTTAATATACATTGTGAATAGCTATGGGCCGAGCACTGATCCTTGTGGTATCCCACTCATCATAGCCTGCCACCTGTGAGAATGACCCATTTATTCCTGCTGTCTGCTTTTGTCCATTTATCAATTCTCAATCCATGCTGGTATATTTCCCCCAGTTCCATGAGCTCTAATTTTATTTACTAACCTCATGTGAGGGACCTTATGAAAAGCCTTCTCAAAATCTGAATGCACCACAACGACTGATAAAGAAAAAAACAATGTTCCAAGTAATATCCTCCAACAACAAGTTTGTCATACATAATTTCCTTTGCATAAAACCATGTTGAGTCTGCCCAATTTTACCATTCTTTTCTAAATGACCAGTTATCACATCCTTTCTAGTACATTTTAACATACTCTCCATTACAGATGTCAAACTGACAAAAGTGTGGTTCCCCATTAATCTCTTCTTTTTTTTCTTCGGTACTTTGCTACTTTCCAACCTGCAGGAACCTTTCCAGAACCTACAATATTTTGAAAGATAACCACTCATGCATCCACAAAGACTGCTCTCTTTTACCCCACCAAAAAGAGTATTTTTATATCTTGACTCAATACCATGTCTCTCAAAATAATCTTGGTTTATTTTCTCTTGAGTTTAGACAGTTGAGGAGTGATTTAATTCGTCCTTAAAGTAAACAAATGTTTTACCATGACAACACCAGGCATCTCCTAAAACTGGTCCACGATGTAAGAATTTGTATAAGTTCATAGGTAGTCATTTGTAATTTTCTATTGTACCAACTAAATATAACTAGCAGCAAAGCAAAG
Organism: Chiloscyllium punctatum; assembly: GCF_047496795.1. Classification (NCBI taxonomy): domain Eukaryota; kingdom Metazoa; phylum Chordata; class Chondrichthyes; order Orectolobiformes; family Hemiscylliidae; genus Chiloscyllium; species Chiloscyllium punctatum. The sequence goes on from NC_092745.1 coordinate 85,008,840, forward strand.
CTTTAGCCTTAAACAAGGGAAGATTGGATTATTGCAAAATTACTGTAGTTATGAGATAAAAAGTGATAGGTTTGTGAGTTAAAAATACATAAAATTTAACATTAGTGAGGATAAAAAATATTTGTCAAGATGAGAGTACAATCAGTCTGTAAGATTACTGCAGGCTTATTACTACTTGAAGATTCTCTTTCTAAATGGTAGGCTTAAAACAGGAAGTCAGATTCAATGTCATAATTTCGGTCCTCAAATATTCAATGTCGGCCTGTACTGGTGGACATAACAGGTCAGCAGGACTTGAAAGAGAGAGGAGGTTTCTCACTATGCTGGAGTTCTTTTGACAGAAGAGCAATTGATTTCCTCCTTCTACTCCCATTGCCTGTGAACATTCCCTGATAATGTCTCTCTCAGTTCTTCCTGGGGCTTCTGCACAAAAGAGCTTTTGTACCATGCCTTGATCACAATCGAACTGATATGTTAACTTCAAATGAGCTGTTGTTCCACCAAGTAAAAATGTTAATTACATTGAGGTCCTTTTCTGTTTCTTGTTCTCCCACAAAATTTTAATCTTTACACCTTTAGAAGGAGCCATGATGTTGTCCAAGGTTACTTAAATTTTACTTGTCTCCTTTTCTAATTAATAGTGAGATGACAGTTCCAGAGGTTTTGAACTGGTCTGATGTATCAGATAGTTGACTGCTGTGACTTCTATCTTGGCAGAAAATTTAAAAATCAACTTAGTTTTTCTTTACAATTATAGATTTTAAACAAGAAATGTTCTTCTAACAGTTTTGTTTTCTTAAAATCTGCAGTGTCACAACAGCATAGACGTGACAGTTTTAAACATGATGACAATTTCCACTCGTGGACAATCCACATCAGAAGATGCATTACAGTATTAAGACAAGTTATCGACTTTTCACATAAGGGTTATTGAAATCTGGTACTTACTGCAAAAAAAGCTCAAGATAATGGATCAATTGAAGTTTTAAGTTTGAAAGCAGGAGAATTGTTAAGTATAGTAATCAGAGATATGGATCAGTGATAGGATCTAAATGATTACTGGAACAAATATTTGAAGGGCCGAATGGCTTCCTCCCGTGTCTGTGTTCCTATACGACATTTATGAGCTTAGAAAAAAAAATTACAATTTGTTAGTACAGTTTCAATAGACTCCATTGTTAAAATAGATTGACCACTTGAGAGGATTTAAACCTTGAATAGATTTAATGATTTTATTTTCTGTATCAAGTGTGTATGAATGGCAGCTATCTTAAATAGTTATAATTTTATTTTTTTCATCTTCACATAGTTCCTCAGGTCTTCCCCAGGGAAAATATGCAGTAGTTTGCGAACATGGAGCTGGCATAAGGTGGGGTACAGTTTGAATTTTGAAGGATGCAGATCCTTATAATAAAAATTAAGCTGAACTCTCAGAGAACTGAGGCAGAGCACCTAAATAGTCCACTTGGCACTTACCCATCTTTGTGCTATCTCAAAGCTGAATCTGAACGCAAGTCTCATATCTTCCTGACATAAATCTGGCTCTCTGTTTTTGGATGTTGCATCTAAGGAGCAGTATGTCAATTGGTGAGGAGAGAGGATCAAGAGCCGATACCTCAGGGACTCCAGAAAAGAAAAAGCCTACATTTGAAAAAAGTAACCATTGCTGGAGATTCTGTGACTAGAATTGTATGATGCACTTGGAAACAAATTGGCTTTGTCCCACTGGTATGGATAATGGAGGAGAGACTTTGAAAGGGGGTGGTGTGATCAGCCATATTAAACATGACAGAGGTGAAGAAGGGCGATAGTGTGCCACCATCATTCTTGCAAATAGTATCGCTTATGGTTTGTTTGGAGCTGTTTCATACTCTGACTCTATGCTACTCAGGTGGAGAACCTGTTGGTGTGATGTAGACTGTGTGATCTATTGAAAGCATACCTGAATGGACCTGAAAACATGCTAAGTTGTTGCCCTCTGGAGAAAACAACTTTACTTAACCCAAATGGACTAAATGCCAAGATTTATTTTTCCAGTGGACCCAAAATCTGAAAATATCACATTTCTGAAAATCAGTTGGTTCCAAGGTTTTGAATGAAGGATTCCCAACATCTGTATACTTGAATATAATTTATTTTGTGCTTGGATTTCTGAATTTTGCATTTATGAGACATGTATTTATCTTCTTTGAGTCTGAAGATTGAATGATTAACTTGTAGCTATTTCTGCTGGTATGTTGAGTTCTTTTAAAAAAACTTGAAGTAACTTTCAGAACTAATATTTTTTACATTAGGATAGTTTACAAATGAGCAAGGTAAACAGTTGTGCATCAAGGTTTCTGTTAGAAAATTCTGGAATATTTTTTAAGCTTAAGGGAAACACCTGAAGCTTGGGAGAAAAGATTGCTTTGGGAGGGATTTAGTTTGTGATAGATCTGTAGAAGTCCTAGAATGAAGATGAGTGTGTAAAGCAATGCTCCTAAGAAAAAGCGAAGATAGAAAATAGCTTACTTTAGAGTAAGGAATTCAACAATAGACTCAGAGCAGAAGTGTTTGAATAAAATCTTCAACAGGTCACTTGAAGCTGGTGTACAAAAACTCCAAGAAGCTCAAAATAGGTTTCATGCTGGCATACAATTCAACAAAATGTGTAAGCTCTCGGGCATTGCAGTGTACCATACAGCTATTATAAACAAAAGGGTACTATATTGAGATTATCGCGCTCTCGATAGTCAACTCATATTTAACAGCACAGGATTAGAATTACTAAGAACACACCTGGTTATAATTGCATTGTTAGTGATGTGATAGTAATGTGTTAGACTCAGGTAGAGAATGATCACTACCTTCATTCATTGATTTTGGCAGTGCAGCAAGGAGTGGTAGTAAACTGTATGAATGGCAGGTTATTGTCAGCCAGATAACCATCTTTGGTTTCCTTTACTCTGTCCAAGTGGTCAGTACCAATCCAAGTAAGATTGATGATATTAAACAAATGGTGACCCCCACAGGATAGAAGGAACTTGCAACATTGCTTTGGATTTTTAATTTCCTCTCGCTATCAATTCCCAACTTTGTGGCCCAAGTGTTTCCATTGAGTGATTTGCTCAAGAAGGAAGTCCCCTATGTGTGGAAAGATGACCACAAATACATCTGCAATTCTTTCAAATCAGGTTCTATTGCAAAATCTTGCCCATAGTAATGCTACAATGTAAGGAAAGCCGCGGTTTTCAAAGTGGATCGCTAAGACCTGGGCACGTATCATTTGCAAGATGAGAAACGCGGTGGCTCAGTGCCTAAACAGCATCAGGGACCTGAGTTCGATTTCAGCCTCGGTTGATTGTCTGTGTGGAGTTTGCACATTCTCCCTGTGTCTGCGTGGGTTTCCTCCCATAGTCCAAAAATGTGCAGGTTAGGTGGATTGGCCATGCTAAATTACCAAATGTGTTCTGGAATGTGCTCGCTGGGTGGATTAACTGGGAAATGTAGGATTACAGGGATGGGGTTGGAGAGTAGGTCTGGGTGGTATGCTCTTCTGAGAGTCAGTGTGGACTTGATGAGCCAAATGTCTGCTTCCATGCTTATGGATTCTGCGATTCTAAAGTCAAATGCCATCTGCGTAGATTATCCAAGCCCCACAAAGACCAAAATGTTCCTCCTGAACATTGATGCTCCAGACTACAAAGTTGAAGACATTTTCACTGTTGATTTTGCATTTGCAATTAGCAGCTGTTGAAGATGATGAATTACAAGAGTTATAAATTATCATTATCTGTGGATATCCTGGCAATATTGAAGAAGTATCTGAGCAGATTTGTTCATTCTGTATGCCCAGAGACAAACTTGGTATGTCACAATTAGTAATTTTTAATGGCAAACAAGTCCTAATGCCTAAAGCATTACCTTAGATACCGTGTTCATGTTTCACAGGATATCCAGGTATTGAACATAAAGGGAAGGCTTTTGGCTCGGGATGAATTAAAATATCAATGACTTGTGAACACATACAGGATATGCCAAGTACATTGATGCAGCAGTAGAGGGGCCCTTTACGTGCACAATATGTTCCACCCACTCCTTGGAGTAGCAACAGCCATATTCACAGTGCATGGGGGACATTACATCCTTATTTCTCTAAATTTCCCATTGTTAGATAACTTTAGTGACACAATAAGTATGACTGATGCTGTCATGGCCAGCACAATTTTCAGTGTGTTCACCGTCCTAGAAAGATGGTGTCTGACAATGATCCACAGTACACTGCCAAACCAATTCAAGATGTGTACGAAATCAGAAGTGATCCATTTCACATCATCACCCCACTCTACCAAAATGTGAGGTACGTACTATCAAGTCATTAAGTGTTCAGCAACAAAACAAGAATTTCGCATTGTATCGCTGCATTTTGGTGCAACACCAAAGGTGACAAGAATGCCATCCTAAACACAAACTCCATGCTTGAAAGGAAATTGTCAGTGACTGTGCCTAGCAATCAAATTCCCAACCATTCTGAGACACAGGCATTTTTCATGAAAGACACCAGAGAATGAAAACGAAACACAATGAACAAATATATAGAGAATGCCCAAAACTGTGGATCTGGCTAAAGAATGTGAGACAGGCATTCAAATACTTGGGTACTAGAAAGGGTTGCTTGAATATGTAACAATCCAGATCGTACAAAGCCATTGTTTATTATGGTGCTACATTATTAAGGAATAGAAACCAGCTCAGACCAATGTACAGCAAATTCCTCATTTACAGATTGAGGAAGAACTTGACGATGATGATTGACTGGTGACGTTGACTTACGGCAATGAGTAGCAACACAAACAAATGCAACCTAGTTACACCAGTATGAAATCACCAGATTAGGACAAGTTATGAAACCTTCAAAATATTATATTAAAGTTTGAAATTTTAGTCTTGCTGATTCTGTTGTACCTATTTGCATTATCATTGATATCATTAACCTTTTTGCAACCATATTTGTTTGGAATAATTTTTTATCTTTGGGAAAAGGGGGCTGTTGTTATATCTTGTATTCAGTATGTCAGCATAACTTGAAGAGATGTACTCATGATCTCATCACCATATCACAGCACATGACATGAAGATAGAAAGGTCTCATACTCCATCTTACTGAAATCACTTAAAGCATGACACACTATTGGAAGCATGGTGCTCTGTCTGACTTATCAGCACAACACTAGCCCAGAGATTATCTTTAATGGAAAGATAGCAGAGTTAACATTGCGGGTCCAGTGACTGAAAAATAGCAGTCGTTCTGAAGAAGGGTCACTGGACCTGAAACTTTAACTCTACATTCTCTCTACAGCTGCTACCAGATCTGAGTATTTCCAGCAATTTCTGTTTTTGCTTCTTATGTCTAGCGTCGACAGTTCTTAGGTATTGTTTTTGGATTAGTGCACTATATATTTCTTGTTTAAAAACACTGCTGATTTATCAACATAGTTTTCATATTGGTGTATGTACAGAACAAAAAAAACACAGTTGGAATCCTATCACCTGGGTGCACAGCTGCACATAAGTGGCCAGTCCACAGAACGTAATTGAAACGTTTGCAATGTTGAAACCACATCCTTCTCACCACACTATATTCACTCGCCACCTCTGCTACCTGCAGCCAAGATTGTTTGGTCTCTCTGGCTTGATTAAGGCAGGTATCTTTTACCTGCTCACTGTTGAAACGAGGTGAGATTGGATTGATAGTTTTCTCTGTGTCATATGGAATAATGTTCAATATCAATAATTGAAGGTACTTCTGAAGTGGACTGTATATTCTCCAAGCTTCTCAAGAGGATTTAACTGTTTATTTGTAGAGCATGTTTCACTTCCTCTTGCACAATAGGCAAGTTCAGTTAAAGTATTCAAGAAGGCTTAATATGATTAGTTAAATAGAAACAAAGTTCAGGGTTATGGGAAAAGGAGATTGGCACAAAGTTAAAATGCTCAGAGAGTCAGTGCCTAGATGATGGGTTAAATAGCTTCTATCTACACTTTAATAATTTTGTGAGGAACGAGATGTGAATAAAAGGGATAATTAATAAGACATATATGACTAAAGATTTAAGGAATTATTTCAAAAAGCATAATTCTTTTCAGAAGACTTGTTTTGGACAGAAAGCAAAATTGGGAGGAAATCTGATCAAAATAACTATATTTCTACAAACTGTCCAAGATTGTAGGTATTAGGCAATGTTGAAAATTTTACTTTAGTTTTTAAATGTCCTATATATTATCAAACATTATTCATCTGTGTGTTTTAATGAGCTGCATGCAATAACAGAAGATGAAAGGAATTTCTTTTCTATCTTTTGTCATTTCTTTCTGCCAATAAGTAAAGAATAGTTCCTTGTAAAGTAACAGGAAATGTTGTATTTCTCTGTATTCTTACTGGGTGGTGAGTTTGAATGATTGAAGTGGCATATCTGAATATGTTGCTTGTACTTTGATAGCAATGTTCTATCACGAACTAACACTGTGAGTGGGTTTTGAAATTTAGTTTATGGTATCTTTGCTCTTTCCTTACAGCAAGTCCCCATGCGACAGCCTCAACTCTACATTTTCCAACGTCTCCCATCATCCAGCAGCCAGGTCCTTATTTCTCGCACACAGCCATCCGCTACCATCCACACCCTAGTCAGGAAACCCTGAAGGAGTTTGTCCAACTGGTCTGCCCTGACACCAGCCAGCAGTCAGGACAGGTGGGGTTCCTAAATGTAAGGCCACTTTTTACTTCTTGTGTTGGTAGTCAGATAATTAGATATTGCCTTCTAGCTGTTATGCACTCTGCATTATTAGAAGCTTGTAAATCAATGTTATGTGTTCACTTTAATCATGGCTGGTGAAACTGTAAGTTTCAAATCATTAAGTGGGTGTGCAATGAAACATTAATAAATGTAAGTTTATCTCTCTCAGTTTCATGATTTGGGCTTTTAAAAGTCCTAGGATTTTATCTATTTTCATTTTGTATGTTCATGCAAATGTATAATATGCTTTTAATACAGTTTGCTTTTCCATTGACATTAGGTATCAGAGTCAACAGTCTTTCATAATTCATTTTAAAAAATCTGAAATAACATGCAAAAAAAGAAAGCCTGGTAAATTTAATCCAGTATCACCACGTAGAGATCTAATCCCTTGTATGGCTATGTTGTGGTTCATCAAAAGATTGAGGAGACCATTTGTTGTACAGTAAAGATTCTCGACATAAAAACAATTCTGCAGATTTTCTTAACTTCTAAAATTGAAAACAGAAACAGTAATACAGTCAGCCACTCTGAGTTTTGACTGAAATACATACATTAAGTTTAGGGTTATGAAAATACTGCACCTTTCCTGTCATTTTTCACAGTGTAAGTTTTGGCAGATGCACTCCTCCTGTGATGAAATAAGCAGCCTTCCTAGATTATTGCTTATAGCTGGGTGCCAGGAGACATGTAACAGTAGATAGGGAATGACTTCACTTCTTCCTCCCAGGGCAGATGCATCCTCACATCAATGTTGCCGAGAACAAGCACTTCACTTTTTTGAGACTAAGGAATCAGCTCACAGACTTGTATCCGAGGAAGATAATTCTCAAAATCAAAGGGACATTTTTAATTGCAAAAGCTAGAACAGCCAGCAAAAACGCTAGTGTGACACTGAAATGTTGCTGATGTGCATTTACAAAGATCCAAAATGTCACAGAGAAAAAGCAGTCTTAATTTCCAATACAAACCTTTTGTCAGATGTTCTTTCAAACATATCTTTATCCAGCTATTGGACATACAGCAAGGTAGATGTGGCTAATGCATTTTTTAAAATATATCTTTAAGTTAGCTGGGGCAAATTCAGCAAAATTTTCGACAGACTAAAATTATATCCTTTAGCTATCCTGCATTGCATAATCTAGAGCTTTAGATGTACTTTGGACATTTAAAGTCACACAAAAGCACTCTGAAGCACTGTGGGTAGAATTAAATTACTAGGGCTGCACTGATTGAGGCATGGTAGAGCAAGTATCTGTCTTTAGATGTGAAATTCAGTCATGAGGGATGATCAGAAAAAGGAATTGAAGTGAGGTAGGGGTAGCCCCTAAAGGGAAACTGCAACTCGGGGAGATTTGAGAAGGAGGATTGATAGCCAGCTGGTGAGTTGGAGCAGGAAATGTACCCAGTGCGTACAATGGTAATTTGAGTAGTGCATTCAATAACATATTGTTCATTGCTATATATGAAAATTGCTCTGAAACATCACCATTATGATTTGCTAATAGAAACTATTTTTTACTTTTTGTGCTAGGGATTCTAGCATTGATGGAAATAGTGCTCATGGCAAAGTTAGAATAGAAGCCTAGTGTGGGAGGAAACTGGGAAGTCAAATTATTTATAAGGTACTTGTTACTGGATCTACTGTATACATGAATTTGAGGTGAAATGCAGTTCTCACAAGCAGACATATTAGCAATGATAGCAAACTGTCAGTTGTGAGCACAGCTACAAAGTCAACTCTGTTGTGGGTGCGGATGGCAGCAAGTAAACCTCAGGGACAGGAGTACAGCAAAATTCTCTCAGATAGAAAAGGCAGTGAAAACTGCATTCTTTGCGTCAAGCTTTTGTTATAGATCTGTCTGCATTTGCATCAGCATATCAGAAGTTTCAGAGCATATCAATGCTTGATTTCAGCATCAGGGTCCGATGTGACACACTGGGCCACAGATATTAATGGACAGTCATTTTGCAATTTTGGATATGTGCTAGATCCAATGGGAAAATGCTAACAAATCCAAATTTAGTAGTCACTTCTGGAGAGATGGTGTTTATAGTGGTAATGTCACTGGCAAAGTAATCAGAGGCCAGTGTTACTGCTCCAGCAGCATGGGTTCAGATGGCAACTGGTGAAACTTTTTACAGAAAGCATTTAGCAGGTATTGTGCCATAATGGAGATCATCATGTAGGGGGTAGCATAGTTGGATGAATAGAAGTTTGGCCGGCTGCCAGATTACAAAGCATGCATAAAAAAAGTTTTGTCTGACTGTTAGTATGAGAGGGGTATGGTCGCACAGCCTGGGTCTTTTTTTTTACAGTTTACATTGATCACAAGATATGGGAATCAAAGGCAAGCTACCTAATATGTTGTGAAGAGGATATAAGGAATTGACAAACCATTGTAGGTTGGTTGAGTAAGTGGACAAAACTTTGGAAGATGGAGTAATTTTCGGAAAAAATCAAGTTGTGTACTTCACAGGAATAAAAAAAGCAGGGTATTATATAAAAGGTGTGAATGGGCAGGCAAGTTAAGTTGAGGCAGAAACTCAACAATGATCGTCTTCTTAGTAAGCACGCTCATGTGACCATAGAGTTGTCTTCTGCTCTTCTTTGTTATCTTACCAATTACTTCCTTTAGTGATCAAGCCCTTTCACCAATTCTTTCTAAGTTTCATTACGTCGTAAAGGAGACTTTTCTTCGTCTATCATATCAGCACAACCACTAGTTCTGTCCTCTTCAGCCAGCCTAGTACAGAGCACATAGAAAGGAGGACTTCCGTTGTACAATTACAGTTCAGTCTAACCTGGATAAAATAAAACAATTGGCTGGAGCCAACTGGTCTTGCACTGTAACTGAGCAACTCTGTGGATCTACTTAATATTGAAATGGGAAAGTCCATGCAGAATTGTGGCAGACTTGGTGACGACTGTGTGTTATGGTTCCGAATCTGCATGAGGGTAATTAGTATATTATTGCTTTTACATAATTTATCTTTCTACAAAGCACAGTAATGACTTAACTCATACTTTTAAGCACCCAAGTAAATTTGTTTAAATGTAAATGTCAACCTCCCTGGTATTTCACTGTCACTTGGTGTCTGCCTTTGCTGCTGACTCAGTGCTTTTAGGCAAAACCTCTGAAGAGGATATTCCAACTCTCTGAGGCATAAAGGTCAGTGGATAAGTGACTGTTTCTGTTTTGTTGACAAAGAAAATAAGTCTCCATTGTCTGTTTGAATTGCATATTATTGAAGCAATTTGTTCATTTCTATGCGTGCATAGGTGGATGGATGCAAAAACATAAATACTTTTGTACAATTTTAAAGTTGGTTACATATAATCAGAACACCTAATTTATCTGCAACTTTCTAACAGACTACTTGCAGTTTGAATCATAACAGATATATGAAACACATTATACTTGAGACATTATTCTACACAAACACGCTTTCAGATATTCCAGACGACACAGGAGTGAATAATGTCTGCAGTGAGTTAGAAGATACATACTTGTCTAGACATCAAATCAATACAGTAACATTTATGCTTGAGTATTCATTTGCTCAGCTCATCTGAAAACTCTTGAATTATTGAATACTATGTGCACGTTCGATATTGTAAAAAACAAGCAGGTTAGCCTGAGATTTCCACAAGCAGGAAACCCGCTTCACTGCAGAGATTTTCATTATAGAAGTAGAACTGCTGATGGATTGTGACCTAAACAATCTTATTCATCAGGATAGATTTCCAATGGAGCATGCAGTTTGACTAGAAATGACGAAAAAGGTTGGAGAAAAATTGCTTGCTCCGAAATACTAACCCAGAATTTCCAGAGCTTCTCTAACACAACACATAAGTAAAGTAGGTGTGACATTGAATTGCTAGCCTCCTGTCTCACTGAGTATGGGGCCTGACTAGAGTTAGTATCAAGATCCTCCAAGAATCCAACCTTAGGGAACTCAAAAATATTCAATGATATAAATAGTTGTACTGAGGATCTCCTCCTCATGTTCCACTTCACAACACAACTCTAACACACATCCCAGGAGAAAGTGAGAACTGCAAATGCTAGAGATCAGAGTCGAAGAATGTGGTGCTGGAAAAGCACAGCTGGTCAGGCAGCATCTGAGGAGCAGGAGAGTCAATGTTTCTAGCATAAACCCTTCATCATGAAGGTGCTGAGAGATGAATGGGAGGGAAGTGGGACTGGGAGGAAGCTGGCAATGCAAAAGGTAGAAAAAGGTGGAGGTAAAGGTGATAGGTCAGAGAGGAGGGTGGAGCAGATAGGTGGGAAGGAAGATGGGCAGGTAGGACAGTTCAAGAGGGTAGTGCCGAGTTGGAAGGTTGGATCTGGTGTAAGATGTAATCTGAACGTCCACGAACGTCATCTACTGTGTCCATTGCTCTCGATGTAGTCTCTTCTATATTGGGAAGACAGGACACCAACTTACGGAATGGTTCAGAGAACATGTCTGGGACACACGCATGAAACAACCCCACCACCCTACACTTTATCTCCCCGTCCCTCCACCGCCAAACTCTCGCCACCCAATACCTGGAGGAAGAATGCCTCATCTTCTGCCTTTGGGACCTTCCAAGCACATGGGATCAACGTGGATTTCACCAGTTGCCTCATTGCCCCTTGCCCCACCTTATTCCAGGGCCAACCTTCCAACTTGGCACTGCCCTCTTGAACTGTCCTACCTGTCCATCTTCCTGCCCACCTGTCTGCTCCACCCTCCTCTCCGATCTATCACCTTCATCTACCTATTGCATTCCCAGCTACCTTCCCCACTACCCCACCCACCTTCCATTTATCTCTGAGCCCCATCATTCCTGATGAAGGGCTTATGCTCAAAACTTCGACTCTCCTGCTCCTCGGATGCTGCCTGACCGGCTGTGTTTTTTCCAGCACCACACTCTTTGCCTCTAACACAATATCTCACCAAGTCTGCATCAAGGTGTACATTATTCTTCTCAGGGACAATGCACTTCCATGATGCTATGCCAATCAAGCACCCAGCATGAGGATGGGGAAGCAGGAGAGGATCTCAAAAACAATAACAAATTGCACTTATTTATAGTGTATTTAATATAAATGAAACATCCAAAGGCAGTTTTTTTATGAAACAAATTTACATGGGGTATGGGGATCACTGGCAAGGTCACAATTTGTTTTGTGTCCATAATTACCCTCTATTATTTGCTTAGGCTGTTTTCAGAGCACAGTTAAGAGTCAACAACATTGTTGTGGGTCTGGAGTCACATGTAGGCCACACCAAATAAAGATGTCAGATTTCCATTCCCAAAGGATATTAGTGAACCAAATGGGTTTTTACAACCATGGTTGTATAGTTCCCATTATATCAACTCTTAGTTCCGGATTTTATTGAATTCATGTAGGAAACAGATCCCGTGTGGGGTAGTCTCATTCTAGTCTGTGTGGTTAATCTCCCAAGGTATTTCTTACATAAAATAAAGGCCACTGTAGTAATTTTGAAATAGCAAATCATAAGGCAAGTAGGGGAGATAAACAGAGTTGGCTGGAGCATGAGACATTTTCTGTGCTGTTGACTGAGGGGCTAAATTATGCCGAAAAATGAAATACAGGCCTTCCACTATTGGAAGCTAAGTAAGATTATAAAAGAGTTTGCCATTATACGTGAGGATGCAAACATTTATAATGTAACAGGTTGGCATAAACAAGGAACATAAATGAGACGATAAGCTGTGTGAAGTTGTCCAGAGGGCAGTGGAGGCCCAGTCTCTGGATTCTTTTAAGAAAGAATTGGATAGAGCTCTTAAAGATAGTGGAGTCAAGGGGTATGGAGATAAGGCTGGAACAGGATACTGATTAGGAATGATCAGCCATGATCATATTGAATGGCGGTGCAGGCTCGAAGGGCAGAATGGCCTACTCCTGCATCTATTGTCTATTGTCTATAATCAAATATTTCATCCAGATTCTGGATGTTTCCTTTGACAGGTCATATGAATATATTAATTAAGAGCTAGGATAAACCACTTAGCCCTTGAAGCCTACTTGATTCGTCAATAAAATGATGCTGATTTGATTGAGGCCTCAACCTCAGGTTGAGTGAGTGAACAAATGTGCCGTTATCCACTTTGGTAGCAAAAACAGGGCAGAATATTATCTGAATGGCAATAAATTGGGAAAGGGGAATGTGCAGTGAATCCTGTGTGTCCTTGTGCATCAGCTTCTAAATGTAAGGGTGTCAGTACAGCATGTGGTGAAGGAGACAAATGTTATGCTGGTCATCATTGCACGAGAATTCGAGTGCGGAGCGGAGATATAAGGCTGCAATTGGACAGGGTCTTGGTGAAATCGTGCCAGGAGTATTGTGTGCATTATTGGTCTCCTTGTATGAGGAAGGATGTTTTGCCTAGAAAGTGACGTAAAGAAGGTTTGCCAGATCGATTCCTAGGATGGCAAGACTGACATCTGAAGAGAGATTAGATCAATTAGGACAATATTCACTGGAGTTTAGAACAATGAAGGGGGAATCTCATAGAAACTTAGGAAATTCTAACACAACTCTACAAAGTAAATACAAAAAGGATGTTCTTGATAACCTGGATGTCCAGAACTAGGGGTCACGGTTTAGAGATACCAAAGAGGTCCTTTAGGACTGAGATGACTTCACCCATAAATTAGCGAGCCCATGGAATTTTCTGCCACAGAAAGCATTTAAGGCCAAAACATTAAATGCTTTCAAGAAGTTAAATATAATTCTTAGTATTAAAGGGATCAAATGGTTTAGGAGCAAGCAGGAACAGGGTATTGAGTTAAATGATCAGCCATGATCAGAGGGATGGTAGAGTATGTTTCTAGCTCCTACTTTATATAATTGGTACAGATATTGTCATTGAGAATGCAGACATTAATACTGATTGACAGTTAATAGCCAGACTTGGTTTTAAAATTTAAACCAGATAGGTTGACTCTGAATGGTCAGGGTATTTCCCTGAGAAATAAACCATTGAGCAAATGTCACCGATTTTGTTGAATTGAATTAGATGCATTGCATGTACATATTCTCTCTGCTTGCAAATAATGCACTTGACATCCAGAGTTATCCAGAAAATATTGTCCAATTACAAAATCACATCTAATGTCAGACATTGTGTTGCAAATGCTGCATGTGTGGTGGATCAGAACATTGTTAGTTGCAGACATACAAGTAATATACTGCTGATATGATCTGTCAGTTTATGGGATTTACAGCCGATGTACCTGGCATCACAATGACACTGAAATTCATGCACCACATTGTCCATCTGTGTGACAAGCCAACATCTTTTCATTTTGACAGCAGTATCCTGTTACTGGTGAACACCATGCAGCATGAAACAGCTGTTTATCAAATTATAAAGATAAATTGCCCATTCAAGGTAACCTGGAGTAGACTGAGTACTTTTCAGGACCAAGAGTGGCTGCTTTAGGACTGTCCATAAGTTTGTGAGATGTATATCAGAAAGGATCCAATTAGGCAGCCAAAGATGGCTTTGATACATTTTATTTCAGCATCAAGTTTGCAGAATGAAGAAATGGCTCAGACCCTGTTTACGAGGTTTCTGGGAAAGCCAATCTTACAGCATGTGGAACTGTAGGAATCTCAATGTCTGTACTGACAAGTGAAGGTAGGTTTGTAATAGAAGTTCCCCTGGAGAATTTCTCAACAAGAAAATTGAGGAAAGGGAGCTCACTTGACTCAAATATGAAATTGAGTGCAGGATGGAGTTTGTTAAGACCAAAAAGCAAACTCCAACATGCAGCAGCAGATTCAAATATAGCAAATGTATCATCACGATACTGGAAGTATGCAAGAGGTCGGAAATTAGGTGTCATTTCATTGAAGATGAATTTCTCATGGAATCCAGTGAAATTGTTTGTAGGATATGAGCCCAGCAGAGATCCCATAGCAACATTATCCATTTGGGGATTTGTGGAATCATTGAAACTGAACTCAACTGTGTCAGTTGCTGAGTTCATAAGTTCAATGAATACTGACTCAAGCAATGGTGGTGGATCTAGGTTACTATGATATAGTTTTGCAGTACAGATGTCCAAAGCTTCTATAAGTGGTACATTGGAACAAGCAGTTTCAACAGAGCACACAGAAACTGCAAGGCTATCAATGTGCAAATCCTTTGTGGTCTTCATAAATGTGAAGTATGTAAATATCATTGTTTGCTTAAAACAGGTTGTAGCAATTCACCCAACCATTTTGGCTAGTTCATGTTATGCAGAACTGATCATAGATTAGAAAGGACATGAAAAGATACCACTACTTTGATTCCGGAGTACATACATGGATGCAGTCAGCCATATGGATGAATCTTATCATATATGCAACTTGGTAGTGCATTCTGCTTACACAAGACCAGCAAATGCTTTTTCAGTTTTCATTTTACTAAGGCCATCAGGTCATTATTAATGGATACGAATTTGGACCTGTTGTTAAGAATGACGTGTATTTGGTGGATATGGTTACACTGTTAAGGATGATATTCTCATCCCTCTGTTGCTTTAATGATTTGTATATCCTGGTTGGCACTAAGGTCTCACAATGCAAACTGGCATTCACATTGCATTTAAAAATCAGACAAGTCATTTGGAATGCTGCAATATTCATGTACTAGATCAGCTAGACAGACTTGCAAGGATTGGTGTCTTTGAAGGACACTGGTTGTGGCAGCATACCTTAGAGTAGAGGAATTCAAGCGAAGCAAATATCTCTTCCCATTGATGACATAAAGGCACACCAAAATTGAAGACAAACTCTTTGCTTTAAGACAGTCCATGATCAGAGAGAGGCATCATGAATTGCTTTGCTTCTGCTTTTGTGAATTTATTGTGTTTTAAGCACATGTTGTTTATGGTGCGGTCATCTATTGAAGCAAGATCTCAGCATAAATAAAGATTAAACCAATCCTCACTGTTAATTGGCAATCAACATAATGATGTACTATCGCCTTTAATAATCAGAGTCCACTCCTCAACCAATCAGCATTCTCCTCTCATACAATATTGATGTTGATATTGTATTCTTGTGAATGTCCTACTGCGGGAAAGATGAAAAGCTTTGACAAAATGTAACTTCTTTCAGAAATGCTTATGTTCAGTTCATGCATTTAGACAGCAAGGAGTGATGATGAGCCCCAGCTACAGAAGATAGTTTTGATCGTTCAGTTCCATTATAGCAGGTTCTTTCGGGTAACATTTTCAGAGACCATTGAATACTTTAAACTGAAAGCAAATGCCACTGTTCAGATTTTATTTATTTACTTGCATTTTGCTTTGCCAATGATGAAACAGAATGTTGAATCGTTTGTGATATCATGTAAGTTGTGGCATTCTGTAATGGAATATTTCAACTACGTGGTTGCAATCAATAATGTCTTGCACTTTCAGAAATTCTACCATTCTAAAATTGCAGAACTGTATCAGAGTGCTGTTGGTGTCCATGGCAATCAGATGAAATCTGATGCTCACATAAATAGTGTGTCAGTGACCTATTTCACACTCTTCACACTGCCGATTGGTTTTGCTATGTTCTGAATGGGCATTTGAAGTTATCCCAATACAATTAAATTGAGTAGACAATTGTTAGTGTGACTGCAAGTTTATTTGCAGCTTAAAATATAACTCTACTGGCAGATTGCAGCTTGTGTAATCTTGTGTCAGGGTGTTCCACTTGTCTAAAGTATAGCCTGCCGTACCTGGGCATCCATTGCATGTTTCTGCTCTTTTTGAGAAAAGCAACAATACAGTAACCCTCTCAGGACTTCAGCAAGAAAGTCAAGGGCTTGAGTTAAAGGAGATGGGGTAAAGAACCACCTTCCCACCCCACCATAACGAAAGTTGCAGTGATGGTGCATACTTTTTTTTGCAGTTTTATTTCTCACCTTTTTAAACTGATTTTCATTCATAGCTCAACCCATAAAGAACTTAAACAGCACTCTTACAGGATATGTAAAGCAGATGGCATGATATGGATGGGAAATAGAGTTATAGTGTACCTACATCATTGTGCACTGCCTTAGCTGCTTCTATTGGAAAACTGACAGGGACTCTCTGAACTAATAGAAATCCTAATGGAAAATTCAGACAAGAGGTAGAATAGCTCTGGTTCATTCTGAACAAATCTCCAAATAGTTTCTGATCAGAAATGCTGACTGGACACTATATCTCTGATCAGAAAATCCAGGCTGTGTATCTTTGCTCATCATAAAGAGAGCACAAAGGTGAGGTTCACTAATTAATAAATAAAAGAATGAGAAATATTTCATGAAAGCACTCTCAGCTGAACTGTGCTGTGAAGTCCTGCAACAACTATTGCCAGATATTACTGGATATAGTGAAACCAGAATCAGAAGTGGGTAATACAGTCACATAGATTATAAGTGGTAAGCAAATAAAAAGAAGAAACTGCCCAGAGGGTGGATCAACAACAGTTGTAATGGATATTGAACCCCATAAAGGAAACAATAAATTAAGAGATTGAGGATCATCAGAGGAACTCTCTTATTTTTAGGGTGGTTTCTGATCCTGCTGGGAGTGAATGTCACGACTTTTAACATTATGCTTCAGCAAATATCAAAAGGACTCATTTACATTGGCACTCATTGCTGCAAAGAGAGTATATCTGAAGCTTTGATTTTGCACAGACCACCAATATACTCAGCAGAACAAACTATAATCAGTATGAAAAGGAGTATAGTTGTCCCTCATGGATTGTTTTCTCAAGTCAAGGAACATCATTATAAGCTTATGTGTCTGCACACTGCCAGCAATTCCTTGGCTATATAAACCTGAAAACAATATAATTCCAAGAATATGCAAATAGTTTATTACCATTGTCAGAAAGTTATGCATGTTAGTGCGTGCTTTCTTGGGAATATACCTAATTTCGTTCTGAGACAATTCAACACTTCAACAATTCTATAACGACCAAGGGAAAGAAGATTGATAGTTAAGTTATGTTGTGCAGCCATGCCTAATGCATAAACTCCATATACCAGCAGAAGACAAATTCATAAACACATGCACAAACAAGGAGCCTCATGGGGAAAGCATTTGGAAAGTCTATTAGTGCTTCACATAATTGCATAGATCAAATGACCCATCCCTACAGTATTCCACAGAGCTAGTGGACAAAACTGGGGCACTGTTACATGTGGCATAATATAGACCTAATCAAGAGGACCATAAAAGGAGCCAGGAACAACATATATCTATTGCAGCCAAGAAGTCAGTCATGCACTGAAGCTTTGACTTTTCTCTAATTGCCCAATATAAATTTCCATTGGGTGTCATGAACTTGAAGGATTGTTTCTTGGAGTTGGTTATGATTTTTCAGATTCTTGAAGAGGGGAAGATAAAATTTGTTTCAAAAAGCAAAATGTAAAAAGTTACATGGAGAAATGGAAAGCAAACTGCTATTAGATTAGATTACTTACAGTGTGGAAACAGGCCCTTCGGCCCAACAAGTCCACACCGCCCCGCCGAAGCGCAACCCACCCATACCCCTACATCTACCCCTTACCTAACACTACGGGCAATTTAGCATGGCCAATTCACCTGACCTGCACATCTTTGGACTGTGGGAGGAAACCGGAGCACCCGAAGGAAACCCATGCAGACATGGGGAGAACATGCAAACTCCACACAGTCAGTCGCCTGAGGCGGGAATTGAACCCGGGTCTCTGGCGCTGTGAGGCAGCAGTGCTAACCACTGTGCCACCGTGCCGCCCATACTGTCTTGTATCATAACTGTTGATTATTATTACGAAACACATTGATGTAAAAGTTTTCTTCAGCAACAGCACAATGAGCAAAACCAAATCAGCCAGTGCTACACCTGCCCCATTTCTCAGTAGGCTAATTCTACTTAAGATTGTGAAAAGTCAAAGGTAAAAGCACACTCCAGGTATGTCTTCTGTATTAAGAAAGCATTGTTATTTTATCTTGAACCACATTGCCTTGTAATTGAAACTTCTTCCATAGCTTCTGCCATGTTCAGGAAATGATTGACTCAGCAATGAGGTATTGCCAGGTTTCCTGAAGTCATCATAGGAATCCTCCATGAACAAACATTGAGACCTATGTTATGAATCTGAATTGTAATCAATTGTAACCCTCTTGATGTTGATAATGTGTGGAATTCAGTTAAGGTAATGCTATTGAATGTCAAGGAGCAATGGTTGGATTCTCACTTCTTTAAGACAGTCTTTGCCTGACAATTGTGTGCCACATGTAACAGTGCCCCAATTTTGTCCACTAGCTCTGTGGACCACTCATCATCTTAAGCCTGGATGTTGTCCTGGCCTAGCTGCATGTAGGCTCCTTCAGTGTCTGAGGAATCATGAATTGTTCTCAGCGTTATATAATCATCAGCGAACATCCCACTTTTCACTCTCCAATGGAAGGAATGTCATTGACGAAGCAGCTGAAGATGGTTGGCCTGAGGAACTCATGCAGAGAAGTCCTGACACTGAAATGCTTGTTCACCAACAATCAAAACCATCTTGCATTTGCTGGACATGATCCAATCGGTGTAATATATTACCCTGATTCCCATTGACTCCAGTTTTGATTCGGTTTCTTAATACCATACTCAGTCAAACTCTGCCTTGTTGTCAAGGACTGTCACATTCTTCTCACTTCTAGAATTCAGATCTTTTGTCTGTTTTTGGACCAAAGCTGTAATGAGATCAGGAGTCTAGTGTTCCTGGCAGAATTAGCATCAGCGAACATGTCATTCCCCTGTAAGAACCACTTGATAGCATTGCCGACATGATCAAGTGGACTAATAAGGTGGTAAATGCCCTTTTTTGTGGTTCTGAACAATTTTCTGTATTCTCAGGTAGATGCCAGTGTTATTATTGTACCAAAAGTTTGGTGAGAAGTATAACAAGTTCTGGAGCATATCTTCAGTATTATTCCTGGAGTGTTGTCAAGGCACATGACCTCAGCAATATCCAGTGCCTTCAGCCTTTCCTTCACTGCTATGTAGTGAATTAAATCAGCTGAAGCTTCATTTCTGTGATGCTGGGGACCTCAGGAGGAGGCCAAGATGGATCATCAACTTGGCACTTCTGGCTGAAGATAGTTACAAAAGTGCTGCTGTTGTTTTTAATTTTCTTTTCAAAAAAGGGCAGAAAGGAACGTGCCTTATTCTCCTCAAGAAATGCTATTCACCACTGCAACCATGGTGCATCAATGGTGGACAAAATGAATGTTTCAGCCAGTGAATGTGGTCCCAAATACATAGACTACCTTTTTTCTGGATGGTGGCTAATGTCTTGGTTTTGCTCAAGCTACATTTGTTAGACAAACGGAGAGTATTCCATCACATACACACTTTGTGTCTTTTAGGTGGAAATCTATTCATGATGCCATTGATTAATACAAGACTAGGGAGTTGGACATCTGTGAAGTTTTGAAACCTATCACGGTTGGTACCCCTTTAACAGAAAGAAAGAAATTATCCCTTTCCAACCTGATGTAGTCTTCTAACTTAGGAATTACATAGAAATCTGTTTTTGTCACTGTATTTACTTTTCTGTAGTCTATATGCAGAATTGAGTGGGTCCATTCAGTTTAGGAACTAACACCACGGGTGAACTCCAGCTTCTTTGTCTGGGTTCGTTCAACTGATTGTACAACAAGATTGCATCTCTGTTTACTGTAGAGCTTGTCTCTCTGGGCTCAACCAATAAGGATGTTGCATCATTAGCGCTAAGTTTCCTGCTTCTGCATTATGTCTAACCTAACATCTTATATCCAGGTGTATAATGACAGATTTCCTTGTTTTCCTAAGTAACCTTACTAGATCTTTCATTTTCCTTCCTGCAAATGCAATAACACCATACCTAAGTCTCCCCGTATTTGTAACTGGCTAATTGAGTGCTAGAGCTGCAACAAAATTGTGACCTTCCAAATTCTCCTTCCACCTCTTATTCTCACTGTCATTTTCCACTACTCTTACCACCTCATAGACTTACTTTTCACTTTCTTCTCTGAGATTATACCACTTCAACATATTCACATGGCATAATCAGTTTTTCTTTCTGTGGTCAGGAATATCTATCAGATAAGTCACTTTACTAAGCCTTCTAGTTGCCTTGTAGGGAGCACTGAATTTTGCTTTCAGACATTCAGCTTGTAAAGACAATAATACCAGTACTTTGTTTCCTACGTGAAACATTTTTGATGTAGCATCCTTACTGCCCATTCCTTCATTTTTGCTTATAAATGTTGAAATGTACTTATGTGACTTCTGGCAAGTGGGAATAGATTGGGTTAGGATATCTGGTCGGCATGGACGAGTTGGACCAAAGGGTCTGTTTCCATTCTGTACATTCTGTATGAGTCTGTCTTTACATGCTTCTGTGTCCCACTGTAGAAACTTAGACATCTCATCCAGCATTCAAGAACTTTTCCTCAATCAGGACTTCTTATCTCATAATTATAGTTCAATTCATACGGACTAAATCCAGGAGATTCAGTTGGGGAATCTCTAATAGTAAACAATAAGAAATCTAAGTTTTTGTCCCAAACCTGTGGGTATTCATATCAATAGGCATTAATCACTGTTTTGAGAGTTTGATGACTTCTCTTCAAAGCTCCCTGTGTTTGTGGATGATAAGAGGAAGATATCAACTATTTTATACCCAGATTGTCCTAAATAGGTTAGAATCTTGGTTAGATTGTATCTCAGTTGGATGTCCACAACTGGTAAAAATCTAAGTTACTGCTGCTTTAGATGTAGTTATCCTCAAAGGAATAGTTTTTTGGAAATTAGGTTGTCATATCCATAATTGAAAGGATAGCTCATGTCATTCTTGGTCATGATCCAAAACAATCTATGAAAACTTCAAAAACTCAGATGCATATTAAAGGTGCCACTTTGGTTACGTGCTGATATAGTCCTAATACTTGACATATTTTACAGAATTGCACTAGGTCCTTCTGAAGTTTTAGCCAGGTAAAATGCCTGTCTTTACTGATGTTTGAGTTTTCAGTATTCCTACATGTCCTACCATAGATACTTCAGATATTACTCATAATATCTCCTTACATATTTGGGTGGCCCCATTCGCTGATGAATAACCATCCATTCCTGATCCACAGATCTGCGAGGGTCTCTCCACTTCATCAGAACTTTATTTTAATGCAATATTACTCTGGAATTCCTTCAGTCTCAGCTTCAGTGTGAGCTGTTTGTACTAACTTACTTAACTCTGGATCTGCTTCTTGACCCTCAGTCAATGAAGACATACCAAATACTACTTTTGAATTATTCCCATCTAAAATAAAATTTCAGCTAATCTAACATGTACTTGGGTCTTTCTTTGATCTCTGGTGATGGATTTTGTTTAGCCATTGCCCTGGTCACCACACCTAGGATAAAAAAACACCTGTAACTTCTGTTTTTTTAATCTCATTCAAACGTTCCGTGATTATCAGGGGAAGTTATAACTTTACTGGAGCTAAATTATTCCTTTTGAACTCGAGTCAAAATTTTTTGCAGTTTCTTAATAACTCCTTAATAATTCACCACACAAGTCCCATTCAAATTATATATGTTGTACAATTAAACTGGGATATACTCTGCACTTACGCCTTTTACTAACATTTTGGCTTTCATTCACAATAGAGGGAAAATATATCCTTTTTCCCACAAAAGAGTTTAGGGAGCTCTTGGTATCCCCTAATATAGTTGTGGCTTCAGCAATATCATTTGAAGCAAAAGAGGTTATCTTCCTATATGACAAAATCCTTTTATATCTCTCATTTGCTTTACTCATATTTTCTGCAATTATGGCTGTTTTTGCCTCTGCTGTTTTGGTTTTAGTTAAAGTTACAATTTGATCTGCGCCATTTTTCTTCCAAATGACCTTTTTGGACTCACTCTGATGAATCCCAGTAAGTTCCATGGGCTCCGCTTGCAACTCGCAGCATTCTGAATGAAGGAAAGTGTCTCACTTTACTGCAATCCAAACACCTCTGAAGAGGAGACTTGTGGCATTCCAGCAGTCCTTTCCTCATCTTGGCTACTTTTCTTCCTCTTACTGTCTGATCCGCTACTCTTCTTGTGTCTTGTGGAGAGGGGGGGGGGGGGAACAAGAATAAAAGGTTCCGTTTTGTGGGTCAGCTCCAATTGTAAGCCATTAATGCTGTTTATCGAATAGTTGCAACTCTGTGCTTAACAACGTAGTTTCTTATCTTCCAGGAGAATGATCCCTCTTAAAGCTTCATATGCAGATATCCAGATACCAAAATTACTTTTCTCAATCCTTTCAAATTCAAGGTTGATTTGTCCAGGCTGTTTCCTTACATTCTGGAACTTTTCTCTTCACTCTTCTGAAATTAACTTGTGCACTCAAAGTAATCTGCATTAAAATGTCATAAATGTTAGAAGCTTCCTCTGATGGTGAAGCATAAATTGCCTGTTCTCTACCATTGCGTCAGCAATATCCAGCTGTCATTTAGCAACTTTATCTGGTTCGCAATTTTCTCAAACAGCATCAAGAATCCTATACACTGTTTTCCTCAAATGTTGGTTGGGTCTGTGGGCTTTAGATTATGACTCATATTTTTCATCGTCACAGCTTACATCAGCATCAGATGGTTCTTTTTTCAAATGTTATCATTTAAAGTTTCATCTCTCTCTCTTTCGAAACTCTAGTTTCCTGAGCCCTCTTTCTCTGTCTTTTCTCTCTGATATTGAAGGTCTTTTAAACGCTAGATCCTTTTGTCTCTGCACTGCTTCAATTCTCTTTTATGTTCAAACTATTTAACTGTAACTCAATGTGAACAGGTACTTGGTGCTGTGTATCTCTATAAAGACTAAATTATTTGTACCTTTTTACGTTTTTAACCCTGGCATACAATTCCACTTCTGGTGGGCTTGCCAATTCAATCAATTTGGCAATTGTGATCTCTTTTTAATTCAACAGGTATAGCTGCTGCACCTTTAGGAAAGCTTTTTCAGCTTTTCATGTGAACTTCCTGGTGTTTATTGTTTTAATGGTTTTCACTTGCTATAATTCCACATCCAATATTTCATTGTCTTTGTTGCAAAATTTCAGACAAGTCTAGTGACTTTTCATAAATATGAGTGATGCATGGAAAATTGATGGAAAATTGAACTTGGCTATTCCTGGACTTGTCACAAATAGAAAATTCCCTTAAAAGCCAAACTGCCCAATCTTACCTAACTGTCTTATTTAGGCTAAATGAGTATGCACACCGATTTTGTTCATTAACAAGAAAATAACTTTATTGCAATCGAGCTGTTTATAATCTGTTCTGAAAAAGAGTTATATTAAACTCAAAAGGTTAAATCTTTCTCTCCACTGATACTACTGTACTTTCTGAGTTTCTCCAGCATTTTCTGTCCTTACTTCAGATTTCCAGTACCTGCAGTATTTTGCTTTTATTTGTTTATAATCAATGGCATGGAAGAAACATGAATTAACTTGTAACTCTATGATTTAAACACTACCCCATTTTAAAATTCCCGGATACATGCAAACAAAAGCAGTAAATGACAAAACCTGGATATTGTGGTGGGAGGGGTGCGATGGAAAAAGAGGGGGAGAAAGGAAGAGAAACACTAGTCTGGACCACAGAAGTTGTTTTTTTGGTTCCTTCCACTTCCTTCAATTCATTGTAAATGAGGTGGGGTTGTTTGACCAGTGCTGCCTTTCATTCACTGGTTGAGAATTTACCCTTTTCAGTGTCTCAAACTTTGTTTCCCCTCTTTTCCATGCAGTAAACAATTTGCAGATACATTTTTACAGAGAAAATGGTGAGTGAGATGCCTGTTCTTCACAGGCTCGATATTCCTGCTATATTGCCTATATACAAGGCTGCAGTCACTGACCCAAAAACCAGTCAGGTAGTTGTTACTCTGCTGAACCCTCCAGAGACCATAACTTCTGGTCAGTTAAAAAATCAATTGGAGGACTGACTCTGGGCAAAACTGCCCTAAACAAGTGCACATGGAGTTGAAATGTTGAGCATTCTCCCCCAATGCTCGAATAAGGCAATATTGTAATACAACTCACAATGAGTTCCAGTAATTTATTTTTAAAATGACAGCATCATTTTTCAGTTTCTTTTGTTTAAAACAATGTCTTTTCACTTTTCACAGTTCAAAAAATAAAAGTGGACTTTACAAGGATGAGTAAAGAATGAAGTTTGATGCATGTAATTGAATACAAGAGTCTGACTAGGGCACATCTTAGGAAGAAAATTGTAAGAGACATTATGTTGGGAAGACTTCAAGGAAGAAGGAAAAAGAAAGTATGGTGGTGGGTGGTTTGAAAATTGAATTAAGTTACAGACAAATAAAAAAGCTAACACAGGACTGAAAGACTACAGTGAGCCACATGAGCTATGGCACACATAACATTGACTAGCATCACTATGGGCTAGTACTTTGAAACAAATTGAAATCATGCATTGCATAATCAGAAATCAGATTTAATATGGTATCTATTATAAAACGCTATTTAATGTTATTTAATACTGCTTCCATGATCTAAAAAGGTAATTAATATGTTTGTATTTTACTACCTCTGCTGCCACTGATGAAGTAATGTTTAGGACTTGTGAATTTTATGCTCTTCCACAATTTCAATTTCATTTCACAGAAGTGATTAAAAACACATTTGTCCTCCATGTTTGAGTGCAAGACTGTCAGCTGCTTAAGTTATTATCTAAAATACCAGTGGGGAGAGCTGAAGACTTTGTCATACTTTGTTTGCCCATTTCTTTTCAGTATCTACTACAGAATATAATAAGAGTGGCACAGCTTTGAGATGAACATAGAGATGCGTAATGTAGAAAGTCTGTTATTAATATCACACTGTCAAATATAATTTTGGGTCCCTGGCTTGACCAGGCTTATACAGTATTTGGAGGATTTAACAAAATTAATCAATAATGTGGATAGTTTGAGAAAGAGAAATTCTGTTGTTTTAACTTCCTACAGTATCACAATTCTTTTATCCTGATGCCTCCATTAGCAGTAATCTTTGTTTACAAAGCCTTTTCTTCCAGCTGTGGTCTTGACTTATTATTTTTACTCTGTTCCACAGCCCAATGGAAGCAGCCAGGGCAAAGTCCATAATCCATTCCTTCCCACTCCAATGTTGCCACCTCCACCTCCTCCACCTATGGCCAGGCCTGTGCCTTTGCCAGTGCCAGACACAAAACCAACTACCACATCTACAGATGGAGGAGCAGCATCACCTACTTCACCCAGTAAGTTTACTTCAGCAAAACCCCTGTAATTGTATCAAAATATGTAATGCCAGCCTTTTCAAGTCAAGCACTAGGTCACTTGTTTTTCATATGAATACATATTTAGACACAAGTTGGTTAAACCTTTGTCTTTCAAAACCTGCTGCCCATCAAAGTCATTTGTCTGAATGGAAAAAATCAGTTTTATTCCTTTCTTCTAATGTGAGGCGTTTTCTTCCTGTGGTTATCTATTTGTTGGCTTCCAGATAAATGCTTTACATTGTACTTACTTTTGTTTCTGTTTGAATTTCTTTTTTTTTTAACTCCGTAAACTACAAAAAAATCCACAAAGTGAAAATTGCTCCATTTTCTTAGTATCGCCTTTCAGAATTGTTCCTTTAATGTGGCAAAGAGCATATCAGCAAAATGCCTTTGTACGTATTGGAGTATTTCTAATTGTCAGCGACCCATTTCTCTCCCATTAAAAGGGAGGCAAGCAGAGAAAAGTAAGACATTTTTGACAATCTATCCAATTTCTAGGTAGGCCTTTAAATAGATCCAACATTGTTCAACAATAACAATAACTTGTACCGTGGAAGTCCTGAAATATTAATTAAGTTATTATGGGGAGGGTTCTCATTATTCCAAAAAGAGGAAAACACCTTTACTTAACTCATCACTGAGTTAAAAGTTGAAATAAAAATAGAAATCTTATTAAGCATTCCAGCTATAACTTGGTTTCACTTTTTTGATTCCAGCATTCACATTGTAATGGACTTCCACTGTTGTAGCACTTTTAAAGTAATGCAACATGTTAAGGTGCTTCATTGAAGCATTGTAAAACCAATTATGACTCCAAATTGTGTAATGCAATATTAGATGAAGTAACCAAAAGCTTGGTCAAAGAGCAAAGGATAATGTAGTGTTTTAAAAAAGGAAAGCAAAGTAGAGTGATGCAGGGAGGGTATTCCACACCTTGAGGCCTAGGAAACTTAAGATACAGCCAGTGGTGGGGCATCAAAAAATGGGGGTTTAGTCAAGAGGCAAGAATTAGATGAGAGCAGATATCTTGGAGGGCTATGGAGCTGGAGGAGCCCACAGAGATAGGGAAGGGCAAGGCATTGGAGGGATTGAAAAATGGATGAAAATGTTAAAAGCGCAGTGTTCCCTATCCAAGAAATGTATTCTGGTATTATATGCTACATTGTGATTTAAATGTGCAAATTGCCAGATATGCCCCTTGCTTTTCTTATGGGGACTACTAAAAGCCACTAAAGGAAATATGTGTTTTTGTCGGTTGTTTTTAAAAGACATTTTAGGGCCAAGAGAAACAATCATGCTCCAAGTTGAAATTCCCATCCACAGATATAAGGGAACTTGATTTTTTTTCTCACTCCTCCACCTTTAGTCAGTATTGTGATATCTAGATTGCACCAATTGTTTCATGTATTGATTCATAGACACATCAAATCATTACCGTGCCAACACATCAGTAATCAGCAGTACACCACACACTGGATAAACTTGGTCTCTGGTGATGTTTGACTGAGATAAGTAATTCGCACAAATCTTCAGATTTTTCCTGGTAATAACATAATCGTAAGAAAGGTTAGAAAACATAAGCACACAATCGATTGTTTGAGGCTTATCCTTAGGACAGTTTTGTTAAAGCACCATACTATCTGTAACCAGCCTGATGGTGATAAAATATAAAGGCAAGCAAATTCTGCCTGCTTGATGAAATCATAGATTGGAAACTGCTATTCTCTAGTGAATCACAGCAACTTTACTATATTTGGACAAAAATAATATGATCTGTAGTAAATTCTGGCTAAATGTAATGAAACATTGTAGAACTCAGCAGAAAATGCTACAGTTATGTTGTTAAAGGCATAAGGGAAAATGGAAAATATAGTTTGCCACCAGTCTAATTGAGGCAATGATGTACTTAAACAACATTATACATTTTTTTTATTCATTATTTGTGGATTTGCCTATGATTAACTACACTTGCCTCCTGGGAATGGTACATATCTTTATTTTTTTCAAAGGTTTATCTTTGCCTATTTTCTTTCCTGCTAAAACTACTTTATTATCTTTGCAATTAAATGGTTGGTTTCCTTACTCTAGTGGTTTATCCCACCACAACTTATTTTCCTGGAGTGACTGATACAATGAGGAACTATTTGTATCTTGACAGCGTTCTGCATTCTACAAGTGGAAAGCCTTGCCAACTCCATTCACTTGTATGCAGCTAAAGAGGAGCAGATGTAGGCACTCAGCCTTTTGAGCTTGCTACGCCATTTAATATGCCCATGACTGATTGTCCAACTCAGTAACCTTACCAACTTTCTCTCTCTACCCTTTGATCCCTTTAGCCTTAAGAACTATATCTAACTCCTTATTGAAAGCATTCAATATTTTGACCTCAATCGCTTTCACAGGCAGATTGTTCCGCAGACTCATCAAACTGCTCATTTCAGTCCTAAATGGCCTCCCATCTCCTTAGACTGTGACCCCTGATTCTGGATTCCCCAGTCATGGGGAACATCCTTCCTGTATTTACGTTGTCTAGTTATGAGATATTCCCCCCGCCCGCCATTCTTCTCAACACACTTGTCCTATAAGGTTTTAAAAACACTACAAGATAGCAATGATAGTTCTGCAGATCTTGGGACTGTTCTTTCATTAGAGAGAGAAGACTAGTGGTGATTTAACCTGAGGGTAACCTCAGCCAGTGTGGAAATAGAACCTACATTTGTTGGCATCATTCTGCATCACAAACCAGCTCTGGAGCCAACTCAGCTAACTGTAGGAATATTACACCACTTAAAATTGGCAACTCTTTGGAGGAAGAATTTGAGAGAGGAATACTTCTGACTGTTACCTGTTGCAACGGAGTAATATTTAGAAACAATTCTCACATTCTTTTACTGCATACTTTTAGTTTTATGAGAAATACCCGAGAAGAAATTTTTACCAATTTATTTTGATGTTGCTACACATAGTCATAAGGGCATTTTTACCCCAATATTTGTGCTTTCTGCTATTAACATCCAGTTGAGCTTCTTTAAATATCACAACCAACTTAGGACAGCATTAGTCTCCCGTAAAACCATTTTTTGGCTCTTATTTCCTTTAATTTAGCTTCCATTATTAATGTAAAACATTGAAAGAGGTAGCACAGGTATAGTTTCAACTGAGAGCTGGAGACAAGTTTTCTTCATTGCTATCTGTTCCAGTTTAATGATAGTTATTTTGCTTTAACGCTTTTTTTTAAACTATTTTCTATAATGAAACATTGCTTTTACTATCCACCTGAGGTGATATTTCCATTTGAATTCTCTTGTCTATGTTTTAGCTCACTTACTCATGTTATTTAATTATTTCTCAGATTCTTACATCACAATAAATGATACTTTCTGTGACCTTTTACATTTATGCTTCCATGTTGATATATCTTGAAAGAAATTTAGTTAAGGAGGATTCTTGTAGTACTGTGGTTATTGCCCTACAAAAATAAGAAAATTGTCTTGCCCATATATGTGATCTTTTGAAGCTGTAGCTTAAGTTTCAAGTCCATTATCAGGTGATTAAAAAGTGAGTACCAGGAATAAGTTTGAGTGACTGTGTCTGTAAACACTGCAGTCTTTCAGTCAGGCTTAAGATGTTTGCTGTTCGTGTGCGACCCACTGCTGCTTCCTGAACGCATGTATCCCTTCCCTTCACAGCCTATTCGACACCCAGCACCTCCCCTGCAAACCGATTCGTGAGTGTTGGACCACGGGATCCCAGCTTTGTAAATATCCCTCAACAGCCACAGGTGGGCAGCTTTGAACCTTTCTGTATTCAGTGTAGCTTTTTGTGATCGTGTATCTCTGTGCAGTGAACATCATTCATTTGCTGCTATCAGACAGCATATTGTTATAGCCTTTGGGGATCTGTCAGAAATGTCTTTATGCTCCACTTGTAAGAGGAAAATGCCTTTTTATTGGAACGTACCGGAAGTCTGCTTACAAGTTGAAAGTAAAATCCATGTGTCCTTTTAGGCTATCTGACATTTGACACTGTTTGAAATGCAAACTTTTCAAAATGAAAAGATGTTGTCTTCCAGCTTATCTTCAGAAAACCCATAAAGTACATTAGCTTGCTAGGTTTACATTCACATTTCTTACTACAATTACTATTTAGGTTTTCTCTGGAAAAGACAAAGTGTTGTATAAATTCTATTTTATACTATAGAAAGCTGCTGGTTTCAGCTGTTTTATAAGTCTTGCATATGGTAGGATTTTATTCTGCATTTTTGAAAGATCTGTATTAACTTAATGGTTTGAAACTAACTTGCTGTATAGATTTTGAAACTTCAACATTATTGATGTACTTAATGTATTTTCAGTTGTGTGCAGAAAAAGCTATAAATTAACACAATCACCCATAAAGTAGAATTAAAGTTCATAACACATCATGCCTACCTTGAGAAAAGCAACATCTGTTTTATTTGACACATTTTTGACACATTTGAATGTAACAATGAGAGAGGGATGCTTTTGATATTACCAGTGTGTAATGAGAGTTGCTGTGAAAGACTATAAAATGGTACCATGTCCAAGTCTGAGTCCAATCTCATCTTACTTACATAGTAAAGCCTCTAAATGTCTTATAAGGATAGTTGTGCAATTTTTCTGACTCAAAGAAAGAGCTTAGTTTCTAGCTGTAAGGACTACTCAGTTAAAAAAATCAACAAGAATCAGGAATTTAATCTAAAATGCTGGTGCTAAAATGTAACGTGTTCTGTCTGCAAAATTCATATCCACTAAAGTTCAGAATTTTTAAAACTTCCACCCTGTATCCATTCTAAACTGATTCTGCTCAAATCCAGTGATTGTTGATGCAATAGTTATGCAAAGTTTTAAGATCACCAGTTGTAGACTAGAGTGCTTTAGCAATTGCAAGATCTATGGTTGACAAATGACATTATGAATGGAAAGTTGAATCTTTTTCATTATTTTAAAATAGAGTCATAGACATCTACAGCATGGAAACAGACCCTTCGGTCCAACCCGTCCATGCCGACCAGATATCCCAACCCAATCTAGTCCCACCTGCCAGCACCCAGCTCATATCCCTCTAAATCCTTCCTATTCATATACCCATCCAAATGCCTCTTAAATGTTGCAATTGTACCAGCCTCCACCACATCCTCTGGCAGCTCATTCCATACACGTACCACCCTCTGTGTGAAAAAGTTGCCCCTTAGGTCTCTTTTATATCTTTCCCCTCTCACTCTAAACCTATGCCCTCTAGTTCTGGACTCCCCGACCCCAGGGAAAACACTTTGCCTATTTACCCTATCCATGCCCCTCATAATTTTGTAAACTTCTATAAAGTTACCCCTCAGCCTCCGACGCTCCATGGAAAACAGCCACAGTCTGTTCAGCCTCTCCCTATAGCTCAAATCCTCCAACCCTGGCAACATCCTTGTAAATCTTTTCTGAACCCTTTCAAGTTTCACAACATCTTTCCGATAGGAAAAAGACCAGAATTGCAAGCAATATTCCAACAGTGGCCTAGCCAATGTCCTGTAAAGCCGCAACATGACCTCCCAATTCCTGTACTCAATACTCTGACCAATAAAGGAAAGCATACTAAACGCCTTCTTCACTATCCTATCTACTTGCGACTTCACTTTCAAGGAGCTATGAACCTGCACTCCAAGGTCTCTTTGTTCAGCAACACTCCCTCGGACCGTACCATTAAGTGTATAAGTCCTGCTAAGATTTGCTTTCCCAAAATGCAGCACCTCGCATTTATCTAAATTAAACTCCATCTGCCACTTCTCAGCCCATTGGCCCAATTGGTCAAGATCCTGTTGTAATCTGAGGTAACCCTCTTCGCTGTCCACTACACCTCCAATTTTGGTATGATCTGCAAACTTACTAACTGTACCTCTTATGCTCGCATCCAAATCATTTATGTAAATGACAAAAAGTAGAGGACCTAGCACCGATCCTTGTGGCACTCCACTGGTCACAGGCCTCCAGTCTGAAAAACAACCCTCCACTATCACCCTCTGTCTTCTACCATTGAGTCAGTTCTGTATCCAAATGGCTACTTCTCCCTGTATTCCTAGATACCTCATGCAGGTAGCCTTGATTGTTTCTGACTTAAATCTGGCTTTCTTATGCTCACGTTTTTAATCCTTAAAACAAATATTTATTCAAACAATTCTCAATCCTAAAGATTGCAAGGCTTATGTCTGTGAAGGTAGCAGTATTGATGCACCAACACTTTGTGATAGAATGGAGGAGGAGATAGATTATGTCAGTAGTAAATTTGTGATTTTTGAGAGATCTGCAGGAGGGAGGAGATGATCATCATAAAAGATCTGGGAGAGATTAGATCTTAGGTGGCCCTTGTACATCTTTAGCTGGGAAATAGTGTGTGACAGCTGGATGGATGTACTTAAACTGTAGGGGAGAACCTAACACGCAAAACACATTTTTTACATTTGTGTTTTTCCAATACTTCATTTTGTTTATTCAATATGACTTATTATAGAATGCTCATGTTAAAATATTGTCTTTGCTTCCGTTTACAAATGCTAATATGTTTGTACGCATTTATTGACAAAGGTGTGGCAGATGAAATAAGTCTCATTGAGATCTGTGAACTTGGGTAATTCTTGTCATTTGGTAATAGTGAATTTAAGCATTGCTGAAGAAAGACATATTTGTCAAAGCTTTACATATTGCCATGAGAGGAGAGTGCTGATTGGTTGATAAGTGTCTCTGGTGAATGTGTTGCCAATGAGAATGCACCAGTTGTAGATTGACAGTTAGCTTCCAAGTTTGTTTAAATATTGGAACAAACAGGTCAGCACTGGTTGAGAACTGGTGTGCTTCAAACACTCAATGATCCAGTAAATGTTGTCCATTTGAAGAATCACAACAATGCTAGACACGTTGCAGGTTTTGAAAGTAGATTAGATTAGATTACTTACAGTGTGGAAACAAGCCCTTCGGCCCAACAAGTCCACACTGACCCGCCGAAGTGCAACCCACCCAGACCCATTCCCCTACATTTACCTCTTCACGTAACACTACAGGCAGTTTAGCATGGCCAATTTACCTAACCTGCACATTTTTGGATTGCGAGAGGAAACCGGAGCACCCGGAGGAAACCCACACAGACACGGGGAGAATGTGCATACTCCACATAGAGAGTAGCCTGAGGCAGGAACTGAACCCGGGTCTCTGGCGCTGTGAGGCAGCAGTGCTAACCACTTTGCCACCATGCCGCCCAGTCAGGTTGGTTAGAGTTAGTACCTTACTTACTGTGGACAACAGAAGGAGCATGATGTTTGATAATTGCAAGTCTTTGGGAAGTATGACCTACATATCTGGCATCATTCAGGACTGACATTCATATTACCACATTACACATTCAGATATCATTCTGGCCTAATGGCAGCATCCTGTTAGTGACAAGCATTACTTGTGTTTCGACTGCTTAGTCGTAATGTGAAATGGCTTCCTTCATCCATTGCTCAAACTTTAAGGTACCTAACCCTTCCAGGGGATTATAAGTTTCAGTGCCAGTCTGATGGCAGGTACCTAAGTAGCACATCACAAATTCTGACGGATCAAATAAAATAGTGCTTCCCTTTGGCTTTTCACCAAAAGCATGGTATTCATTGTACCCAACTAGCCCTTGCTTGCAAAGCTGGCAGTACAACATCCAACATCCAGATTTCATAATTCGACAACTGAAATTTGCTGGGTAACTTTGAGTATGTGAAGAATATGCTGCCAAGTTAGGGCTTTTGTGCTTGCAGTATGGAGCACTTGAATTTACATTTACTGGAAGCATCTTGCATGCCCTTTTTGCAGACATACGTAACATTTTGTCAGACTACATCTGTTTAACTCCACAAACTAAATAACACACATTTCTGGTTCATTTCTCAGGACAATGTTTTGACCAGTCAGAGGTTACCTGCTTTGTTTAAAATTTAAACAAAGTCTGACTGTGAATTGTCAGTCATCATTAATTGGTACATTCTCTATAACACTATCTCTATCAGGCATTGTCCAGTTGCCAATGAGCACACTCTCTTCATACTGTATAAATGTTACATTAGTAGTCTTGATAATATTCCTGAAGAATGCAAGATAAAAAGCTCCAACAATGTTATTTTCAGTAAATAATTCATTAAAGCAAAACAATAGATTTTTCCTAAGACTAACAAATCACTTTAATAACATTGCAAAGTGGTGATATAC
Organism: Chiloscyllium punctatum; assembly: GCF_047496795.1. Lineage (NCBI taxonomy): Eukaryota > Metazoa > Chordata > Chondrichthyes > Orectolobiformes > Hemiscylliidae > Chiloscyllium > Chiloscyllium punctatum. The sequence continues at coordinate 85,043,178 of NC_092745.1, forward strand.
ACCGTAATACATGAGAATGTAATATTTCTAAATGCAATGGCTTTACACGATTTTGTAATGACTCATCAGTAGCATAATAAATTTGGTGCTGTCTCTGTGTTTATTAACAGCTCTAGTTTACAGCTGTTCAGACTATACAGGTGAAACAGCATGTCATTGAATTCTCTTGGATTGAGAAAAGATGGGTCACAGAAAGTACACTGCTGACTGAATGATAGAATAACGAAAGCTAAAAAAATGTGTATCTGAAGGATTGAGTGACCTGTGTTCTGAATCAAATCCTTTTTAAAATATCCAATAATAGAGACCCTGTCACAAAAGCTTCATTTCACATTGACAGCATGTTCTTTTAAAAAACCTAATAAATTCCAAGTAACTTGGGGAGCAGCCTTAGCTCTTTAAGCTGTTAATCTGCAGTTACTGCTGCCTAAACAAGAAACTGCAAAACAGCAGTCTCATGCTATGGAATGTTTTGCTTGACAGTTAGAACATTTTTTTCACTCCTTAAATCTTATCTGGACCTTCAGTGATATTAAAGGGCATCTCCCTTGTGTTTAAATGCTTAGAAATATTTTAAACCAACTTTAATTGCTGGACTTTCATTGATCTCAAAATGATTGACAACAATTTACAGAAGGTCGTGCACAAAGATTGTTGATCGTATGAGTTACAGTTGACCAAAATTAGCAAAGAGATTGTTGAAAATCTGTAATTTAAAGGCAATTGAATATGTGCAAACATTTTTAACAGCCAATAAGGGGAAGGAAATAATTCTTTCTATTTTACTAAGAGTCCTACTTTATATGCAAATGCTATAGACATTCATTGTACTTTACGAATAGATGATGCTGCATTTCAGAGGTCAGATTGGACTGAAGGCTGGACCTCTAGAATGTAGTTTGTTCATGCTGATTTATGTACGCATCCAGAGTTAGTGCCATAATAAACAAGCCCACCTTCAGAGGTTAATTTTGTACAAGTACTGATTCAGAAGCTGATTCAATCCAATCAGGTGATGGGATATTCGTTACACTTCCTCTTTCTTTTCCAACAAACTTCCTTTTCCCATCAATATATTTTTTCTAGCCAATCTATTTTGCTGCAGGCAATTTAATTTGATTTAATTATCTCAAGAGCATCAGTATAACTGGAATGGTCCACTTGTACCATGTGTTGATGGAAAATTCTGAACATGGATTACCCACCAAATGTCAGTTATTGAACCTGACCAGTCAGTAAGGAAATGGTCAGTTAAAATTGAGTCAACAGCGACTGATCCCACCCTTCTTCCATCAATAGAATATTGTTTTTAAGGTACTGTTTTAGATGCATTTGATATGATTAGACCATGCAAATCCCATTTTGTCATTTCTCAGTAAAGTTTGTCGACCAACAAAGATATGAGGGGTGAAATTGGTCTCTGACATAAAAGGAAATCAGGCAGGATAAAAGCAGGATTTCAGTTCCTTGTCATTGATATTGTAATATTGCTGAAGACCAATTCACCTCCATTGCATCCAAAAGACATGATATAAATAAAGCACATAACATGATGCAAGACATTTAGACTATTCATGAGCCAATACACAGCTGTTGGTTATGTAATATAAATCAGGTGAACTGGTGCCGTCAGTAACCTCAATCTGAAGAGGTGCAATAGGTAGCTTTGGACCAATGGTATGCAAAACTTCCAACTGGGACTTGACCTTATTTCTTTTCTGGATTTTATGTACATTATCTGATGGAGATTGTTTGCCACATCAATTAGTAACGTCATCATTGTTGTGTCATGTAATTATCAGGAAAGTAGAAGACAACAGATTAATGTTTATTTTAACTTTATTTATTTTGTCAAAAGTGCAATCCAATTCCTCTGCAAATACTCTTTCTAGTTGCTGTTTGGCAATCCTTACATTGTTGGTATGTTTAGAATGTCTGGATCACAATAATTCAACAATATATTAACTATAACCTTTCACAAGTAGCATAATTGGCTACATGTTGCTGCTGGTCATCCACAACTGGTCCTGCAGTGTAAATGGAACACAATCTACAGCATCGTGAATTAACAAAATGGATTTATTTCCATTGGAAACAATTCTGTTATAAACTAGCTAACTATTTATTTAGTATCACTGGAACAAAATGCTTTATGAGCATTTGGGGTTTAGATAATTATTGGAGTATCTGATTTGCTTTTTAAGACATTTGACTATCAATAGATTGGTGCCAGTGGAGTATAAAGAAGTACATATATTACTGCTGTCTCTTCTATCCATTTTCCCTGATTATTTTTGCTGCAGATAGCACAGTATTGGATTAGCTTGCTGTATAGCACATCAGAAGGAAGATCAATTTATTGACTTTGTCAGCATAGTAAGTAATTGTTGAAGGAAAGAAATGGAAGGCGAGAGTGCACTGCATCAAAAATAAAATATGACATCTACTTTTTCTACCTTATGCATCTTTAAATGTTTACACAGGAAAGAGCACTTCAGTTAATCAGGTGGTTGTGCATTATTAATTAACCTCAACTCAGAGCTCTGCATAATTGTTGGTTTCACAGAAATGCAGTTATTTTTGTAGATGATGAAGACATTGACCAACTTGCAGCATTTTCTCCCCCTCTGCAGTTTTCCTCAGACTGCACTCAGTTCACATTTTTGCACAAATATCATTAAAACATTCAGCCCTATCAATAGAATAGATTCTTAGTTCATGCAGTAAATCAGTATGGCCAGACAACACTGGCAGATTTTCTTTCTGAGGTGTTTTGATTTGAAATCTATCCTTAATGGCACCAATGACCTGCAGGCAGGTTTTAATGGACTGCCTTTATTTTAACTAAAACTCTGCTGGAAAATGCAAGAAAATAGTTCTTTAATATTTTTAATTCTGTGCATTAGGATTCTCTTAGCCATGGGTTTATTTTATTTTAGTTCCACCAGATTACTCATGGTTAGCTTATAAAGCTCAAATGCTTAAACAAAGTTAAAAATAGCAAAAAGTGACACATTTGTGGATCACATTAAGTTATCTTTCACAATAATTACGATAATATATTACTTATAATACTACATGAAGTTTCACATATTTTCTTTTAGTGTGCTACATCAGTGATGATGATGAGGTGCTAGTGTTGGACTGGGGTGGACTAAGTTAAAAAATAACCTAGTGTTGTGTGATTTTTAACTACACAGTGATGTGTGTGTGTGTAATCAGACACCAGTTACATTCTAGGCAATAAACTCAAAGAATGCAAAGGTTTTGGCCATAACTCCACAGGGGTGAAACAGATAATATTAGGTTGGCCTTGATTTAATTCCATTCACTGTTCATTTTGCGTCACCATGCAACACACGTTTCTATGCCAACATGTTTTGAGTCACTAAAATTTTGTGTTGCACCATCTTTGTGTTCTGATTTAAAGGCTAGCTTAAGTTTTCCAGTTCCTGGTCACCCAATGGAGTAAAATAGGCAGCCAGAAGCAAAGATTGTCCATCTTAGATTCTACAATGTTTACAGATGCGCTGTTTTCTAGCATGAGGTTCCTGTGACTGTAGAAGCCATCACCAGTTGGGTGGCACTTCCCATATCAATCCTGATGTGATGTTGGAATGCTGACTATGGATCCGTTTCTTGCTCATTTTGTTTAGGGTTCCTAAAAGACAGTGGATTTTAGGTACTGAAGGTAATGGAAAACACTCTTCAAAGTAATTCAGTGGTTGCTTAATCTTAATTTTCCATTCTTGGCACTTACATTCTCAGAAATCTTTGAGTCAGTTGTGAATTATTTTCTTCTTGCTCCCACCAGTAGCAATGGGATTTTTCATTGGCAACCTCTATCTGGGATTTCTAAAAGTGGGCAAGACCCATGGAGAGAAGCATTAATGATGCTTTGTGCCCACTTGGTAGCAATACGACTAAGCCTGCAGTTGTATATTTATCTTGCTCTGGAAGTTGATTGATTTTGACAACATAGCAAATGACACAGCAAAGATCTATGAATGCTGAGCCAACTATAATGCTGACTACTTCCAATGATGCTGCTTGACAGAAGGCAGGTCAAAGTGATTGATAGCCAGCATTTCCTAATCAGCTAAAACCACCAAGCTGTCATCAACCATTTCTGCAAATCCTAACATAACTGCTGGACACTGTGAATTTGCCAGTGATTGTGAGCTATAGGAATTTATCGGTCAGTATGAAGTACAAGAACTTGTCAAGTGACTATGAGCTACAGGAACCTGAAAGTGATTGTTTAGAAACAGAAAATGTAAGAAAATGCAGGTAGGCCAACCCACCCCTCGATATTACTCCACCATTCAATATGGAAAAGCACAGCCAGTCAGGCAGCATCCCAGGAGCAGAAGTGTCGACCTTTTGGCATAAGCCCTCTGAAACATCGACTGTCCTGCTCCTCGGATGCTGCCTGTCCTGTTGTGCTTTTCCAGCATCACACTTCGACTCTGATCTCCAGCATCTGCAGTCCTCACTTTCTCCCACCATTCAGTATGATGATGGCTGATCATCAGTACCCTGTTCCCATTTTCTTCCCCTATCCTTTGATCCCTTTTGTCCTAACATATCTTTCTTGTAAGTCTTCGATATTTTGGCTTTAACAGCTTTCCTGTGGCAAAGAATTCCACAGTTCACCACCCTTGGGCACGAAGAAATTCCTCTGCAACTCTGTCCTAAAATGTGTATCTCTTATCCATAGTCTGTGACCCCTGGTTCTGGACTCCGCAGTCACTAAGAACATCTTTCCTGCAACTGCGCTGTTCCTGCTAGAATTTTATAGGTTCCTATGGCATGGCCCCCTCATTCTACTCAACTCTAGTGAATGTGGTCCTAATCGATCCAGTGTCTCCCCATACTTCAGTCCCACCAACCCAGGAATTAGTCTGGTAGAGTTCTTTGTACTCAGACCTCATCTGGTCTAACACACTATTGAAGATGCGATCTTACAAATGCCCTCAAAGTTTGAGAGAAGATTTGTAGCTCGGGTGCTTGTTGTTGTGGTTCTGTTCGCCGAGCTGGGAATTTGTGTTGCAGACGTTTCGTCCCCTGTCTAGGTGACATCCTCAGTGCTTGGGAGCCTCCTGTGAAGCGCTTCTGTGATCTTTCCTCCGGCATTTATAGTGATTTGTATCTGCCGCTTCCGGTTGTCAGTTCCAGCTGTCTGCTGCAGTGGTCAGTATATTGGGTCCAGGTCGATGTGCTTATTGATTGAATCTGTGAATGAGTGCCATGCCTCTAGGAATTCCCTGGCTGTTCTCTGTTTGGCTTGTCCTATAATAGTAGTGTTGTCCCAGTCGAACTCATGTTGTTTGTTGACTGGGACAACACTACTATTATAGGACAAGCCAAACAGAGAACAGCCAGGGAATTCCTAGAGGCATGGCACTCATCCACAGATTCAATCAATAAACACATCGACCTGGACCCAATATACCGGCCACTGCAGCAGACAGCTGGAACTGACAACCGGAAGCGGCAGATACAAATCACTATAAATGCCGGAGGAAACGTCACAGAAGCGCTTCACAGGAGGCTCCCAAGCACTGAGGATGTCACCTAGACAGGGGACGAAACGTCTGCAACACAAGTTACCAATGCCCTTTATGGTTGTATCAGGACATCCCTGCTCCTGTGCTGAAATCTTCTCACTATGATGACCAAAATATGACTTGCCTTCTTCACCACTTGGTGCATTTACATGCTTACTTCCAGGAACTGAGTTACAAGGAAACCCAATTCTCTTTGCACATCCCTTTTCCCAATCTGTTATTGTTCAGATAATCTGTCAACCTGTTTTTGCTATCAAAGTTGATAACGTCACACTTATCCATGTTATTACTACATCTGCCTTTTATTTATGTAACTTATCCAAATCACACTGAAGCTTGTCTGCATACTCCTCACAGCATACCCTCTCATCCAGCTTGCATCATCTGCAAACTTGCAGATATGACACATAGATTCCTCAATTAAGTTATTACTGTGTATGTATTGTGAATACCTGGGGCCGAGCAATGATCCCTGCAGTACCCCACTAGTCACTGCCTGCAACTTGCAATAAGACTCTTTATGCATGCTCTTTGTTTCCAGTCTGCCATTCTGTCTCTATCCATTCCAATAACTTCAATCCAATGCATTTTAACTTTGCATGCTAATCTCTTATTTGGGACCTTACCAAAAGCCTTATGAAAATCCAAGTAAACCACTCAGACAAACTCCCTTATCATCTCAACTTTTCTCAAAACCTTCCAGTTGCTTTGTTGAGCTTCATCAATCCATGCTGTCTGAACTTGTCACTGTCTTCCAGGTGCCATGCTATTCCATCTTTTATAAAGGCATCTAGCTTTTTTTGCACCACTACTGATGTCAAGCAAACAAGTCTACCATTTGCTATTTTCTATCTGTCTCCCTTCTTAAATAGTGGGCTACATTAGCTAACCTCCAATCCAAAGGAACTGTTCTAGATTCTCTCAAATTTTAAATGATGATCACGAGAACACTTGCTATTTCTAGACTTCCTTAAATGCTCTCAGATAAAGTTTATCAACCCTTGGGATTTATCTGTCCTTAATCTCATTAGTTTTCCCCAACACCATTTCCCTCCTAATATTTCTTCCCACTATACCCTGCCTTCCCTCATATTTTTCAAATGTTATCTGTATCTTCCTTTGTGAAGACAGATCTAAAGTATGTACTTAATTGGTCTGTCATCTCTTTGTTCCCCATTGTAAATTCCCTTGTTTGTGACTATAGGGGATCTATATTCGCCTTTACTGCTTTTTTGTCTTTACATACCTCTCACAGCTTTTACCATCAGTTTGTATATCCTCTGCAAGCTTACTCTCTGACTTTATCTTCTCCCTCTTAATTAGTTAGTCTCTCTGTCTCCCTTTGCTAGAATCTAAAATGTTCCCAGTCCTCCAGTTTGTTGCTTTTTGTATGCTTCTTCCTTGGATTTAATACTATTCCTGATTTCCCTTGCTAGCCATGGTCTGACCACATTTCCCATTTTATTTTTACACCAGACTGGGCTGAACAACATTTGCCACTCATACATGCTCTTTGTAAAGGTTTTCCATTGCCTATCTACCATCATCGTTTTAAATAGCAATCTCCAATTTATCATAGCTAACTCACACCTCAGACCGTTGTAATTTTCTTTAATCAAATTCAGGGCCCTAGTGTATGAAACAACATCTTAATGAAGAATTTTATTTTATTGTGGTCACTCTTCTCTCAGGCTGTATGCATTCTATTGTCAATTCCTCATTACACAATACCCAGGCAAAAATGAATTTTTCTCTGGTTGGTTTCTCAACATATTGACTCATAAAATATCCTTTGCATATTCCACAAATTCCTTCTCTACAGTACTGTTACTGACTTGATTTGCTCAAACTAAATTCAGGTAGAAATGGCCAACAATTACAGTCATACCTTTATTATTTGTATCTCTAATTTCCTTTTTTTCATGCCTTGCCTAATATTTCTATCTCAATTTAAGGGTCTGCATGCAACCTCTATTTTCGGTTTCTGCCCCTTGGTGCTTCTAAGCTCAACCTATACAGATTCTACATCAAGAGAACTAATGTTCTTCCTCACAATTGCATAAGTGCAAGGTGCTGCATTTTGGGAAAGCAAATCTTAGCAGGAGTTATACACTTAATGGTCAGGTCCTAGAGAGTGTTTTTGAATAATGACACCTTGGAGTGCAGGTTCATAGCTCCTTGAAAGCGGAGTTGCAGGTAGATAGGATAGTGAAGAAGGTGTTTGGTATGCTTTCCTTTATTGGTCAGAGAATTGAGCACAGGAATTGGGAGGTCATGTTGCGGCTGTACAGGACATTGGTTAGGCCACTTTTGAAATATTGCACGCAGTTCTGGTCTCCTTCCTATCAGAAGGATTTTGTGAAACTTGAAAGGGTTCAGAAAAGGATATTGCCAGGATTGGAGGATTTCAGCTATAGGGAGAAGTTGAAAAGGCTAGGACTGTTTTCCCTGGAGCGTCTGAGGCTGCGGGGTGACCTTATAGAGGTTTATAAAATCATGAGGGGCATGGATAGGATAAATAGACAAAGTCTTTTTCCTGGGGTGGGAGAGTCCAGAATTAGAGGGCATAGGTTTAGGGTGAGAGGGGAAAGATATAAAAGAGACCTAAGGGGCAACTTTTTCATGCAGAGGGTGGTACGTGAATGGAATGAACTGCCAGAGGAAGTGGTGGAGGCTGGTACAATTGCAACATTTAAAAGGAATCTGGATGGGTATATGAATAGGAAGGGTTTGGAGGGATATGGGCAGGGTGCTGACAGGTAGGACTAGATTGGGTTGGGACCTCTGGTCGGCCTGGATTAGTTGGATCGAAGGGTCTGTTTCCGTGCTGTACGTCTCTATGACTCTAAGTGCTATCCCACTTCCTTTTCCTTTCATCATGCTTTCTTAAAAACTGAAAGTCTCTGATATTCTGTTCCATTCTTGGTCACCCTGCAGCCACATCATTGTAATCCCTGCTTTATCATATCCATTTATACCCATTTGTGTGACTAATTCATCCATTTTATTGCGACAGGTTCATAAACTTTTAAGGTTTAGATTTTGAGCATTCTGTGGCTCTGCTTAATTCTTGCCCTTGAATTCTCTGCCTATTATCTTTCTTATTTCCTTTTCTGCTTTTTATTTTAGCCCTTATTTCTCTGACATGTATCTCTTTTTATCAGTTCCCAACCCCTGCCATTTTAGTTTAAACCTGACCGACTGCACTCGCAAATACATCTCCCAATATCAGTTGCAGTCCTGCCCAAGAGTAACCGATCCAATTTGTACTCATGCCACCTCATCTAGAACTGGTCCCGATACCCCGGGAATCCGAAATCCTCTACCTTGCACCATCTTTCCAGCTATGTATTCATTTAATATGTATTGCCATTTCTACTCAGACTAGCACGTCACCAGTAGCAATCCTGAGATCACTGACGTCCTTTTTTTTTTAAAACTTGTTTCCTAACTCCCTATCTTTTAAGGTACAGTAATCTGCCAGTGATGGTGAGGGACAAGAATCATTCTGTATGAAGTACAAGAGTGTGCTGCCAGTGATCATGAACTACAGATGCATGGAATGGTCCTTTAGAGGTGTAGGAATTTGGCACAAATTGTGTGAAATACAGGTACCTGCCAATGATTGTGAGCTATAAAAAGCTGGCTGCCAGTCAGTATGAAATACAGAAATCTGCCATTGTCTGTAAAGTTTCAGTCTTGTCAGGTTATGAATCAAAACCAGAATTGATGCAAGACTGTGCAATCATTAGAAGGGCACATTTAACAACTAGTATTAGTGTATGCAGTGATAGTCATAGCTGATCTTTTCTATCTCCTTGCAACCACCTCACACAGTGCCAGCTTCACTTCAGCTATTATCAGGGGGACAGGTGCTGGACTCCTGAATACAGACTGCATCTTTTCTTTTCTGGATGCCTCTTGAAGTTTAGTAATGGCTGCTGAAAGGTTGGAATGTGCACATCTCGAAAGCAGCCTTATGTGAATCAATTTAAGTGACAAGAAGCCCACAGAGGGAAGAGACTAAAACCCTGCTTTGAGTCCACTTAAATTAACAAGTAGAGAAGTAGGGCTAGTCTTTTATCTACAGATTTACAAAACCAAGCCAGATCTACTCTAAAACGTTGAATACAAATTTGACTGGAGCAAAGCCAAAAACCTACAGTTGCCTGAAGAAAGCCTCAATGAGTTCATCATCAGAAACATCCAAACTCCATTTTCTTCAATAAACTAATAAATTGTCAAACGTGCAATATTTTCAACACCAATTTCAAAAGACAAGAGAATTAGACACTTTTTCAATTCTCTTAAAAAATATTTAACATCATGACACCTCTTTTGTAGTCCTCTTGTCTTTGTATCTTGCGAGCACGAGTGCTGTTGCAATTAAATTTAGTTTTCAAAAAAATGCTTAGAAACAAGAAAAACACTGTTTTGAGAAAATCTGTCTAGTGTCTATATTTGAGAGTCACAAGACTCTAAGGATTAGACCACTTCTTTAAAACAAATCTTTTTGTGGTTGTCAACAGCTGTACAAGGAATGGGTAATACACTTATCCTATCCATAAAAGTAAATCTAATTACATTCATTTCACAAAATGACTACCAATGACACAATATATTACATTACAAATCACATCCAGAATTTGTAATATAAATTATTGAATGTTTGTGAGTGACAAATTAAATACTGTATCACTAGCTTTCAACTGTGTCCCCAATTATTAGTTAAGCTGGAAGCAATATTATATCAAGAAGTGCTACAATTGAGTTTTCATTAGCAGTTCTCACAGATGTTGCTGCAAGACTGGATACTGATGGCTACCTACCCAGTGCTCTTCCAGCAAAGCCTCTTAGCCAATCACAAGTGACCCTGTTAGAAATGAGCATCAATTTAAATACAGGATGAATTTTTAGCCCCCACTAAGCATAAGGGCAGCACTGTGGCTCAGTGGTTAGCACTGCTGCCTCACAGCACCAGGATCGCAGGTTCAATTCCAGCCTCGGGCGACTGTCTGTGTGGAGTTTGCACATTCTTCCTGTGTCTGCATGCGTTTCCTCTGGGTGCTCCGGTTTCCTCCCACAGTCCAAAGATGTGCAAGTTAGGTGAATTGGCCATGCTAAGTTGCCCGTAGTGTTAGGTGCGTTAGCCAGGGGTAAATGTAGGGGAATGGGTCTGGGTGGGTTGCTCTTCGGAGGGTCGGTGTGGACTTGTTGGGCTGAATGGCCTGTTTCCATACTGTAGGGAACCTAACAGATCTAATTGGAGGGGTATTCAATAATTGTTGAAGGTCAGGTGGAATTTTCCAGGCAGCATGGAGATATCTCTATGGACAGAGAACAATCTTGGGAGGAGGCTTTCTGGTGGCATACAGAGGGGCTAGTGTTCTAGGCAAACTTAGTAAGACTTCCTGTTTGCCAGAATTCAGCAGAAGACACAGGTTCTTCTAAGAAGAGCTCCAAAGGCCTTTTGTTACTTTACATTTGGAAAAGATTAAGGGCAATGCACCTTCATTTTGGGATGTCTTCTTCCTCACTTGCCTACTGAGGCATCACGCTGTTGCTCTTAAGCTTGAATGTCTCCTATAAGACAATAGGCCTCCTCTCTGATGACAGCATGGCTAAGTTGGGAAACTTGTGGATGTTCTAAGTTTACAAACTCCAAATGCTGGAAATCGGATATAAATGTAGAAAGTGCTAGAGAAACTTCGCTGGTTTAGAAGCATCTCTGGAAAGAGAAATGAAGTTAATGTTTTGAGTCCAGTATGTGTTTTTATGCTGTAGACAGATAGTGAGGTGACCAGAGAAAAAGGCAAAGGTGATCAAGGAGAGATAGGTATGCAACATGGGTGTAATGTTAGCTGTGTAATGGAAAAAATGGATCCATACTGCTGACAGCAGGACAAACAAGCCACAAACAAAAGGGAGTGTAAGAAAAATAGAGCGCAGAGATTATACCCTGAAGTTGAGTATCAAATCCTAAAGGCTGTGAAGTTCCGAAGTGGAAACTGGGGTGTTGTTTCCCAGCTTGCATTGAGCTTGATTCGAGCCATGCTGCAGTCCAAGAATGGAAATGTTCACATGGGAGCAAGGTAATTTACTGAAATGGATGCTGAAACTTAAAACACTAACTCTGTTTTTCTCTCCAAAGATGGTGTCAGACCTGCTGAGTTTCACCAACACTTCCTGCTTTTAAACTCACAGGTGAAGTGGTTGTACATGGCATAGTGAGGACCTCTGATCCCACTTTGAGCCTAGCAGTGGGTTTCAAAAGCTTGCAAGAAATCCTGCCTATAATTTTTCTATCTATCTCAAGCTGAGTCATGCTGCATGCCTCTTTCAGAAATTTTGAGCAAGTCTAGTGAACATTTAATGGGACTGTGAAGTCACACAGTTTTTAGGGGTTTTTTTTCTCATCACAGTAGGTAATATTTATGTGGAAACTTTAAAAACTATGTTAATTCACAAAGGAATGAAAAATCTGTAAAACTTCAAAACAGCCTTTGGAAAGTCTAAGATATTTTTAGCTCAGTTGGTTGGACAGCTGCTGTGCATACATTCAATTCTCGCTGGTTGAGGGTTACCATTAAGGACTCTCTTTTCAACCTTTCCCCTCGCCTGAGATGTGGTGGCCCTCTAGTTAAACCATCACCAGTTGTCTCTCTCTCTCTCTCTCTCTGTCTAATGAGAGAGCAACCCTGTGGTCTGGTAAGACCTTGGCAACATTCCTAAATTTGAGAAATCTCACAAGGCCAGTGTGCAGTACAACTTCAGTGAACACTCAGCTTTATGTTCTCCACTGTTGACTTAAATGATGGTGCAAATATTACAGTTGGTTTCAGAAGATACTGATTCCTGATTTCTTAAAATTATATTGCTTGTGAGTGAACAATGATGAAATATTTATTTTTATAGTAATATCTACTTACTTTAGGGAGATATGACTGTGTTATGGAGAGAAGACTTTTAGATCTGGACACTCCTCCCTTTCTTCTTGGCTCTGTTTATTTTTATATTTCTGCTTTGTTGTTTTTTAATTCAGGTTTTTGTATCTTAGATGTTTTTTTTAATTTCTGTTTTTGTACCTAAGTTGGTGCCAAAGAATGGCAACTTTGTACATTTTTCACTGTACTTCTACTTGAGTACATGTGACAATAAAATCTAAATATAATTCATGTACAATCAATAAAAATTCTACATAATATAAAGCCACTAAATATTTAGAAGTTCATTCGTTAAATACTAGTTAAAAAGCAACCATTCCTGGAAGGCAAACTACAGAAAATGCAGATACAGAAGAGTTAATAGCTAGCTACTAAGCCTCTCATCCTGTCTGTTAATACTTTCTAAAAAAAACGAAGAAAATTCCTTTCAGTGGTCCTGGAAACAACTCTACACAGCATAAGTTCAGAGGAATCACGTGAAAATTAATTCTCACTGCAAGCTGCTCAAGAGTGTCTTCCTGTGGCATGAACTTGAACTTGTTGCAGAGCGACATTCCTAAGGGGGAGGTTAGAAAGAAGCACTACTGTTCAGCAAAAGAATTAATGTCGTGCCCAAATGCAGTCAGATAGGCTTTTGTGAAACCCTCAATTTCTAATAGAAGTAGCACTGCTTTTGGCCAGCTTCGTAAAAATGTGACAAGAAGCTTTGGTTTAGAACAAGCTCAATCTGTGAACATGGAGAAATGTTCAGGCATTTCTCTGTGCATTTGTATTTCTGAAGATACACTTTCATAAATAACTGCAGTAGTTCCTACAAAGTTTATTTCATGTCACACTAACCAAAATAAAAGTTATATTTGTATCTACAACAGTGATGCTACATATTTAAATAAAGTGACCATTTAATATATCCCAATATTTTACCTGAAAATGAAGACTAAATGATTCCCCATGTATTGTTAACTATTTTTAACAAAGGATAAACAATTAACAAGTGAATATTGCCTTCCTATAAATAATTGCTCACCTATGGCTAGCCATATTTACTCAAAATGAAAACCGATGACTTGCCATTTACGATTAATCACATTCCTGTATTTTCTATCAGGGTTATATGTTTCCTGTTCTTTTTTGATTAGCAGGAACTGGGTATTTTCCTTATAATCCTAATGCTGTGAATACGTTTATTGTAATTATTTTCCAACAAGACCACAATCCCCTTTTTTTTTCCAAAAAACAAGCAAAACGGGGGAAAGAAAGCAGGAAATGAGCTGTCTTTTGTCAAGAGATTTCCGCAATGTAATGACTGGTGAAATATTAGTGTTGAACTGGCCTGTCGGCGGGGGTCTTTCGCTGCTGACACTTGGGTTCTTTAGAAATTGCACCGCAATATCCTGAAAACCCCTCTGGTAGATCAGGTAGGCCAGCAGTGTTCTTTGATGTATTTTCATGAGCAATAGAAAGGCATAATGAGAGGAAGCTATTACTCAAGCATAAAATGTTCTTTGAGATAGCGAAATGGCAGAGTTAACACTCTCTAAGAGGCTTTTTCTTTACTTCTCATTAAATATTTTGTTCCTGTGCATGTTCCATGATGGGAGAAGTTTCATCTGCTAACCATTTCTGCAACTTACAGCACCTGCCTCTGAAAGAAGCAGGGCTTCTGACTGCATTTAAATGAACAGTAATGTTTGAAAAAAAAATCACTCAATTGGTATGGAATTTTCTAAGACCATTTTAAATCTTTAAAGTTAGACAATGGCATTGTAGGGTGGTTGCACTGTGGGGAGAAAGCAAAACAATCAATTTATTTGTTTGTAATATTCTGCAAAGTCTATTGTTTGAAGTATGTTTAAAATGATGAAGTGTCTGCAAAATAAGAAAAATGTCTTAAAATCAAAACCGTAAAGAACTCAGTGGTGTTACTTGAAAGGAGTTCCAAGTTAGATGAATAGAGTCAGAGAGCTGTACGGCACAGAAACAGACCCTTCGGTCCACCTCGTCCATGCTGACCAGATATCCTAAATGAATCTAGTCCTATTTGCCAGTGTTAAGCCCATATCCCTGTTAACTCTTCCTATTCATGTACCCTTCGAGACACTTTTAAATGTTGTAATTGTACCAGCCTCCATCACTTCCTCTGGCATCTCATTCCATACAAACACCTCCCTCTGCATGGAAAATGTTCCCCCTTAGGTCCATTTTAAATCATTCCCTCCTAACCTTAAAATTATGCCCTCTAGTTCTGGACTCTCCTGCTCTGAGAAAATGACTTTGTCTATTTACCCTATCCATGCCCCTCATGATTTTGTAAAGCTCTACAAGGTCACCCTTCAGCCTCCAACACTCGAGGGAAGATAGCCCCAGCCTATTCTGCCTCGCCCTGTAGCTCAAACCCTCCAATCCTGGCAACATCCTTGTAAATCTTTTCTGAATCCTTTCTAGTTTCACAACATCTTTCCTAAAACCGAGAGACCAGAATTGAACACATTATTACAAAAGTGGCGGAACCAATGCCCTGTGCAGCTGCAACATGACATCCCAACCCCTATACTCAATGCACTACCAATAAAGGTAAAAACAATGACTGCAGATGCTGAAAACCAAATACTGGATTAGTGGTGCTGGAAGAGCACAGCAGTTCAGGCAGCATCCAACGAGCAGCGAAATTGACGTTCCTGATGAAAGGCTTTTGCCCGAAACGTCGATTTCGCTGCTCGTTGGATGCTGCCTGAACTGCTGTGCTCTTCCAGCACCACTAACCCTGCACTACCAATAAAGACAAGCATACCAGATGCCAGGTTCACTTCCTGTCTATCTGCAATTTCACTTTCAATCAACTATAAACTTGCACCTCGAGGTCATTTTGTTCATCAACACTCCCCAGGACCTTAACATTAGGTGTATAGGTTCTGCCCTGATTTGGCTGATCAAAATGCAACACTTCACACTAACTTAAATTAAACTCTATCTGCCACTCCTCAGCCCATCAGCCTGTCTAATCAAGGTCCTGTCGTACTTTGAGATAATTTCTTTCGTTGTCCACTACACCACTAATTAATTCATCCAAATCTTAGCTTTTAAATTTATTTCCAAAACTATGAATTGCATCTAATAGTGGAATTTCTTGAGATTTCTAGGCGACTAAGGGTCATTCTTACAGATGTATTTGATAATATCTGTGGGTACCACAGTACAAACTGAGCATCAATACAGCAGGGTCATTCCTGCCTCCAGAACCATCATCAAATTGACAGCAGTCCTTAGGTCCCTGAATTCATTGAGGTTGTGCTCAAATAATGTCCGATGAAAAGTTGGATGTGCCGTACAAGGGATAATTTCTCTTTGCAAAGAGACTCCTTTATGGAGACCTGGCCAAAGAAGAGGAATGTGTGCAAGGGCAGCAGGCTGGTTGGGTTGACAACCAGCTCCTGTTCTGAGTCCCAAATAATTATTGTTTTTAGTTTCCAGTACCAGCCAGTGATACTTTTCTCATCAGGCTACCAAACAAAGAAATTCCCCTGTAACTAACAGCCTCATTAAATTGATCGAATTTAGGAAATATGTGCATCATTTTATCACCACTCCCCTTCCCCCCCCCCTCAGTGAGGCAGGATCAGAAGTTCCCAGCTTATCTATCTATCTCTCTATCTATCTCTCTCTATCACTCACTCACTCATCCCTGACTGAGTCAGGATTGAGGATGGTCTTTTCACCTGGAACTAATTGAGCCAGTTAGTTGGTAAGTTAAAGTATACTTAAAGGGGAGGGTGGTCTATCCTCTGCGGCCTGCTTCAAGGCCTGACATAATACCATAAGGCAAAACTGAGGGCTGCAGATGCTGGAGATTAGAGTCAAGAGTGTGGTGCTGGAAAAGCACAGCAGGTCAGGGAACATTCGTGGAGCTGGAACATCAACATTTCAGGCAAAACCCTTCATCAAGAATGAAGCTGGGAGCTCCAGGCTGGAGAGATAAATGAGAGGCGGCTGGGGCTGGGGGGGAAGGTAGCTGAGAGTTCAATAGGTGGATGGAGGTGGGGGTAATGGCAATAAGTCAGAGGGGAAGATGGAGCAGATGGGTGGGAAGGAAGGTGGACAGGTAGGACAGTTCAAGAGGGCAATGCTGAGCTGGAAGGTTGGAACTGGGCTAAGGTGGGGGGAGAGGAAATGTGGAAACTGGTGAAATCCACATTGATGCCATGGGGTTGGAGGGTCCTGAGGTGGAAGATGAGGGGTTCTTCCTCCAGGCGTCGGGTGGTTAGGGAGTGGTGGTGGAGGAGGCCCAGGACCTGCATGTCCTTGGCAGAGTGGGAGGGGGAGTTGAAGTGTTCCGCCATGGGGCAGTGAGGTTGGTTGGGTGCCCCAGAGATGTTTTCTGAAGCGGTCTGCAAGTAGGTGTCCTGTCTCCCCAATGTAGAGGAGACCACATCGGGAGCAACCGATACAATAAATGACATGCGTGGAAGTGCAGGTGAAACTTTAATGGATATGGAAAGCTCTTTTTGGGCCTTGGATGGAGGTGAGGGGGGAGGTGTGGGCGCAGGTTTTGCAATTCCTGCAGTGGCAGGGGAAGGTGCCGGGAGGGGCGGGTAGGTTGTTGGTGGCGGAAATGGCAGAGGATGATGCAATGTATACAGAAGTTGGTGGGCTGGAATGTGAAGACTGGGGGGGAGGGGGGTCTGTCCTTGTTGTGGTTGGAGGGTTGGCGTTTGAGGGCAGAGGTGGCGCCGATGCAGTCATCAATACAGCGGAGGAAAAGGTGGAGAATGGTGCTCATGTAACTGCGGAAGATGGACGGTTCCACAGAACCAACAATTAGACAGGCATAGCTGGGGCCCATGCGGGTGCCCATGGCTACCCCTTTCGTCTGGAGGAATTGGAAGGATTCGAAGGAGAAATTATTGAGGGTGAAGGCCAGTTCAGCCACACAAATGAGAGTGTTAGTGGAAGGGTACTTGTAGGGGCATTGGGAGAGGAAGAAATGGAGGGCTTGGAGGCCCTGGTCATGGTGGATGGAGGTGTATAGGGACTGGATGTCCATGGTGAAGAAGAGTCATTGGGGGCCAGAGGAACAAAAGTCTTGGAAGAGGTGAAAGGCGTGGGTGGTGTCTCAAACGTATGTGGGTTCCTGGACCAGAGGGGATAGGACAGTATAGACGTATGTGAAGATGAATTAGGTGGGACAGGAGCAGGCTGAGATGATAGATTGGCCGGGATAGTCAGGCTTGTGGATCTTGGGTCGGAGGTTGCACCATCTGTTTCTGGGTTCCCAAATTATGAGACTGGAAACTGTGGGCGGGGATCCCCTGAGGTGATGAGGTTGTGTACAGTCTGGGAGCTGATGGTTTGGGGATGGGAGGTGAAGTTGTGGTCGAGGGGGCGGTAGGAGGAGGTGTCTTCAAGTTGGTGCCTGGCTTCAGCAATGTAGAGGTTATTGCGGCAAACTACCACTGCACCCCCCCCCCCCCTTTGTTTGCTGGTTTAATTATGAGTTTGGGGTTGGAGCAGAAGGAGTGGAGGGCTGCGCATTATGAGGGTGAGAGATTGGAATGGGTAAGGGGGGGGTGGACAGGTTGAGGCGGTCAGTGTCCCGGCAGAAGTTCCATCAGAGGCCACCGTTACCGAGCCTGAAGAACTGCCAGCCGTCACAGAAAGAAAAACCAGTTTAAAAACATACTGCTTGGAAATGAATATACTGGTTGTACTGGAGCTCCATGTTGAAGTATACAAGACAAGTCTGAAAAGTTAGTGTCAATATCAAGATTTACTTGCTGTTTTGTTTGGGACTTCATTAGCTAGCAGCTCTTGAAAGTGGGCTGTCAACCTTTAAAGGTATTGAAGCACCATCTAACCCCAAGTAACTGCCTGGTTAACATTTCATCCTGTTCTTTTTTCTGAAAAAGGCTGTCATAGAGTTACTGCTGGCTTTCCAGTCAGCAGTCAGGCCAGCAATCACAAAATTTAGCTCTAAGTGTTTAACAGGAAAGAGTAGCACTTCATACATACATTTAGGTAGATGGGCAGATGGATGTGCAATCCTTGCTCCTTGCCATTTGCCACAGTAGAAAATGTACACAGTTAGACATTTTATCCACCCATTCTGATATACTTCAAGTGAGCTCAAAGGAATTCCAGCTCATTGTGATGCCGCACCCATGCAACATTTTCCAAATTTTCTCATTTATCCCTCAGAGTTATGAGCTAGTAAACTCTGGGTGTGGCCATAATGCAGCTAAGGTAACAAACATTTCAAGTTTCCTACATGGTTAGCACAGGATCCATGAATTGTCCAGCCACTCAAATGTGGGTTTTAGACCTCAGCAGTCATACCCAGCCACTGAACTCTTAAGTATTAGTTAAGTTTTGGTAAATAATATCCACTCCTTTCAGAGCCTGATAAGGTCAATCTTGATTGTCTTTTCTTCTACATCCCTCTCTTGCGGAAGTCAGATTAGTAATTTGTATTTGCATCTTGCAGCAGTAAGTGTTTAACCCTCATCATCAATGTAACAGCCTCAATCAAGCCAACTCTAACGAGCAGTTATTGTTACATGAGGTCAGAGTTCTGCATGCAGATGTTCCCATTGGTGAAGCATGATTGTGGAACAGTTATTATCCAGACATTGATGCATAATATTAACTGTTAGCTCAGAGGAAAGTAACAATAAAGTGACACACTTCTTTCTATGCTACACCTTAATGGTCAGCTTCTTGTGGTCATATGATCCCTTGTTAGTTGAACTTCAGAGGTTAAGTTATGAGGAGAGATTATACAAGTTAGGTCTGTTTTCTGTGGATTTAGAAGGTGATCTAATTGCAGTTTCAAGACATTAACAGGAAAAGACAACATAGATAAAGATAAATTATTTTCCCTGGTTGTTGACTCGAGAACTTGGAGGCATAGTCTAAAAATTAGGGCCAGACCATTCAGGAGAGATGTTAGGAAGCACTTACACATACACGGGGTATGAGAGTTTGGAACTCTCTTCTACAAACAGTAGTTGATGTTAAATCAGTTCTTAATTTTAAATTTGAGATTTTTTATTCAGCAAAGTATGAAGGAATATGGGCCAAAAGCAGGTATATGGAACTAACCACAATCAACCACGATTTCATTGGATAGTTCTGATGAGCCGACTCCTTCTTTGATGTTCTTATATTGTCACAATGTGCAGAAAAGAGTTATGCAATATATCAATCAAAATTCACCCAAAAGCAATTTTTAACCAACAGAGAATTGACAACAAACTTGCATTCACATCACACCTTTAACAAAGCAAAATGTTCAGAGGCATTACGAAACAAAAATTGACACCAAATAACATCAAGTGATACAAGAACAATGATCAAAAGCTTGGACAAAGAGGTTGGTTGTAAAGAGCAGATTAAAGGAGGAACATGAGCTTGTTTTTATTCTTTTTTGGGAAGTGAAAACTGCTACAAAGGTAACACTTTTGACATTCCTAATTGCCTTTAAGAAAGCAATGGAGATCTGTTATCTTGAGCCGCTACAGACTATATGACCTAGTAAAGCCCATAGTTAAAGAGGTGCTCCAGGATTTTAATCCACTGACACTTCAGGAATGGCAATCTCTTCCAAATGCAGATGCTGAGTAACTTGGAGGGAAACTTACAGCAGGTGGTGTTCCCATGTTTTTGCTACATATGTCCATCTAGGTGGTTCGAAATTGCTGGCCAAGATATTGCAGTACATTTTGCAGATGGGGCATGCCGTTGCCACTGTATAAGTGATGGAGCAAATGTAATCTTGTGGTCGTGAATAGGGTACCAGTCAGGTGGGTTGCATTGTCCTCCGTGCTGTTGAGCATTTTGAATAGTGCTGAAAGTTTACTCATAAAGACATTTGGAGAGTACTATGACCCTGACATACAGATGAGGAAGGACACCACTTCGACTGGGACCACACATCCATCCTAGGACAAGCCAAACAGAGACATGCATGAGAATTCCTAGAAGCATGGCATTCCAACCGGAACTCTTATCAACAAACACATTGACTTGGACCCCATTTACCACCCTCTAAGAAAAAGAATTGGAAATGACATCACCACAGGAAATGACATCACCAACCCAAGGAAACCTAAACACATGGAAAGCAGGTCACGAATACCAGTGCTTCATGGCGGCTCACTGATGATGTTACCTAGTATGGTGATGAAACGTCTGTAAACAAATCTTCCAGCTCAGCGAGCAAACTTACATCCATATAGTGAGTATTCCTCACTTGAGCAATGTAGGTAGTGGACAGACCTTGAGGAGTGAAGAAGTTAATCACTCACTATAACATTCTCAGACTTACACTTCCATATGGCCATCACAGTTCAGTTTCTAGTCAGTAGTGACTGCAGGATACTGATGGGAAATACCGTGATGTTGATGCTATCCTCTTCCTCCAACAATAATTTTCCTCAATCAACAGTGTCACCCGTCCCCCTTTTCATCCTTTGCTGTCTTCCTGAGTACCTTGATACAGGAATAATTAACACACAGCCCAGCCATTCCAGAGCCAGGTCTCTGTTATAGCAACATCATTTTTCCATTTGGCTAACTATTCCTACAACTCTTCAACCGTATTTGCCAACCAATATATTTACACAATTGCTTAATAACCCTGATATAGTCTTTATTACTTTTTCCCTTAGACTGATACAATCAATTAACTTAGCGTTCTCTTTTTTAGTGATATATATCCCTCCCAGTATTTCTCATATTATCTCCTGATTCTAACACTCCTGCCAATTTACTTTAAATTGTCCTTGATAGCACCAGCAAACTATTCAGTACGAAACCTAGCTCTGCAAACAAACCAGTCTGTACACGGGCCATCTCTACCAGAGCTGGTCTCAGTCAACCAGGAATGTAACATCCTCCCTTTTGTACCGACTTTCAAGTTGGACATTATCTCTCTTTTCCTATTTCTGTACTGACTTATGATGATACTGGAGGTAAGTCAGAGATTAGTAATTTCAATTTCCTGCTTGCCATTTAGATAAGATTAGATTCCCTACAGTATGGAAACAGGCCCTTCAGTCCAACAAGTCCACACCGACTCTCTGAAGAGTAACCCACGTAGACCATTCCCCCACCCTATATTTACCCTTGACTAATGCACCTATCAGTAAGGGCAATTTAGCATGGCCAATTCACCCTATCCTGCACATCTTTGGAGTGTGGGAGGAAACCGGAGCACCCAGAGGAAACCCACACATACACAGGGAGAATGTGCAAACTCCACACACACAGTCACCCGAGGCGGGAATCGAACCTGGGTCCCTGGCACTGTGAGGCAGCAGTGCTAGCCACTGAGCTACTGTGCAGCCCATTTGTAATGTTGAAATGCTCTTGAAATGTTGTGTACAAAACCATATCCCTTTTTCTACCTGGGTATGTTGTTCCAATGTGGACATGCTGGAGGAAATGCTGGATGTCTTGAAATGGATAAAAGTGGATAAATTCCCAGGACCTGATCACGTGTACCCTAGGACTCTGTGGGAAATTAGGAAAGTGATTGCTTTGGCCCTTGCTGAGATATTTATATTATCAGTAGTCACAGGTGAGATACTGGAAGACTGGAGGTTGGATAACGTGGTGCCACTATTTAAGAAAGGTAGTAAGGACAAGCCAGGGAACGATAGACCAGTGAGCCTGACATCGGTGGTGGGCAAATTGTTGGAGGGAATCCTGAGGGACAGGATGTACATGTATTTGGAAAGGCAAGGACTGATTAGGGATAGTCACCATGGCTTTGTGTATGGGAACTCATGTCTCAAAAACCTGATTGAGATTTTGTAGAAATAACAAAGAGGATTGATGAGGGCAGAGCAGTGGACATAATCTATATGGACTTCAGTAAGGCGTTTGAAAAGGTTCCCCACGGAAGACTGGTTAGCAAGATTAGATCTCATGAAATACAGGGAGAATTAGCCATTTGGATACAGAACTGGCTCAAAGGTAGATGACAGAGGGTGATGGTGGAGGGTTGTTTTCAGACTGGAGGCCTGTGACCAATGGAGTGCCACAAGGATTGGTGCTGGGTACTCTACTTTTTGGCATTTACATAAATGATTTGGATGTGAGCATAAGAGGCACAGTTAGTAAGTTTGCAGTTGACACCAAAATTGGAAGTGTAGTGGACAGCAAAGAAGGTTACCTCAGATTACAAAGGGATCTTGATCAGATGGGCCAGTGGGCTGAGAAGTGGCAGATGGAGTTTAATTTAGATAAATGCAAGGTGCTGCATTTTGGTAAAGCAAATCTTAGCATGACATCTACACTAAATGGTAAGGTCCAGGGAGTGTTGCTGAACAAAGAGAGCTTGGAGTGCAGGTCATAGCTCCTTGAAAGTGGAGTCGCAGGTAGATAGAATAGTGAAGGAGGCGTTTGGTATGCTTTCCTTTATTGGTCAGAGTATTGAGCACAGGAGTTGGGAGGTCATGTTGCAGCTGTACAGGACATTGGTTAGGCCACTTTTGGAATATTGTGTGCAGATCTGGTCTCCTTCCTATTGGAAGGATGTTGTGAAACATGGAAGGGTTCAGAAAAGATTTGCATGGATGTTGCCAGGGTTGGAGGATTTGAGCTATAGGGAAAGGTTGAATAGGCTTGGGCTGTTTTCCCTGGAGCGTTGGAGGCTGAGGGGTGACCTTATGGATCAGATAAATAGACAAAGTATTTTCCTTGTGGTGGTGGAGTCCAGAACTAGAGAGCATAGGGTGAGAGAGGAAAGATACAAAAGAGACCTAAAGGACAATATTTTGATGCAGAGGGTGGGACGTATATGGAATGAGCTGCCAGAGGAAGTGGTGGAGGCTGGTACAATTGCAACATTTAAAAGGCATCTGAATGGGTATATGAATAGGAAGGGTTTGGAGGAATTTGGGCAGGGTGCTAGCAGGTGGGTCTAGATTTGTTTGGAATACCTGGTCGGCATTGATGAGTTGGCCCAAAGGGTCTGTTTCTGTGCTGTATATCTCTTTGACTGTCTGACTGTATTTCTGCTGCAGCTCAGTGACATCCTTGACCCTAACACTAGGAAGGCAACACACCATTCTGTATTTGCTTCTGTGGCTGCAAAAACATCTGTCTGTTCCCTTATCATGTCACCAATTGCTGAGGGTGTTCCAATGTTCCTTGTAGCCCTCTGTGCATCTAGGCAACCCATGGTACCCAAGATCTGGCACTGGCTACACTCCTAGATCACTGTCATCCGTATTCATAAGTGAACACTGGTTGGAAAGCAGGATGTGCTTGGGGAAACACCTGTATGAGCTACCCATTCCCTTTTGACTGCTGGGTGACTACCTATTTCCTCTTTGACTTCAAAATACTTCCTCAGCTGTGAAGCACTTTGGGGCATGCATGGATTGTAAAAGACACTGTGAAAATACAAGTATATTGACTTCCTTTACCAGATGTGCACATAGAAAGTTGTAAGAAGTTGCAAGAGTTTGACAGAAGATGCAGAGTCTGAAACAGCACTAAGTATCCATTTTCTTTGGTACATAACTAACACTTAAATGTCCTTCAATCTGGTAAGATAGACAAGGTTTATTCTACTTTTCAGAGTACTCTTATAATGATATCAGATAAGCGTTGAGCATTTATTTTTGAAATTGACATATCAGCCATACAATTTTGAAGTTCTGGTCACTCATGTATGCCTCTTTCTCTGGTGACCTTTTGAGTAACAATGGTTCTAGCAACAGTGAAGAGTGTTGTTATTTAGCAATAATTGTTGGCTTGAGGCAGGCAGTTGTGTTTGGAGCTGGGAAACTTCTGCAGGTGAACACTCCTCCTCCTACTGACATGAATGTGGTGGTTATCGCAATCTGTACTGTGGAAGTGTAGGGGTGGATTACACCAGGCAGATCACACCTTCTCATAACGACCAGGTCTTCGTGGTGCCAATGTCCAAACCTTTGATGACACCAGCATAACTTGTGGCACTGCCAGCCTGAAAGAAGTGTTCCTAATGTGGACATTATTCAGGGCACAAAGCTTAAGTAGGCATTGTTGGTTATCACTGATCTTACCCACCTCATGACAAGCAAAGCATGTCAAAGAGAATAATCACCTGCTTTAAACAACAGGAATGTAAATATTTGAACTCTTATTAGGCAAACAGCAGAATTCCCGAGGCACTGCTGAAAGAAAAGTCTGAGCATTGTGAAGTACCAGGTTTATTTTCTTACTGTGTTTCCTAGCATTTAAAAAGTTTTTTTTAAATCAAGTACGTAGATCAGGGAAAATGTAATAGTTGTATGTTTCATGAATAGAATCAGGGAATTAAAGCCAGAAATTTCAGGAGTGGACACCACAATGTGACCTTGGTTCAAGGTGGAAAAGGTTTCCGTTCATCATCTCATTCCAAAGACAGTATCCCCAATGATGCAGCAGTGCATTTAAGTGTTAACCATGTGCTTACATCCCTTCAAGTTGTGATTAAGCTGAAGCACTGTCATGCTTAATACATGTAGCCAAGGAAAAGTAGTTACATAAGTGAGATCTTAGATCTGTAATATTTGTAGGAGTGTTCCTTTTCTTAGTAGCCATTTATAATTGGCAGCTATCAATATTTCAGCCTGTGTGTCTCAGAAATGCTTTTCGCAGGAGGAGAATTTATCATCAGGCAATCAGTTTGGTTCCAACAGCCCAAACCTCTCATGATCCCATCAGTCAAATATTACTCTTTCCCACTTCTGCTTATTCTTGAGTAAGAAGCATTTCAAAATAGTTTGAGTGTTTTAGTTAATGAGTTGATTTCAAATTTTCTCCAAAATAAGAGGAACAGGTACTAAAATCTTACTTTCATTACTTTTACTTCCCTTAAAAATAATTCTGCAATGTTCCAGCTGCTGTCTTATCTGAAGGTTTATTTCTGAAAAATTAGTTGCAGCTGCTGATAACAGTGATGATCCTTGGTATGAATAAACTTTCTGGCTTAATTTCAATATTCCGGCCGTTTTGCATTTTTGAAATTTCCAAGATATGAAAGCAAAATACAGTAGAGTTAGAGTAATATCTTTTAATAGTTATCAGATTCTTATATTTAAGATTTAACTTTAGATAAACGTGAGGTGCTGCATTTTGGAAATGCAAATCAGGGCAGGACTTATACACTTAATGGCAAGGTCCTAGGAGTGTTGCTGAACAAAGATACCTTGGAGTACAAGTTCATAGCTCCTTGCAACTCTACTTTCAGGTAGATAGGATAATGAAGAAGGCATTTGATATGCTTTCCTTTATTGGTCAAAGAATTGAGCACAGGAGTTGGGAGGTCATGTTGCGGCTATTAAGGACATTGGTTAGGCCACTGTTGGAATATTGTGTGTAATTCTGGTCTCTTTCCCATCGGAAAGATGTTTGGCTCAGAAAAGATTTACAAGGATGTTGCCAGGGTTGGAGGATTTCAGCTATGGGGAGAGAGTGAATAGGCTGGGGCTGTGTTCTCTGGAGTGTCGGAGGCTGAGGGGTGACCTTATAGAGGTTTATAAAATCATGAGGGGAATGGAGAGGAAATAGACAAGGTCTTTTCCCATGGGGTGGGGGTATCCAGAACTGGAGGGCATGGGTTCAAGGTGAGAGGGGAAAGATATAAAAGGGACCTAAGGGGCAACTTTTTCACACAGATGGTGGTCCATGTATGGAATGAGCTGCCACAGGAAGTGGTGGAGGCTTGTACAATTACAGCATTGTAAAGGCATCTGAATGGGTATATGAATAGGAAGGGATTAGAGGGATATGGGCCAAGTGTTGCCAAATGTGACTAGATTAGAATAGGATATCTGGTCAGTATGGACAAGTTATTCCGAAGGATCGGTTTCAGTGCTGTACTTCTCTCTAGAGTATTGTGACCAGGATTTCTGTTGGCTGGAGCTGTGCACCAATGGAAATTGTCCATAAAGGTGCAGCCATGACAACACCATTTAGCAGACACAATGGTTTTACTAGCACACTCCATACAAACAATCTCTTAACACAAGTGAAATATTCTTCACAAGTTTATTTTCACTCAACGAACATTCTATTATTCAGTAACCAAGAAAATAAAAGAAAAACAACTTACACAGCATACTAAAATGTTTTGTGGGAACATAATAAAATATGCTGAGTCACATGAAATTGTAAATCAAATGATCAAAATTATGGTTAAAGTTATAAAACGTTAGGAAGTATGTTAAAGGGGGAAAGCGAGATAGTGAGCTGCATGAAGGGTATTTCAGAGCTTTTCAACCTTTGCAACTAAATATTTCATTGTACTCCTGTTCTTTTGCACCTTGAGTACATGTGACAGTAAACCTAATTCTAATTCTAAAATGTATCTGTACCAATGCCAAGATATTAAATCAAGGATACCCAAAACACCAAAATTGGAGGAGTGAAAATACGTTGGAGAATTGTGTGGTTGAAGGAGATTAGTGACAGGACCTAAAATAGAAGTTTATTTGAAAACAAGGATGACAGTTTTAAAATCAAGATGTTACTTGACTGGAAGGCAGTGTAGCTCAATGAACTGTGGTGATGGTTAAGTAGTATTTAATGTGGGTTAAGACACAGGCAGCAGCATTTTGGATGACCTCAAGTTTACAGAGAGTAAAATTTGGAAGACCAGCCAGGAATGCATTGAATACTCAAAGTCTAAAGGCAGCTAAGGCATGAACGAGGGCTTCAGCAGGAGATTTGCTAAGACAGCTGCAAAGTCAAACATTGTTATAGAAGTGCAGCATTTGGGATGGCACAGTGGCTCAGTGGTTAGCACTGCTGCCTCCCAGTGCCAGGGACCCAGGTTCGATTCCCGCCTTGGGCGACTGTCTGTTTGGAGTTTGCACGTTCTCCCCCTGTCTGCGTGGGTTTCCTCCGGGTGCTCCGGTTTCCTCCCACAATCCAAAAAAGATGTGCAGGTCAGGTGAATTGGCCAGGCTAAATTGCCCTTAGTGATAGGTCCATTAGTCAGGGGTAAATATAGGGTAGGGGAATGGGTCTGGGTGGGTTACTCTTCACAGGGTCACCCCTGTGGACTTGTTATGCCGAAGGGTCTGTTTCCATACTGTAGGGTATCTAATGTAATGGAAAAAAAAGTGAAAATAGGCACTGGTGGTGATAGTGAGTATTTGAGGTCAAAAATTAATCTCGAATATGACACCAAAGTTCGAAACAGACTTAATCTAATCTTAGATTGCTGCCAAGGAGATGGATGGTGTTAGTGACATGGGAACAGATTGAAAATGATGGCTTCAATCATGTTAATATTTGTTTGGAGACAATCCAGAACTGGATTTTGGATAGGCAATATGATAATTGAGCAACAGTGGAGGAGTAAGGAGAGTGGGGTCAAATGGTAGATTTGGGTGAAGTCAGCTAACGCATGAAAATTAACACACTTCCTTCAAATGATGTCATTGAGGACAGCACGTGGTTGTGAAATGGAAGGAGCTGAGTATAATCCTTGGAATATGCCAAATGGAATGATGTGGCAGCAGGAAGAGAATTCATTGTAAGCAATTCTCTGGCTATGATTAAATAAGAATAGAATTAGATGAGACCACCTTCCACCTATTATATTTTTAAGCAAATTCTCCAATCTCTCCGACAGAGTTAGTAAACTATGAGTAGAGTTCAGTTATTTGATGACAGTTGGCATTTATAAGCATCACAGGATGACTCAACAGACAGACCTACTCTAGGGATTCAATATCCATTGACCACAGCAACAGTTGCAACTCCTTTGCTATTAACTGGTTGTTTGTCTCATTCTAATTTATAGCCTACTTATTGATCATTTGTATATTCTCTTAAAGTGATATTAGAATGCCAATGAAGAGGCATTAGAATAATCGAAACGTACCTTCACACTATGCATCTTAATAATTTATGTTCAAGCACACAAGCAATATATATTTAAGGATTGAGACCTCGTGCTCAATAATTATCAAATGGTCATTTTTATTTACTAATGAAGATAGTAATTTTCTGAATTAGGCACTAGTGGCCAGAGGCTGAAGTATTGAACAATATTTGTTTAGGCAGATACTTATTGCAACAAATGAAAGAAACAGACTATAGCTGCTGTATTAGTCATCAAAACCCAGGTGATGGTGATATAAATGCATGGGAATAGAGAGCAAGCTTCAGACTGGAGATCAGATCTCCCTGTGGTTAGAAAATTCATTGTCAAATACTGTTTCTACAAATCACTCTTTTGTGCACTCTAATATTTCTACATGATTGAAATGCATAATGACTTTTATTCCAGTGTGCCAAAACAAACATTTCTGATTGAGTAAAATAGGGCAATTGCTATTGGTGATAATAGCCAATGAATAGTTAATTTGTGTGCGTAGTTATTGAGATTGGGTCAATTAAAAATTTGAGAATTGAGATTGATAGATTTTTGCTCAAGTTACAGAATCATATGAGTCAATGGATTTAGTTATGGAGCAGCCAAATTAACTCAGATAATCCTCCACCTATCATTGTGTTTTCTTTGGACTGGAAGTTGAACCGATACAAGTCAGTGAGCAAGCGTTATTCAGTGGATGTCGAATGTTCTGCTCTTTGATATTATTGGAAGTACATGTTATGAAAGATTTCAGTAATTAACATGATAAACTGAGAAATAAATTCCAAACAAAACTTGTTGAATTCTTTATGAAGCTGCATCAGAGTTTGTGCAACTATTTTCATTTTTATCTACAAGCCTTGCATTATTTCATACTTCAGGTATCAGACATAACACATGCAAATTACTGCATTAAGCTTAAAACTATTAAAGTAAAGTCAATCTAACCTCTAATTCATTGGATCAGCAAGTAATTGACTGGAGGAATTCCATAAATTCTAATCTACAGTTTAAAAGGGTCAGACTTGCACTTTAACATATCCAGCATTGTCATCACTACTGTCTGGACATGAAACCTCATCTGAGCAAAGCACAGAGAAAAAGTAAGCAAGGAGGCCTACACATCTGTTCATTTAAATGACTGGAATCCAGAAGGTGCACAAGGAGAGCTCTGTGCTCAGCAGTCTGAAGGAAGATGATGGTTCAGTAACGTCATCTCAGTCTGACATCCTGAGGATCAGCAAATCCTTTCATGCCAGACTGTATGACACGAAGTCCACAGACAGACGCAGCCTCCCGGTCATTCCTGTCCTCTATCACAGAGGTCTAAGACAACAGCATTTGGGAGAGGCTGGACAAGCCATTTTCTTGAGTTCTTAGAAAAGATTAAAACTCCCAGAAACAATTGCTTATTGGCGGAGTTGTATTCAGCTCTGTGGGACAGAATCTACTGGATGTGTACAATACTATGCTTCTGGCAGGTAGCTTGTGCGAATCCATGAAAAAAGATAGCATCACCCTCACCTGCAAGTGGAAAGGGGCAGAGGGAGGATGTTAGAAATTTCATTGCTGAATGCAGATATCAAAATCTTGTCTAAGATCATTGCCAACTGGGTCTGGTCTGCTTTGGGATCAGTGATTCACTTTGACCGTACCTGTGCTATCCTGGGCAGGATGATCTCTGAGAGTCTCACGCATCTCAGGATCGTTTATGTGTAGGACAGGGGGTGGGCATCTGCCTCATCAGCCTGGACCAGGAGAAGGCCTTTGACAGGATATTGCGCACCTACATGTGGGATGTGCTCTCTGAAATGGGCTTAAGAGAGGGAATCCGCAATTAGATCTGAATGCTATACACCAACATTTGTTAGAGCAGTCTCAATCAATGGGTTCAATCAATCAATTTCTCAATCAATCAGAAAGTTTCCTGATCAGATTGGAGACAGACAGGCTGCCCACTCTCTGCTGCCTTGTTTGTGAGTTGTATAGAGCCTTTTGCTGAGTCCATCAGGAAGGATGCAAGCAGGACAAGGGTGACTATTCCAGGCAGCAGAAGAAAGCCTCCCTGTCCATTGATGACATCGCTGTTTTCTGCTCAAATCCAGTATGACTCATGAGCATCTGCGATCAGTTTTAACTGGCCACTGGAGCCAAAGTAAATCAAAACAAGAGTGAGGCCGTGTTCTTTGGGAACCCTTTTACCATCAAGCCAGATTACCTGAATATACTGTGAATATGATTCAGAAGGGCTGGGGCATGTGCAAAAGGAGCTTATCACAAAGGTGAGGTAGAAACCACTCCCTCTCCATTGCAGGTAAAAACTGGTCATAAGGTTTGAGTAACTCTCTCTGTCACTGTACAGGCGCAGGTCTGGCCCATTCCCTCAACCTGTGCTATTGTAGTCGCCCGAACCATCTTCCACTTAAGCTGGAGTTCTAAAATGGACCATGTGTGCAGGCACACCATGTATGGGGCATCATGTCCAGGGACACCTCTGGATAATTGGGGAAGAATGAATCAAATGCAATCTTCATCCTGATGGCCACCTTCATATGTGGCTGCATCAAGCTGTACACAAACACCAAATGTCAGTACGTACTGGGGCTCTACTGATCCCCAGTGTTGTGAAGGATGTGACTGGTCTCACCATGGAATGCTCCAAGTAGTTGGACTGTTCTGTATCACCTATTCTTCATAAAGAAATTTTCAAAGAAAAACACCTTTGACCACAAGTGCATTAGAAAGTGGTCAGCATATACCGTACTTGAGACCCTGCGTCAAAGGAGAGAGTGGATCCTGTCAGGTTGTTCCCAGAGCAGACTGTCAAAGTCATTTGGCAGAATGCCTCATTACCAGAACTTCTGAACAAGCACCAAGACATTGTTTGGTTTGTGGTGAGAATGACACAACCTGTGAGATCCTTGATCTATATACCAACTCTCTGCGCCACTGCACGCTGCCCTTGAAGTGGCTGCAGGGTGGGTAGAGACTGTCACACATCTTCTTCTGGAATGTGCTTTTGCAAAGGAGGTCTGGAGAGAGATGGAGTGGTTTTTGTCGAGTTTTATCTTGAGCAGGTCTGTGACACAGGACTCTGTGCTCTACGGAATGTTACCCAGGACTCTCACTTGAGACAAGCATCAGCTGTGCCTGGAGGACTATCAACTCAGTGTAGGATGCTCTTTGGTCTTCCTGAGTAAGGAGTTGTCCTTGACCGAATATTGCAGACTGACACATTCCAAAGTCCAGGACTACGGGCTGAGAGACTCATTAAACCTTGAACAGCTGCTGCCAAGGCGCAGTGAGGAAAGACCACCATTTAAGGTCTTTCTGTCAAAGTACAATGAGAGTCCGTTCAGTTATCAGACCCTCGCGGCGCCTCAAATGCATGTAAATATAGTCTCATAAAATGAAGAAATGCCTTGGGTTTGTTTGTTTTCCATATGTAAAGACTGTGTACAAAATCAAAATGTTCTAGTGACTACATATGTATATAAAGATTCTTTTATGAATTAAGTATATTTTTGAAATAAAAAATGTTAAGGAGGTTCTGTTTTGACATGAGGGCCTCCCACCAGAATTTCTTACAATCAATTATCTGCTTATTGCTCTTGGCAGCTGCTCAGGTCAATTAGACTCCAGGCTGATTTAAAATTTTACATGTCTGAGTCATGATGTATGAAGTGACACACTTGGACTAGTTGCAGCAACACAGATCTCGAGCAAGATTTTCTACTCTGCATTTGGACAAGAATATGTTTAACATTCATTAGGAGTTGAAGATTCAGCCTATTTGTATATATAATGAAACAATATGTTGCCATCCTTCCATCTCTGAGAATCTAAGAAACAGGAAAATAAGTAGACCATTTGGCATGCAAAACACCATTTAACAAGATCATGGCTGATCTGCCCCAGGCCTCAACTCTATTGGCATGCCAGCTCATCAGTGCTCTTACATCCCTGATATTTTGAAAATATATCTACCTTCTCTGTAAATACTTTCAGTAAAGTAGCCTCCACAACACTCTGATGGAGAGAATTTTGAAACAGTTCTGCTGAAGCCTCACAGAACCCAAAACTTTGATTCTTCTTTTTTTACACAGCTGCTGCTGGACCTGCTGAGTTTCACCGACATTTTGTTTTTATTACATACTATTTACCTTCCTGATTGCTTGCCATACCTCCATCTTACCTTTTGGTGTTTCACGCAAAGTACACCCAAATTCCTTGAACACCAACACTTGGTAATTTTCAAAAGTTAACGTAACAGTTTTCAAACGATTACAGGGATCAATCAATTTGCTTTGTGTGTTTCATACTATTCAAGAATGTCACAATGGTAGCAGTCCTCAGCATTGCCCACCCCTGAGGAATTGAATTAATTTCTCAACCCAATTTGATTTTGTACCAACGTGGATAACCTCAGAGGTTCCCATTGTTGCATTGGATCTGTCACCTTCACACCCAATCATTTAACTTATCTACGTTAAAATTGTTGTTTGGTAGTCCAGAACTTGAGTATGGTGAAAAAAATGCATTTTGTTGGAGCTTTTCATCTCACACCACATCAGAGTAATTTTTCAGAAATATCAATGTAAAAGTGAACTAAATGTTTACACTATATAAGCAGTGTGTGTTGGTTGGTTGGTGTGTCTCATTGGTAGGGATGTTTCCATGGAGAATATACCAATTGGATGATAGTTAACTGCCAATCTTTGTTAAATTGGGCAGATTGGCTCAGTTTGGTCAAGGCAATACCTTGAGAAATGAGTCAGGCATTTCTGTTTGCAAAGTACAGATCCCTGCACATATTTAGCCTCCAGTATGTGTCAGTATGCCACACGCAAGCCCAACTTAGAGTCCTAAATTGGTTATTAGCATACTTATTAACACACTCAAGATTATTTAGGAAATGCTGTCCAATCATTAAAATAACAATAATATTCGATACTGTATTGTATGTTTTGCAAAGTCAGGCTGGTTGGATATGGTTAGTACATTGCCTGTTGCAAACAACCAAAGGGGAATGCTATTTGATGTGATCTATGGCGTGTGTCCTTAGCATCAGTCCAGCACTGAAACTCGTAAACTGCGTTGCTCATTTGTGCGATCGTCAGAGTGCCTTCTTTGGCTGGACAGCAGCAGCCATGAGTGACAAGCAATACTCACGTAGCTCCTGCATAATAGCCATGTGAGAAATCTGTTGCTGTTCAAAAATTTGGGATACTTTATTCATTTATTGAAGGTAGATTGGGCACTTTGCTACTGTCAGGTCCATTGTAAATTTCTGCGATATACAACGAGACATTATTTGAGCAGGTTAGCCATTATCTCAGAGGATGATTTTGGTGGACTGTATTTCAGCATCAAGCTTACACGGTGAGAAAATGGCTTGAATATTATTTAGATTGCTGTTGATTAGTCTAATCATACATTGTATGGAACTGTAGGGACGCCAGTTGCCTATTGAAGGTAGGCTTGAAGGTACTCTTGCAAATTTCTGAATCCCTTTGCAGACTCATTGTGGTCTTCTCACAACTTAATTTCACAATTGGCTTAATATTGTCAACAAGCTTGGACATATTAGAATCAATCCCTTAATCTAAATCATTAATATGGATTAGAAATAACTGAGGCCTCAACTGATGCTTTTTGTGCACCCTGCTATTAAAAGCTTGTCAACCTGAAAATTTCCCAGTTATTTCTACCCTCCATATTTTGACTTCATTTATATTTTGAATTAGTAACACTGCAAGGGCAGAATTAAGTCTTAAGAATTCAGGTGTTTGTCAGCACTTTTGTTTTATATTTAAACACCATTAAAAAGTGTAATGCAACCATAAGATAAATTGTTAAAGAAATTTATGTAAATATGTAGCTCAGATATCACAACTAACATTTAAGCAAGTAGGTAAAAACAATGACTACAGATGCTGGAAACCAGATTCTGGATTAGTGGTGCTGGAAGAGTTACAGCAGTTCAGGCAGCATCCAAGGAGCAGTGAAATCGACATTTTGGACAAAAGCCCTTCATCAGGAATAAAGGCATTAAGCCTGAAGCGTGGAGAGATAAGCTAGAAGAGGGTGGGGGTGGGCCGAAAGTAGCATAGAGTACAATGGGTGAGTGGGGGAGGCAATGAAGGTGATAGGTCAGGGAGGAGAGGGTGGAGTGGATAAGTGGAAAAGGAGATAGGCAGGTAGGACAAGTCCGGACAAGTCATGGGGACAGTGCTGAGCTGGAAGTTTGGAACTAGGGTAAGCAAGTATGTCTGATTCATCTTAGTATAGAGTCATAGAGATATAGAGCACGGACACAGACCCTTCGGTCACCTGTCCATGCCGACCAGATATCCCAACCCAATCTAGTCCCATTTTCCAGCACCTGGCCCATATCCCTCCAAACCCTTCCTGTTCATATACCCATCCAGATGCTCTTTAAATGTTGCAATTGTACTAGCCTCCAACACTTCCTCTGGCATCTCATTCCATACATGTACCACCCTCTACGTGAAAAAGAGCACCTTAGGTCTCTTTTATATCTTTCTCCTCTCTCCTTAAACCTATGCCCTCTAGTTCTGGGCTCCCCCACCCCCAGGAAAAGACTTTGTCTATTTATCCTATCCATGCCCCTCGTGATTTTGTAAACCTCTATAAGGTCACCCCTTAGCTTCAAACGCTCCAGGGAAAACAGCCCCAGACTATTCAGCCTCTCCCTATAGCTCAAATCCTCCAACGCTGGCAACATCCTTGTAAATCTTTTCTGAACCCTTTCAAGTTTCACAACAACTTTTTACAACATCTTCTGGGCGGCACGGTAGCACACTGCTGCCTCACAGCACCAGAGACCTGGGTTCAATTCCCAACTCAGGCGACTGAATGTATGGAGTTTGCACATTTTCCCCGTGTCTGCGTGGGTTTCCTCCAGGTGCTTTGGTTTCCTCCCACAGTCCCAAGATGTGCAGGTCAGGTGAATTGGCCGTGCTAAATTGCCCTGCAGTGTTAGGTAAAGGGGTAAATGTAGGGGAATGGGTGGGTCGCGCTTCGGCAGGTCGGTGTGGACTTGTTGGGTCGAAGGGCCTGTTTCCACACTGAAAGTAATCTAATCTTTCTGATAGGAAGGAGACCAAAAATAGCACGCAATATTCCAACAGTGGCCTAACCAATGTCCTGTACAGCCGCAACATGACCTCCCAACGCCTATACTCAATACTCTGACCAATAAAGGAAAGAATACTAAACGTCTTTTTCAATATCCTATCTACCTGCAACTCTACTTTCATGGAGCTATAAACCTGCACTCCAAGGTCTCTTTGTCCAGCAACACTCCATAGGACCTTACTATTAAGTGCATAAGTCCTGCCCTGATTTGCTTTTCCAAAATGCAGCACCTCACATTTATCGAAATTATATTCCATCTGCCACTTCTCAGCCCATTGGCCCATCTGATTTGTGATCTGCTATAATAAAGGTCAGAAGTCACACAGCATCAGCTTTTAGTCCAACAGATTAATTGAAATCACAAGCTTCCAGAGTGCTGACACTTCACCTGATGAAGGGGCAGCACTCTGAAAGCTTGTGATTTCAAACAAGCCTGTTGGACTTTAACCTGATGTCGTGTGACTTCTGACCTTGTCCACCCCAGTTTAACACTGGCACCTGCACATCATTGAATGTTAAGAGTTTGTTGAATATCAAACATCTTCGCCCAACTTGTTATGCTATTATTAATTGTTTCTATTAGCAGAGTTTACCTGTGAAGGGTGAATTACACAATACATTTTTACCTTCTTGTTTCTCAGATGGCTAACTCAAAATCCAGCCCACAATTTGGACAATTGGTCAAAGGACTCTTGTCCATCCTGAATGGGGAAGATTCACCAGCAACAGATTCTCCACTTAATCAAATAAATCTAAACACAATGAGAAAGGATATATAACATCTTGCATGCTTTGCTGTTCATAGTTGTTCCAAACAAAACTATTACTGTCATAGGATTTATCTGAAACATGAAATGTTTTAATGAGTTACACAGAGTGCAGTAAAAAAGAACCCCATTACAAGAGTTAATTAGTGGACAAAGTAAATTATTATATCCAAATATGATGAATTCTGCAGATAATACTATTAAAAAGAATTGTTATTT
The DNA here is from genome assembly GCF_047496795.1 of Chiloscyllium punctatum. Taxonomy (NCBI): domain Eukaryota; kingdom Metazoa; phylum Chordata; class Chondrichthyes; order Orectolobiformes; family Hemiscylliidae; genus Chiloscyllium; species Chiloscyllium punctatum. The sequence continues at coordinate 85,079,698 of NC_092745.1, forward strand.
TTTGATGTGACATGTATCTGCTAAAGTGAACCTACTACTATGATATCAATGAAAATATATGTTTATGATTCCCATTTGTTATTAAAATTTCCACTATAAAAGAAAGAACTTCCATTTATATAGTGCTTTTTCTAACTGGAAGATGTTCCAAAGTGCATTACAGCTGGAGGTCAGAGTCTCGCTTGTATTGTAGGAAATGAGCAAGGCAACTTACAAAAGGCAAGGACGTAATGTTGGTTTCAGGATAAAAATTGTCTAAGAGGTGCAAACGGTGGTTCAGTGGTTAGCACTGCTGCCTCACAGTGGCAGGGACCCGGGTTTGATTCCAACCTTGGGCGACTGTGTTTGTGTGGAGTTTGCACATTCTACCCATATCTGTGTGGGTTTCCTCCGGGTGCTCCAGTTTCCTTCCACAATCCAAAGATGTGCAGGTTAGGTGAATTGCCCATGCTAAATTGCCCATCGTATTCGGGGATGTGAGGATTGGGTGCATTAGTCAGGGGTAAATATAGGATAATAGGGTAGGGAAATAGGTCTGTGTGAATTACTCTTCGAAGGATCGGTGTGGGCTTGCTGGGCCGAAGGGCCTGTTTCCACACTAGGGATTCTATGATTCTATGCTGGGACAACTGCTTTGCTAATCCAGGATAGAGCTGTAAATTTGTTTAGTCTATCTACAATATCCATGCTTTGGAGCACACTGTGGTTGCACTGTTTGTACTGTACAAGATGAATCAAAGTAGCATTGAGTCACACACAATCTTTACTTGCAGATATATCACAGTGCTTGCCTTCATTACCATTAGTTTAGAATCTTCGGATTTCCTGCACACTATTATATTTGCATGATCATCATGAGGACTGCAGTAGATCCAGGAAGAAACCCACCAGTGCTTGTTCAGGGCTACTGGGAATGCAAAATACATACAATCTTGTTAGCGTATCCCAAGAATAAATACATTTTTAAAACTGAATTCACATAGGCTTCAGGCATATCCAGGTAATACCTGGAACATACAATCCTCACCTTAAACAAAGTCTTGAAGGACCACTGGTTGTGCAATGAGAAATTGTAAACCCTTTATTTAAGGATTTTCACCTGTTTATGATGAGGAAAATGACTGTTGGTGAAACAAATGAATTAGGATGCTTTCAGTAAGAAGCAAAATAATTACTTTCTGGGATCTGTCTCCATATAGGTTTGCCTGCATTATTTCTACTATGGTAATGAGATATGAACTGTTTGTAAATGTTAAATGTGATTCAGATGAACCTTGCCCACCTAATTCCTTTTCTTTTTGATTGCCTGCATGAGATCACTGGCAAGATTCACAAGGTTTACTTCCCATCACAAATTTCCTTTGAGGAGGAAATGATGTGTGGCTGCCTTCTGTGTTTTTTCATCCTTTAATGAAATGTGGACATTATGTGCTAGAGGTTACCTTTCCAAGCATTAGCTTGATCTCTGTAATACTAGTCCTGTGACATTACCACAACCCCACAGAATCCCAAATAATGTTATGGTGGTGATGCACCCAAGGTGTTGTAGGGTAGAGAGGTCTAAGTTTTTAAAACAGCAGTGATTAGGAACTGTATTATGTTTCTAAGTCAAGATGGAGGTGAAATCCACCAAGATTTCTTAGACAACACCTTCCAAACCCACAACCCCTACCATCTAGAAGGAAACAGGTAAATGTGAATAACACTAGGGCGGCACAGTAGCTCAGTGGTTAGCACTGCTGCCTCACAGCACCAGGGTCCCAGGTTCAATTCCAACCTGAGGCGACTATCTGTGTGGAGTTTGCACATTCTCCCAGTGTCTGCGTGGGTTTCCTCCCACAGTCCAAAGATGTGCAGGTCAGGTGAATTGACCGTGCTAAATTACCCATAGTGTTAGGTGCATTAGTCAGAGGAAAATGGGTCTGGGTGGGTCCTTCTTCAGAGGGTCGGTGTGGACTGGTTGGGCCGAAGGGCCTGTTTCTACATTGTAAGGAATCTAATCTAGTCTAATCTGCAAGTACCCCTCTAAACTACTGTCAGTCTGGACTTGGAAATATGACAGCATTCCTCCAGTATCATGAGGCCAAACTCCCTAACAGCATTTTGAGTGCACCTGCACCAAATAGATTGCAGTGTTTCAAGAAGAGGTTCAGCACCTTCTTCTCAAGGTTAATTTGGGATCAGCAATCAGCCAGTGATGCTCCATGGCCCCTGAATTAATAACTTAAAAAATTTGCAGATGATGATTTTTCCATCCAGCATCTGTTGCCTTTATCCTTCTAGGTGGTAGAGGTTACAGGTTTGGAATGTACTGTTAAAGATGCCATCGTAAGTTAGTGTGGCATCTTGTCAATGTGCACTTTGCAAGTACAGTGCACAAATGGTGGAGGGAGTGACTGCTTGAAATTGAAGCCTCTGTCTACCTAAAGAACAGATTAAAAAGTAGAAGTATCAAAAAACAGCACAGAATGTCATTATTTCAGTCCAGTTTCTAGCACATAAATCCACATTGATCAAGTGGACTGCTTTGCCTTAGATGCTGTTGAGTTTCTTGAGTATTGTTGGAGTTCCACCCATCCAGGCAAGTGGGGAAGAGTATTTCAGGCCACCCTGGCCTGTGCTTTATTGATGATGGTAGGCTTTGCAGATTTAGGAGGTGAATTACCCACTGCATAAATCCCAATCTCTGCTTTGCTCATGTCGCCACAGTACAGAGGAACCTCAATTATCTGAATGAGATGGGAAGGCACTATTTCATTCAGGTAATTGATTATTCGGTTAATTAATTCAGTGCCTCTCCTCTGGGGCTCAGAATTTTCTGAAGTTTCCTTTTTCCTCGCTCTGCCTGCCTTGCTTCCTCTCTCTGTCTCAGGGTTTGTTTCTGAGCAGACACACCCTCATATGCCTCACCTGGAGCAGTGGTTTTTCAGGGTGGCACGGTAGCACAGTGGTTAGTACTGTTGCCTCACAGCGCCAGAGACCCGGGTTCAATTCCCGCCTTAGGCAACTGTCTATGTGGAGTTTGCACATTCTCCCCATGTCTGCTCTGGTTTCCTCCCACAGTCCAAAAATGTGCAGGTTAGGTGAATTGGCCATAGTGTTAGGTGAAGGGGTAAAGGTAGGGGAATGGGTCTGGGTGGGTTGCTCTTCGGAGGGTCGGTGTGGACTTGTTGGCTGAAGGGCCTGTTTCCGCACTGTAAGTAATCTAATCTAATTTTTTTTTAAATGTGTAAGGGACCTGCAGCATTGGTAAACCCTCCCTTCCCCACCACCTCCCCAATCAGTTCAATGGGATTAACACAGTGAGCACTTGCTAGGTCAGGAGATTAGGCAGCAGTACATCCTGTGCAAGCCCCTGCACCCCTGTCTGCCCCTCCACCCTCACCCTGTTCCCCCAACCCTGTCTAACCCCCGCCTCTGTCCGCTGCTCCCACTGTCTGCCCATCCAACTCCGCACTCCCAACCCTGTCCACCCCTGCCCCATCCGACACGGCTGGTGGAATTCAGGTATTCTGTCTGCATTTGGACGGAGGCTATAATGAGATCTGAAGGCATGTTTTTATAACAATAAAGCTGGATGTTTTTAGGGCCCATAGTGTTTGCCATATCTAGTACTTTCTGTAATCTTTTGATATCCTGTGGAGTGAATCTACTTGGTTAAAGTCTGACTTCTATGATTTGAGGATTAGGAGGATTACTGGATGAATCATGCACTCAATAGATGATCCACCGGAGGATGTTTGCAAATGTTTTGATCTTGTCTTTTCATCCATGTGTGCAGCCCACAATGATTGAGGAAATGGATCTTTATGTAGCCTGTGACTACTGTTAGATTTTTAATTGTCCACCTCCATTCCCGATTGGTATGTCGATAGGATAACTAAGAATTTATCTGATTTATTGGTTGTAGAAGAAAAATTAACTTTGTTCGATTTTGGGTGCACATTATTCCTCTGCCCAGGTAACACTTTTCATCTATACATTGCTGGTAATAAAAAAAATGGCCTTCTGCATTTGAGTGTTAGGCAGTCCATGCAACTTGAATGAAGGATCCTATGAGCCAATTAAAGCCATCCATCTGTACCTTCAAATCATTTAACATTTCTGGTGTTTACTTCAGAATTGCTGAATATGGTTCAGTGATATAATATTGTAATATTCGGTCTTGTCAATTCAGATTGTTTAGGGTTTTAAACTCATAAGAGATCACGTGGACCAAAAGATGTTTGACTGATGAATAATATAAACTGTTGTTTTATTCAGTGTAACAATACAGGATCAGTTTGCACCATTAAAATGGTGTTTTATAATCACAATCTCTGTGTGACTGTTTTGCATTACATGAGCTGAATACCTTTGAAATGACACACATGCAAGCAGTTATTAAGTGCTTACTCAGCAGTTCTGGGAGGATGCGATTACATTGCTTTTTGAACAGCAGTTGAAGAACTAAATCCGCATCTTAAACTACAACATTTCCATTCACATTTCACCTTCAATACTGAGCAAGGACAGCCAGAAGTTTTTAACATGGCTTTCCTGAAAGAGCTTTGTTCTGATGATGATGCTGCATCATTGCATCAAGGTCTAAAAGGAAACAAGGAGTGTTTCCCACCTGAAAGATGCCATTAGTGAATTGCATCCAGAAACACAATTTTCTGAAGTATCCAGTTGTTTCGCATAGAGACAATATGGGGCCATGAGAAATCTAACCTTATTTCATTACACACTACTTTAAATATCCTTTCATGTCATCACAAAGAACTGTATACATATATTATTGTTGCATTTATTTAAACCACACATCATTCCCCAAGATATTAGGCATGAACCCTGCTTGTTGGACTCTGTAACGTGCAACATATTTGTCGTCTTCTTAAGAAACAGTGAACTAATCATTTTCACACCCACAACAATCCTTCGTGACCAGTTTCCATATTTATGAAGTCCTAGGGTTTCTGTTACCTATGTATCATGTTCAAGTCCTTTAGGACTTATTGTGAGATGCATATGGTTCTCTTTCCTTGCACTGTGTGGCCATATCCTTTGTTAAAGCCATTTTGTGTTTAATTTGCCCTTGAAAGTCTTGCACAATGTTGCCTAAGCATTTTCAACAAACATTAAGAATTTAAACCGGGTTAAAACAAAGTCACAAGATGATGCTGCTTTTCATCATTTATAAAATGATTTGGATATGAACGTAGGAGGTATGGGTAGTAATTTTGCAGATGGCACCAAAATTGGAGATGTAATAGACAGCAAAGAAGGTTACCTCAGAGTACAACAGAATCTTGATCAGATGGGCCAACGGGCTGAGAAGTGGCAGATGGCGTTTAATTTAGATAAATGTGAGATGCTGCATTTTGGAAAGGCAAATCAGGGGAGGACTTACACACTTAATAGTAAGATCTGAGGAGTGTTGCTGAATAAATAAACTTTGCAGTGTCGGTTCGTAGTTCCTTGAAAGTGGAGTCACAGGTAGATAGAATAGTGTAGAAGGTTTTTTGGTATGCTTGCCTTTATTGGTCGGTGCTTTGAGTATAGGAATTGGGAGGCCATGTTGTGGCTGTACAGGACATTGATTAGGCCACTATTGTAATGCTAAATGTATTTCTGGTCTCCTTCCAATAGGAAGGATATTGTTAAACTTGAAAGGGTTCAGAAAAGATTTACAAGGATGATTTACAAGGGTTGAAGGGTTTTAGCAAAAATGAGAAGCTGAATAGGCTACGACTATTTTCCATGGAGAGTCAGAGGTTGGTGGGTGACCTTATCGAGGTTTATAATATCATGAGGGAAATGGATAGGATAAATATACAAGGTCGTTTCCCTAGGGAGGGGAAGTCCAAAATTAGAGAGCATAGGTTTAAGATGAGAGAGGAAAGGTTTAAAAGGGACCTAAGGGGCGATATTTTCACGCAGAGGGTAGTGTGTGTTTGGAATGAGCTGCCAGAGGAAGTGGTGGAAGCTGGTACAATTACAACATTTTAAACGGCAGCTGGATAGGTATATGAATGGAAAGGGATCAGAAGGATATGGACCAAATGCTGGCAAATGGGACTAGATTCATTTATGATATCTGGTCGGCATGGATGAGTTGGATTGAAGAGTCTGTTTCTATGCTGTATATCTCTATGACTCTATGACATGAAGCTCTTTGCAATCATTGAATTACTTTTGAATTTACCTTTGCCTTTCTGAATAGGTTTCAGTTCTACACTTCATCCAAAGGACTGTACTCTGTCACTATGACACTGATGTGTTCATCTAGATTATGTGCTTAATCTTTTAGTGAGACTTCAACCCAAGTGTAAGCATGTTACTGGCTGAGTCTGGCTAGCACTTATAACCATATGCGTTTATCATAACGTGATATCTAAGAACTTGCTGCGTAAGAAAACATGTTTCCATGTATTGGATGTTGTTGTTTCTGTTCATCTGCTTAAATCTAGCTCCTCTGGTTGTTATCTTTTGGGTTACTGGAAATAGTTTATTTACTCAACACAATATGTACATGATTTTGAATATTTTCATCTCATCTCCTCTTAACATTCAAAGGACAGCAATCCTAACTTTGCCTATTCCCTCCACATTTTTGAATTTTCTCGTCCAAGGTATCTCACTATTTCTGAACCCTTTCCAATGTCTTGCCATTTTTCTGAAGTGTAGTACATAGAATTGAACAGAATACCTCAGCTGAGGCATAACCCATGTTTTATAAAATGTTCCTTAATTTCCTAGTTATTTCTGATGTAGACAAGGATGCTGTATGCTTTATTTAACCAGCTGCCATGAGTGTGCCTCTTTCACTGGTTTTTTACAACCTCCACTGAATTTCCAAGTTTTGTTGCCATCTAAAATAATACTTGCTATATCAAAATCCATGCCAAAACCAATGGTCCAAATTCCAAAACTGGGGAGCACAACTGTATATTTTCCTCCAGCCTGAAAAACAACCACTTGCCATTGCTTTTCTCCTTTCAGCTCCTTTGCCAATTTGTATCCATTCTGTCAATTTAATCCTTAGGTTTTAATATTGAATTAGTCTCTCTTACGGTGTTCTATTGAAGGTCTTTTGAAGATCCACATACACAATAATAATGATGCACCCATCATTTCCTCATCAAAGAATTCCATCAAGTTAGCCAAACATAAGTTGCCTTTGACAAATCCACGTTAACTTTAATTTATTAGCCCATACTTTTCCAAGTTAGTTTTGATGCAGCTTATTTAATGGTTTCTCCAGGAATACTGATGACCTGACTGGCCTGTCAATGTTAAGTTTAACCTTTGCCCTTTTTTTTACCAAATGGTGTAACACCTGGAGTTTTTGTAATCCTTTGACATCTGTATCGAAGGAAAACTAAAGGACTAAGCCAAAGCCTTCACAATTTTCATTCTTACTATCTCCAGTAACCTGGAACGCATCCCATCCAAACAAGGAATGTTTTCTCTCTCTGTCTCTGTGTACTGCCAACTCTTTTGCTTTTATCCTTTTTATCTGTTTCATCCTATTCAATATACTGTACCTCCTACTTACTGCTAGATTAGAAGCATCCTGGAAATCTTGTGGTGAAATGATAGATTCCCTGCCTCTGGGCTAGAAGCTCTGGGATTAAGTTCCTAACAGGATTGTTGGCCACAGAAGGAGGATTCATGATGAATTTCAAAGTGCTGACAGACAGCCTGGGAATCAACTCACCACTTAACCCATTATCCCCCAAAGGGAATTTAGATTATAAGAAAATGCACTAAAAGAAGTAGAATTCCTCTTCTCCAGTACAAACCAATGAAAAAATCTTCACTTACAATCTTGGCCATGCCTTCAGCTAGCACAAGAAAATGTCTTGATTATCTTTAAACACTGCTTTTTTCTTTGACCACAGTTTTTTTTAGTTTATAACAGACGTTTGACCTCCCTTTTATGTTGGCTGCTAATCTAGACCCATGATCTCTCTTTCCCGCTTGATCTGCAGAAGGAATGGGAGAAGGTCTTGAGGCCAGGCAGAGGGACATGAGGCTGAGGTGGCAGCATTCTTCTGCAGGCTTCCTCCACCAGGACCTCCAGTGCCACATGCGAGAACCTGGGTGCCTTGTCCTTCAGCGACTGAGCCAACCTGAAATGAGCCAGTGTGTACCAAACAGAGCATTCCACACCTTTAGTGAAAGTGGGTGTGAGCAGCCCACTTGTACACCTCCCCACGAAAATTGTGTCTGCTCAGCACTTGTGTGCCTGCAGATTTCCAGTTAGCACCTGCAGGTATGTCCAAATCATGATTAGCATCAAATTGACCAAAAGATCGTGTGCTAAGTCTGAACTGTCAAACTAGATTTTGTTATTTGTACTATTTAATGCTTCTTTTCACTTTTTGGTATGACTAATCATTATACCTTTGTTATTCAGGATGTCATTTCTTTCCATTGTAGTTATGCATCTTCTCTGAATGCGAACCATCTCCTATTTGAAGACTTCCCATTGTTCAATTACTATTCTGCCTTCCAAATTTTGATTTCAATCCATGTGGATAGATCCCTTTAAGGCACTGAAATTAGCCTTCCTCAAGTTAGATATTTTATGTTTGATTGTTCATTGCTCAATTTGATAACTTCTCAAAACTTAATGATGCTATGACCACTGTTTGCCACATGTTTCTCTATATCACAAACTATTTTTTCCACTTCAGTCTCCAGAACTACATCCAGTACTGTTGCCTTTCTCATTGTGTTAGAATCACAGTGATCAAGAAAGTTGCCTTGTCCACATTTCAGAAATTCCTTCCAACCTTCATCCTCCATTATATTTGGCTAGTTAAAGTTTCCCCTCCCTAATATCACTATAGTTATTAAATCTTTAATTATTTGTCTGCGTCTCCTCTCCACTATTTGATGGCATATCCTTACTGACTTCTTATCCTCTTGCTATTCTTATCAAACTCCACAATACATAATGATATTGTGATCATTCATTTTTGCTGCATGTTGAGTTGTAAACATAACTTATTTTCCTCAGACTTTCACATCCACTGTCAGATATGTCTCAAATTAACATAGCCCATTTTTGACTGCCTTTAGGACTTTTTAAGTAAAACTGTACTATTTGAGCAGCAACAGCAAACACGCTGTAAAATGGATAAATATTTTGGTCATACTGTCACAGTGCTCTGCAATTAGGGTATAATGAAATCATTGCCTGATTACTTAATAAAATTATTGAATTTATTTTGTTCAAGCACCTGCCTTAATTGAGAGGTAGCCCAATCAATCCATTTTTTGTGGGTGGGGCAAATTGTGCATCACAGGTGGAATTAAGTGTGACTTTTCTCTTTTTTTTAAAAATCTATTCTTTCACAGAGTGTGAGCATTACTGGCTGGGCCAGCGTATTGCCTATTGCTAATGCCCCTCAGAAGGTGGTGTTGCATCACTTTCTTGAACTGCCCCTGCTTGTGATGTCAATACACACACAGTGCTGTCATATTGACAGACTGAAAGCTTTGCTAAAGAAATGAGGGCGACCTTTACTCAAGGGATGAAGATTCAATACTGCTGTGGTAATGATTTTTTGGAATTAGTTTTAGAACATGATGCTAGTCATACTAATTAATATTTATAGGTGCCATAATAAATTGTTTCCTTATAAGTGCATTTGCTCAGAATTGTATTTGTCTAGCCCATGTAGGTTAAGAAAACAAAGTGGCTACTACAACAGTAACAATTTAATAAGTGGGGCTAAAATTAATCCTCCACTCTAGACATTTGAGAGAGGAAGCCTTCCTTCATTATCTTGTGGCCCATCGTCTCTATTGACTTTGTTCCCCACAATAGTGTCACTTATCATTGTCATCAGCTGTCTATTGACTCAAGCATAATATCTACTCAGGTTTGAGTTTTTGATGTGGGTCTTTAAGTGACAGATCAGGGTAATTCTCAACTCACAGATCTTTGAGCACATGAGCAGGAAATTCAGTGGGAGTCTGAGTGCAGGATTTGCTTCTTTTTCTTTCTTTCTGTGTTACCATTCTGCTTCTTCATTTAAGGGGTTTGGACTGCCATCCAGATTGTCTAGCCATTGTATTTAGTTTTGAACCATTACGAACATATGAATTAGGAACAGGAATAGATGATTGGCCACTTGAGTCCACTCTGCCATTTAATAAGATCATTGGTGATCTGAATTTAGCCTCAACTCCACTTTCCTACTATCTCCTGTGATCACTCTTTGCCTGAATGCATGTAGAGCCAAGCTTCAAGAAGGGGCAGCATGGTGGCTCAGTGGTTAGCGCTGCTGTGTCATAGTGCCAGGGACCTGGGTTTAATTCCACACTTGGTGATTTCTGTGTTGAGTTTGTACATTCTGCCCAAGTCAGCATGAGTTTCTGCCAGGTGCTCTGGTTTCCTCCCACAGTCCAAGATGTGCAGGTTAGGTGGATTGGCCATCGTCAATTGCCCATAGTGTCCAGGATGTGCATACCAAGTGAATTAGTGATGGGCGATGTAGGGTTACAGGGATAGTGTAGACTCAATGGGTAGTATGGACTGCTTGCACACTTGTAGGGATTCAATGAAAAAGGACACTAGCAATTGATCACTGCAGTTCTTCTTTAGGGTCATGCTTGAGGTTATCCATGAGTGTTCTAACATTCCAAGATGGGAAATGAAATAGTTTCTTTCTGAAAATCACAGAAGATGGTGATCCTGGACAGTGTTGACCCTAACCAGGAGAACGTTGGGCAGCTGATTTTTAAAGCACTTTTTCAAGGCCCTTTCCCACTTGTGGGGAGGAAAAGGCACCAAAGGACTACTCAATCGCAGGTGCTGTTGCCCAAAGACCCCTCTGTCCCACCACAGCTGACTACCCTATCTTCATACATATTTCTTCTATGTGCAGTTTCTTGACTAGGGACTCCCAGGCTCATAGGCCTTTTTCTCATCAACTCTCCAATGCCACAGGACTTGGCTGTTGGACTATCTTTTTCCCATTCATTTGTGGGATATAGGCATTGCTGAATCGGTCAACTTCTATTGTCTGTCCCTAATTGCCCTGACGATTCAACCACATTGCCATGGGTCTGAAGTCACATGTAGGCCAGTGCAAGTCTGACCAATTACAGGTGGGCAATAAATGCTGGCTAATCCAGAGATCCCATATCCAATATATTTTAAAATAACTTGCACTTTAGTTTGGTTAATGCTGGATCTTGTGACACTGAATTGTCCACATGATCCTGATAGTTGGTGGGCAGATTTGGTGATGGTAAAGGACCTGCTTCTGCAGCCCTGTTCTGCCTTTGCACCGTCTTCCTTCCCATGCACTGCTACTGAGGACAGTTTGAACTGCACTTTATCTCAAACTTTCCTGCATAAAGCTAGCTTCCGTGGGTGGCTGTCTCAGCAACAAGAAGCTCCCAACTGTATCCTTTGAGAAATCATCTGAGCACATTAAGCTGTCCACCACTTTGAGGTAGCAATCCATGGGGGGGTGCTAATTAACAGTAAAACTTTGAAGCCAATAATCCTGAATTTAGACGGCACTTATGGCACAGTGGTAGCGCCCCTACCATTGAGCCAGACGGCCCTGTTTCAAATCCCACCTGATCTAAAATAACATCTCTGAGAGCAAGTTGATGATAGAATGTATTATCCTGACTGACTATTGCTGAGATCCAAGGAGAAGTGAAAGTGATAGTGTGTAAGTTATTGCTGTGGAAAATGTTGCCTGTTTGTCACTAACAGAAAAATCCTTCTTCTCTGTCTGGTAAATCTTTCTCCACAATGCCTTCTTCCTGAGAAAAACTTCAAATGACATTTCATTACTGCTGCTGTAAGACACGTCTTCAAGTAACAGCAAGACTCACACTGAGGAGCTGCAGTGCACAGCAGAAAAGTACAAAGTCAGCAAGTTCTATTGATTAAAAACTAACCTTAAAGTGGCTCTCTGAGCATGTGGATTGACTGTATATGGGAAAAAATGTCACAAGTTGATTTGTAGAGCTAAATGAAGCAACCTTCACACTGACTTTTGAAAAATGTAATAAAATACAAGGGAACAGCCGAAGTATTTCATCAAATGTCAATAGCTTTTAAAAAAATGAAAATCTGTGTAAGGTTGGAGATCCCTTATTTGTACAGACCCCCTTTTTGGAGGTTGGTAATTTTGAGTGTTCGGAGAAAAAGGCAGTAATTAAGTCATTGTCTAATTTTCCCATATGCTTGAGAAAGAAAATTAATTAAATATACAAGTGTTGCTCTTTGGACCGTGGTCTCATTTACAGCATGGGCCATAAATTAGGCAGAATAAATACTTCAATGTGTCGGCAGTAGAGATGCTACGTCAGAGCCGCTCGAAGGCTGGTGGGTGGAGAGCAGAGTGTTTCTTGATAATGATAGTCACGTCTGGGTCTGTCTGGTAACCAATGGAAACCAGACATGATGTAACACCAGGATGAACTTGAACTTGGGGGACTTAAAAAGGGAACAATAGACCAGAGTAATCAATAAAGCATATTTCTGTGAAGGATTACAGCACTGCTCTTGGGTAACCTTGCCTGCCAGGCAGTGAATAGTAAAGAGTGGGAAAGAGCCTTGTTTTAATTTAAGAGGATGGGCAGAAGCACTGCAAACTAACATAGTGCAGTAAAGAGGGAAGGAAGGGGTTGTGTTCAATTGCACCCCCTGCTGACAAAAGCTAGTAATATTTTACACAGGACATGGCTTTTTAATTAAGAATGCTTGTAGTACCAGAGCTTTCACTTTGAGCTGCATTCATTTTCATCCACTTTCACTGTAAACACCAATTTTTAAAAAGTTATCTGAGTGCACATTGTGTATGTTTCTTTATTTCCCTTTTGGTTTTAGAAAGTTCATTTTAAATGTTAGAGATGTTTTCATAGGGCTGTAAAATATGGTGACAAAGTACGGAGGTGATTAAATAAATGCATTACATATGCTGGTTAAAGTTTTAAGGAAGTTTGTTTTTTTAGAATGTATCTCAGACTTAGAATTCTTCAACTGTGTAACAAGTAGAGTTAAACAAAATATGCGTCATTGGCCATAAACCACTTTCTTAAAAGTATACCAACGCACACTTTTATTCCTTTTAAGAACAGTGTAAAGTGCTGTATCAGTAATCTTTTTCCCTTAAACTGTACTTCCTTATCAGTTAATAAAGGAATATAAATGGCAAGATTGAACACCAATTTTCATAGCGTACATATTAAATGCCATATCAATTGCAGTTCTGCTGAATTTACTATATCCCCTTCACGTAGATTTGCTAATTGATGTTGACGTACATTAAGATCTGTGCACTCCTGCTGATGTTGAATACAGAGCCTTACACTTTAAATCACTTTTGGCACAGACAATGTGATAGTAATGTGGTTGTGTTACTTGTAATCCAGAATCTAGATCTGTAGGACTTGTTCGAATTCCACTATGACGATTTAGGAACTTGAATTAATTTTTTTCAAAGAAAGATGGTGCTGACGTTCTGAGATTATGCAACAATCTGACCATTTCAAGTGAAACTTCACTGATAAGATCTGCCATCCTATACAGTCTGGATCAATTGTAAATCCAGCATTTTGAAATGACCCATACAGCTGTACTAAACTTTTAACAAAGAATGTACTGCAATGAATCAAGAACAAAATCAGCCACCAACTTCTTAGAGCAACTAAGGATTGATAGTATATGTTAAGCAGCGAAGTCCAAATCTTGAAAATGTATAACAAAATAATCCAGATTTTCTTTGAATTAACCACACAGCCAAATAAAATGTGGAGAATTGTATCTGTAACATGTTGTGAAGGTTTTATAAAGTTACCATAACATCTACAAATTGACCTGTTCCTCAATTTACTGCTCCCAAGCTGTACTTATCATTGAAGACTTCTGACACCATTTATTTCATGTAGAACAGGAATAACTATTCATTATTAATGAAACATACTTTACAAAATTGTAGGCATGGCAATGATGCAAACACTTAAAACCACTAATTAACTATAGACTATTACAGCAAAATCCCCTTTTCTTCTCATGTTGGCACTTAAACATGACAGAGAAGACAAAAGTTTAGTATTGGAGATTAGATATTAGGTTGAAGCTTGAAAGAGTTCAAGGTGGTAAGCCACGTGGCTAGATTCAGAGTATTTGAATATCAGGCTAGCAGTTCCAATCTCCAAAAGTGCTAAACCCTTCTAAGCAGCTTTTGGACAGTTTGGTGATGAAAAAGCTTAAACCTTTGATAGAATTACTGAATTTGATTGGTTCCATCTTCTAGGCAGTCTCCTTGAGATATGTTAATAATCAGGCACCTCACCAAAAACGGTCTTCCAGTTTGACCTTTGCTGCTCCAGCCATCGTTGCCTGTTCTTTGCTTCAAGCAGTGTCCCAGTGGTTCCCTACTAAGTGGGCACTCATGGTATATCACCTGCCCGGGAGCAATCCTTTCTGGGACCTCACTGATCAAACTCTAGCTGTTAAATGAAAAGACAGGTCTCTGAGGGGTTTGGCTTTTTAACTCTAGTCCCTCATTTTTCTCTCTAGATGGTAACCTTTCTCACCAGTTGTTTTTGTACCTGTTGCAAGGTCATGGAGTTACACTCCCTGTCAGCTTTGCACTGCTTTCTGCAGTGTAAGGAGTTCCCGGTCAAAGCCAACTCCAGAAAATGTTTGGACATAGCCGCTACAGAGGTGGGCTATCTTAAAGTTATTGTGAGATTTTGTCCCAACAATAAACACAGAAGGCCAACTTAAATAATAAAAAAAACCCTGCAGCCCTCACCCCTTATAATCCCCTACACACCCTTCACGCCAAGGGATGTTTTCCCTCAAACAACTCCTAGAACCTGTTCCAATACACTCCCTCCTTCCCAGCTCCCCCTTGAACCATATGTACTCCAATGCAATGTATGGCAACTTTCACGCCATTGACCCACTGTGCATTGAAGCAATGAAACTGATAGTGACAGTTAACTGTGGAAGTCAACTTAAACGGATCCATAACTGTGAAATCGATGCCACAGACTAGACACCAGAGCGATCAGTCAAACAAGGGCTCGCAGGTGTTTCAGATCTGTCGTAGTTTTCGGGCTTCTAAGTTCAGGAAGCAGCTAGTTTTGGAGCACAGGTTTTCAGTATTATCACCTGTTCAGAGATTTCTTGACACACGTGGGTCTCCTTGGCCAAAGGCAGCAACACTACCACTGCACCATAAGATCCCTACAGTTGTTTTATCACACTCTGTGAAGCAAATTGAATTGCCTGAAGACTGCTTTCTGTAATGTTGTGGACCTCAGGCAGAGGCTGAGATGGATCTTCTCATCGGCAGTTCTGGCAGAAGGTAGTTGCAATTGCTCGGCCTCATCTTTTAAGCTTGTTTGTTTGCCACCAAATTTAAATCTTGTAGATCATTTCTGAGCATGCTTTATTTGGCAATTAGCACAAGGGCCTGTTTGGTGCAAAATTAAAATCCATGGAGGAGTTTTTACACCAATAACCAGTTTGCACTTTCAAATCAAAAATTGTTTTCCCCCAGGAAATAAATTACCCCTTAATCAGGGACCTATATAACATCAGACAGACGCTTCACCAATCTGGAGTAACATCAAAAAACGGAATATGGTCTCGAGAAACAAATAAAATTGTATCTAGCAATCCTGTAAATCTCTGTAAACAGGACCCAAGTTTATTCAAAAATGAAGAACTTATTTAATTTGTACACATTTCCAAAATGACAATGATCTAAAAGAATGGTGATAAAAAGCTTAAGGGACTAAATGGCATCTTAATGCACTCGTGAAATTTCTCAGATTTTCCTTGCATTGCAGTTAATATTTTCATGGTGTAATTAGAATAGACACATGCAAAAGCTGAATTGTAACCCTTTGCCTTTCTTAGAATATTTTTTATGAAAGAAAAGAGCAATAAAAATGAGAAACATTGTTACTGTTTCCCAATTCAATTAATGCGTGAAAGCAAAAACTAAGTTCATAACTCCCTCAGCAAGATTATCACAGTAAGGCTCTGACCTGCTATATATATTTGAAAGGGCAAATGGTAATGGATATTCAACTCTACTAACACTATTCCTTTTAGGATCTTGGCTAAAGTACATATAATGCACAATGTCAAACCTTATGCTCACATAAAGAGCATAGAGTCATTATTGCGAATAAAATCAATATTCTATGAATGTTTCATCCTCACTCCAATTTAACTGCTGAAGAAATAGAATATATTTTTGGAAAAGAAGTGAGCAACTACTTTTAGTGTGTTGCATGTTGCTAATTGCTATCGAAGCTAATGCTATTTTCTTTTCCCTTCCAGTCCTGGTACCTGGGATAAAGGCCATAGCTTCCCGCCACCCAGCAGACAGACCACCTGACCCCTTCCCAATTCTGCAACATGGGAGCAAGACATCTTCACTTCAAGCTGTGGGGGGAGGGGAGATCAATAGAATTTCAACAGAAGAAATGACATGAAACAGCACGCCTAAAGGCTGAATGATGAAGACCATAGCAATGGATTTACTTAATAAGAACTGGTCATACTCGTCATTTTTGTTACCGTGCTATTGATATGCAAGGGTCTGTTACTGAGGAACTGAAATACTTAGGCTCTGTTAGAAATTTATGAAGTGTTTTAATAGTAGAACATAGTAGACATAGCAAGGTAGTTTCTCATACCGGATAGAAGTAGTCCGTTTCACTTACTGACTGTATGATTATTACACAATTATGTAGAGTCTAATTATTTCAGGCTATCTCGAGCAAGCAGGGGACCCTCAACAGGTAAAATATTAGTGAAAGATAATGAAACACAAGTGTTTTGAAGTTCCATAGCTAAATCCTGCAAGATACAAAATACTGCAACACCATGGAAATAGCTAGGGCAGCTTTCTCTGCAACATATCACAAAATACAGCTCTTCTTTTTTTCCAGAAAATTAATTGAACTCAAACCCAGCTATGTACTGACATACATCAGTTATCATGGCTCCAAAAGGCATCCTGAAAGGTATATAAAATTCAAATATCTCACAGCAAGAAGATTAAAATGCTGCATTCACACCAATTTTTTTTTGTTTTTTTTCTCTGACATTTAATAAGAAAAATATTAAAAATAAGAAATCCATGCAAACTGGGGAGGATGGTCTGCTTTGATTGAAACTGACAGGAATCAATCAAAAAAGGTTTAATTTTTTTGATTAATTGAGTAAAGTGCAATTTCATTGGATAGTTAAATAACTTTGTATGATAGAGATTGTTGAAAATTCTATTTTTGTTTTCCAAGTCCTCCCACCCCAGGACTCTAAACTATCGGGGTAAAATCATAGCCTTGCAAGAAAAAAAGGGGAGCTATTTTTTGCTTTTTTTATTTTTTTTAAAATAAACTTGCATCCCTCAAGTAAACTGAAGGAAGATTTAAAAAAAAATTAAAAAAAAGCTAATGGTGCTTTTACCAGATCATGTAAACTACATTCAAAATTATAGCTAATCGTTGTTTTAACTAAGCACATAATAGAAAATCGCCACATTGTACTACAAGTAAATTTCTTTCCAAGTTCAAAGACACAATATGCGGATTAAGATCTTGACGAATTTGTGTTCCACCTTAGAACACTGGAATTCAGATCCATATATCTAGAAATCTATCCGTATCGACTTAAGCAACTTGTACATGTAAGTAATAAAAAAAAACATTGCATTGAAATAGATTTTTGACCAAACAGCAAAGCAAGCCCTCATCCACGCTATGAGGTGTGCTTTGCAAATATTTAACAAACCATTTTCCCATGGTATACCAACCGTATATATTCTCTGCTTGGCTTGCCAGCCAATCAGACATTTAAAATGCATGATCTAGTGTTAGTGACTAATTTTTATATAGACAATGTAGGAAAAATGTATAGTGCATTAAGACACAAGAAATATAATCCCTATTCCGGGCACTTGCCTTTTGAAACGTACTTGTTGGGCCCAAGAAAATGGGTCCCTACTACTGTCCTATACAATCAGTAAACAGAAAGTCTTGGGAAGACACTTTTGCTCCTCACTTTTTCCCTAATGGAATAAGTTTCTTGATTTGCACGAATAATATGAAAAAATTCCGCATCAATGTGCCTTGCCCTGGATAGCAATTATACGTGGAATCATTGCACATGTTCCTATAATGTAACAATCCTCTTGGGTCTTTTCCTGGTGTAGCAATCAGAGACACTTTTTAAATGCGACATTGATGTCAGCCATTGTAAAGTTTCAACATGTAGAAAACAAATCAGTTTTGCCGCATATAGGATTAGATTTCATTGTCCTGTACGGTCAGTGCTTTTGAAATCTGTAGATGCTAGTGTATCAATATTTTTTGGATGTTGCTACGTTTTAATATTATTTGGTGTCTTCCTTTGTTTTCCCAGATATATGAAAAAATATGCAAT
This sequence comes from Chiloscyllium punctatum, assembly GCF_047496795.1. NCBI lineage: Eukaryota > Metazoa > Chordata > Chondrichthyes > Orectolobiformes > Hemiscylliidae > Chiloscyllium > Chiloscyllium punctatum. The sequence continues at coordinate 85,098,137 of NC_092745.1, forward strand.
ACCTGATTTATCATGTAGAAATGCTTAGCAAGTTTTACTTTAATTTTTTTTTATTTGACCAAAGTTGGTGCTGCTGTTAATGCAGTCTGTTAGGTGTTTGTCTTGTAAATTATAAACGCTGAATGCACAGACAGAAAGGGCTCTCCTTAGAGTTGCAGTAGAACTGTGAAGCACTAAGCTGAACCCTGCTCCAACAAATTTCAGAACAGTTTGTTCACATTTGAGCCTTAAACTTTCATTCAAATCCCAGACCCATTTTTTTTCTCAGCATAGCAGACTGCAAAGAATTTGCATTCAAGAAAAATCAAAAAATGCCCATTTTATATGCACATTTGAAACTTCCAAGTTTTCAAATTGTTTACTGATTATGTATATTAAAATGATTGAAACAAGTTTCTGGATTTTGATAGGTGTCTACTAAGTGGTGAGTAAGTGTTCCACAATACTGTATTGTGTGATTGTAATTGTTCGATGTAATTTCTTGTAATCCACATCCTTAGCCTTCCTTTAGCACGTAGCTGGGCATTACATTGACATATGTGCACTATAAAGAGCAGCTTGCAGTGCTTCACAGTGAAGGAAATAGCACGGACAAACTTTTTTTGTAAGAACCTTGTCAAAAGCCAAGGTTTAAGAGTAGAATTGGTTGTACATACAAAATAATAAGTAAAAGAAATTGCACCCTGTTTTTAAAACAGTTTAAAAAAAAGCAATAGTTCGGGCAGTTTTTTTTTTAATTTCTTTTTTCGTTGGTGAGTGCGATTAGTCGTGGCTGCAAAGCAAGGAAAGAAAAAAAGTTGAGCTGCCCATTCAGCAGATTTGTAATTTGTATGTTGTATAGTTGTATTAATTACACTGATTTAATCTGCCCTATTTTGTAATGCAGGAACTTTTGTAACATTGTTAAAATGAGAAAAAAAAATCTGTCAACTTAGCTTAGTGGATTTTCTGATTGTTTGTTATAAGGCAGCATTCGTAGTATTGCTATTCCTCTGGGAACTGGATTTGAGTTAAAAACTTTCCTGTTTCCTTTTTGTATGTATTTAAGTACTTTATTTTTCTTCTTCGATTGGTATGGCATATTCCTATACTTATAAAGTATAGGCTACTGAAGAACCATTGTAAATGGATATTACATGCTGTATTTTTGAAGGTATTTGTTGTTTCAAGTCTGAAAGATGCTAGGGGAACCTGAACAAATTTAAAGTTTAAAAAGGAAAAGTTTTTTAAAAAGGTTTGAAAAAATGATAGTGTGTAGGCAAAAGCGTAAAGGATGGAACAGACTGGGGTTGTAAGTATTATTAAGCTAACTCTCTTTCACAGTATCAAGCAAAGAACACAACAAAATTAGAAATCAGTTTCATTCTGGAGGTATAGACAGCATGTCATTTTGTGAATCCAACAGAAGTGTGATTTTTCTTTCTTTCCCCCTCCCCCTTCCCCTCACCACCAACCTCCTCAAGCTGGTTAAATGTTACCTTAACCCACTGAGTATTGAATTATCATTGCATCATTTCTAAAATGTAACCTTAGAATGTTGCCAAGGTAGAAAAAGAACAATGTTCATGTCTGCAACATCAGGTTAGAAATGTATGTTTTTGCCTTTTTTAGTTGTGCGAAACAATGATCATAGTTTTTTTTTTGTCTGACAATAAGTCTGCAGTTCTGATTGACCAACTTCAGAGTCAAGGTTGAGCTTAGTCAAATAACAGTAGTGCCAGACTAGAAACTGCCTGAAGCGCTAGATCAGCTTTTCTTTACCAGAAAGGGAGGGAGAGGGATAAAGACCACACAAGAATAAGATTTCCTCTCAGAAGCATAGTTTGCAGAATTCAGTCAGCCCGCAGGAATATGCAAGTTCCATGACAGGTTATCTCACCTTTTCCTTCATGCATTTTGCAGCTTTGTAGTGGCAGTGTTGTTAAAATATATACTGGACAAAAAAACAGATACACAGCTTGAGACAGTTTTTTTTCCTTGTGGTGATTTTTGGAATGTCAAACAATATTACACTTTGAATTGTGTCTCTGGAAATATCTTTGATAGAAGGCCTCCATGGAACAAAGTACCATAAGAACATGACTTTGAGTTTGGCTTGATAATATAAGGAGAGCTTTAATGGCACCTGGCAGGATTCAGATGCACTAAAATTTAAAAAGTCTTGTCTTGAGAGTAATGCATGCATCAGCGTTTGACAGTAAAATTCAGCTTTGCAACTGCAAACCTAGGCTGTATAACAGTTCAGCTCGTAACTTAGGAAGTCTTTTGAATAAAAAAAAAGTTTAAAATCTTTCCAGCCAGTACCGAAAATTGCTTTGATGTGTAGCAGGTAACATTGAAGCTGTCCATAGCACTTAATTGTAATGAGTACTGTGTCATCAACTTTATAATTAAATTTACTGTTAAATGCAAATCCATTACACGGTGCTATTACAGGCTGGCAATGAAATGTGACAACTTGGGCTCACTTCACTTGCTTTATGACAGTGTAAATGTGTAGCAGTGTTTTCTGCATGGGAACTATGCACAAAATCTATCGTTAACCTTGGTATCTATTGAGTTTACGTCAATCCTTGCCTTTTGTCATTATTATAAATGCCAGCTTTAGATAAAAGAAAGAAATAAGAATACCAGCATATTACCTGAAACATTACAAAAAGTGGTGCCTGTGAAATCTGTATTATATGAATCTTCTGAACTACAATTTTCTACAACGGTCGCCTTCGCTGTCTGTCAGAACCTTCTCCTGATGATTAAGCAAATGTAAAGTAACCATACAATATTACTGCATGCTATTCCATAATGCTTATTGAGCTGTATAAATATTACTCAAGTTTATGTTAGTCATTTTTTTTCCTGACTTGGTTCTTGTCAGATAGTTTTAAAGATATTTCACTGAGAACACATCTGTCTATTTTTGGGGGTGTTTTCAGTATTTTTCGAGGTAATACATTTACTTTTTAAAAACATTTTCAGTATTACTTTTTTGTTTGTTTATTTTGCTTCACCCTAGGGGGTGGGCACAGTTCAAAATTTAGAAACTGTGTACCCGACAACACTTACCTGAAAGTTACCTATAAGTGGCATCGCACGCGATTCAGTTTGATTTTTTTTTAATGACGTCTGTGCATTTACCGTCCCATTACTGTGCAGCAGTGCTGTTTTGTCTGGGTTAGAAGCTCCTTTCCCAACAGAAGGACTTAAAAGAAATTGAGATCTTTGGGAGCAGGTAGCACTTTAACAGGCGGGTGAATGGGTACCCGTGCCCACCCCTACCTTCACACCAGAGCACGTATTTTTAAAACGAGAAAAAAGTGGCTGTTTAGTTTCATGCACGGTTGAACATTTACTTTAGATAAATTCAGTAAAAATGTTGTGCCTCTAGTACTGGCAATGATTCTGTTCTCGTGGTCATTTTTAAAAAAAAACGTGTATGTGAAAGTATGTTATTGGTTGAGAAACACTGTGGGCATCAATTCTTACTCAACTAAATCTCTGCAAGTTTTGAGCTGGTGTGGATTAGTTTAACTCTTGTATTCAACCATTAGTGCTACCACCTTCTCACATTACAATACGATTACTGGAAGCAAGTGCTGCATTTCCTATGCAACATAAAAAGGAAAATAAAATGCTAATGCTACTGTACTCTGCATTCATGTCTCATTTTTATGGTGGCTTTGGTTACAGTGGCAAGCGACATCCTATTGAAAATTGGGAGTTGGTGATGCCTGGTAGGTGCATAGGAAAGTTAAGCAATGTGTGTAATGGCATACAAATCCTTTACTAGCTATCTTGCCAAAGTTTGAATTTCACATGCTGTGTCTCCTTGTTCTGTCTGAGCAACCATACATTTTTTATGTTTCCAAACATGACTGTTCAGCTACAGTACTGACAAAATAGTTCCATTAGCACACTATTATTACAGAGTATCCTGCTACTTAAATGGCTCGTTTTTTTAGCGCTTCTCCCTTCCAGAAGATGAAAATGGTGACTATAATTCATTCAATGTGAATCGCTTCAAGATGTTAATGAGAAACTTAAGAAACTATTGCATAAGGGTGACTCTTTTTCCTTGTTTCTGAGGAAACCATTTTTTAATAGAAGTATAGTGACCAGGTTGATCATTTAATATAACTTGCTTGAAATGAAAACTTCGGCTGCCCTTCCATCTTAAGGTACTTTCAGTTGAAAGTTTGCTTGTGATATGGATCATCTTATAATTCAGTTTCTTACTTGACCATTTACTTGTTTTAATTTTAAATCTTTTTCATAAGATACATGGCATAGAAACAAAGAGTTTGACCCAATCAATCTGCTCCAGTATACATACTTCATTCCAGCCTCTTCTCATCTTTCTTCATCCTGTCACTGTAACTGCCTGTTTCCTTCTCCCTCACATGTTTCTTTGTCCCTTTAAATGCATCATACTTTGTCTTTCTTTCTTTTGCACTGGTTAAAGTGCAGAATTTTATTCTGCATAAATTTCATTCTGCTGCCTGCCAAATGCCTCAAATATCTTCTGGCTGTTGTTGGAATACCAAGCTAAGCTTTTGACTTGCTTCAGCTGAGATAAGTGGATTTGTTTAACAAGTACTATCTAAAACAACATATCTTCTTCATTCTCATAGCAATGGACTCACATCTTCATTTACTCACTTGGAATGAGTATCATTCCATCATATAGTCTTTATCTTTCAGGCTTTATTTTTGGGTTGTCATCTTGAACCACCTCACTGATTGGCAAAGCTGATAGTGCATAAAGTACCAGTGTCTATCTGGGACTTCACACTCAGTTGATCTCCTTCTGCAGTCATCATTCTAACAGTCACAGACTATAATCTGTTTTATGATGTCGAGTAATTCATCAGAATTCTCGGCTAAAATCTCTACAGTAGCTATCTTTATATTCTTGCTTTAATTCTTTCTAGCTAAGCACTTGTATGCAAAGTAATTCAGCTTCTTAGAGTATGCTTTCCTCATATTGCATAGTTCCTCTTTTATTTTGGTCTACATGGGATGATCTTTTATGTGGTGTTGTCCACAGCATTTACACTGTCCTCTGGGCTTGATCTTCCTGCTGGTTCTTCTGCAAACACTTATCCCTTGCTTTTTCTAATATATTGTTCTCCAATCTGAAATATCTCTGAGTTTAATGCAAAGTCTCATGTGTTCTATTAATATGCTGTTCCTGATTATTAACAACCTCAGAGCTTCTGCATATAAGCAGCTTTTCTGAGAGTACATTTTTTCTCTCTCAGCAGGTGTACTCTCACAGTGGGATCTCTTATGCCTAATTCAACCCGATCTCTGATGAGGTAATCTTTCAGTTGTAGAAACACTCAAGATGCACCGAGATATGCCAGTGTTACCACATACTGATCAATAGTCTCCCTCTCCCATGAGCTCTGATATTAAACATACTCTTCATAAATAATAATAATATGGGTTTCAAAGCACATCTGCAAAAATGGTCCTCTGAATTCTTGTGTCAGTATTTCATCAGTGCTGATAGCATTGCCAATCTTATTTGCTTTGTGTTTTAATTTAATTCTGTAGCTATTTCATAGTTTTGCCACACCATTGAGAGTTGAACAAATATAAATTCTGTCCCATATTTCCTTTCATTTCCATGGCAGCAGGGAATGGAAAATCAACAATCATTTTTATTCACCTAACACAGACAATTTGAATTCTTCCTTGCTTTTTTTAAACAGTGGTAATCTCTTACTGTTTCAAAAATCCACACAATTTCAGTTGAACACATCTGATATCATGTTGCATGTAATGTGTTTTAATGACTGCCGCAAGTTAATGTAAAGGCACTTATAGTGGAAGCAGAGGTCACATGACTATGGCAAATTAGCCAATTCACTATGGAGAAATGCATTTGTGCAAAAACACAAGAAGGCGACCATGGAAGCTACTGAACAGACAATGTCTGGTGTGTGTTGGGAACAGAAATAGATTCAAATGATTGAAACAGCTAAGCTAGTTCATAACCAATAACAATGGAGCCAAACAATAACATAAATATTGCTGTTAAAGTGATGGACTGGACATTAGTAATAGTTTTATATAAATAGATTCCAAAAAGAATGGCAGAATTCAGTTCACTCTAGGAGTCACTTGTCAGTTGTTGAATCACACTAACTTTTCAAGTGAATATTGTATTACAATAGATGCCACTTTATGTATAAAATGGTCCATATAGTGTCATAAGGCACGGAAACAGACCTTTCAGTATAATGTGGTATAAAGAGTTTGGAAATTCATATTTACTATAATTATAGTCACAAAGACGTCACTAACATCTTTTCAAATACTGCTTTAAGAATTACTCATAGCAACTATTGATAGCTTAGATCAGTTAATGGGAATTTATGTCCTAGAATGATGGTCTAACACCTTTTAATAGCTTGCTGGAATTCACCAATAATGGAGACACGTGTACTGTACATGCATTAAGATATTTTAAAATGCAGCATTAAAAGTCTGCCATAAATCCCTTGATGCATTCCAATGATGCTTCAAATTAACTGGGGCAAGGCCTCAGTAAAGTGGTGGCATTTTGCTAGCTGCTGTGTAATACAGTACATTGATGTATCACCATATAATCCAACTGGACATACCTCAGTAAAAGTGTTGCTTTCAGCAGTTTATTATAATGTATTACTTTCAAATTTTAAAATTCCTTCCTTTTTTTGTGAGAGAAGCCATTGGACCTAAAAAGAACATGCCCGGAATTACATATTTCTTTGTTTTTGCACAAAGCATCACTATTAAAATTTAGGTGACGTCTTTCTGGATTTAAATTTTTTTTATTTTGTTAGTGTTACCCAAATCCAGTATGTAGGGACATATATAGGCATGTTATATCAGTGTTATAGAACTTATTGCTGGTAACTCTAAGCATATCAGGTACGTCCCATGTCTACACCTTAATAAAAGTGCATTAGCATTGACCATCTAATAGTTTAACTTCTAACAATCTCATGGTCAGCATTTTCTCCGAGACAGTGCTCATTATTATCATCAAACTGAAATATTCCACAAATAAAAATGGAAACAGAAATAAAGAGTGAAAACTTAATTGTAAATGTTTGCAGTTTATTAACGAGCTACTGATGTTGAGATCTTTCTTTGCTGATAAAGTAATTAATCACAGAGAAATTGACTGTACTGATGTCAGCTCGCCCCTTGTGACTATTGACTGATCCTGTATCACATCTTTTCTTAATTCACTGAATTAAGTTGAATTGCCTTCCGAATGTTATAATCATGACTGCATCAATAGGCATTTATGCTCAACAGTTCTATATTTTAGTAAAATAAAAATGAAAAATACACATCTATGGTAAAATAAAATGGTGGATAGTTGGAATCAGTAAAGAGAAAAGAGCTTGACATTTCAGCTACGTTAACACTTCAGCACAATGGGTAAGTGAATATCAATCTCTTTTGTGGTCAGTAAGGACAGGCTTTCCTTGTGAGTTTTGCTGCTCCTTTTTACTCAGCTATTCTTAAAAGTGCTGCTTTGCATTGAGGACATGCATATAATAATGAGGAAAATATACAATGAAAGTGGCTGAATTAGAGTCAGGATTCAAAGGTGCCCACTCATCACTCAGACATTTCTGGTAATTTTATTTAGAAAAGTATTCCACCTTGAGGCATCATTCGGTAATGTTAGTGCTTCAGAATACCTGTCCACTTCCACCAAGAGATATTGGTCAAGGACATTATACCTTAAAATTTCTTTTCCATTGAATGTTTACTAATAACATCAAATGACCTTTTTCCAAATTAGAGTGTTGCTGCAAAAGCACAGCAGGTCAGGCAGCATGCGAGGAGCAGGAAAGTCAACGTTTCAGGCAAAAACCCTTCATTCCTGATGAAGGGCTTTTGCCCAAAACATTGATTTTCCTGCTCCTCAGATGCTGCCTGACCTGCTGTGCTTTTCCAGCACCACTCTAATATAGACTTTGATTTCCAGCATCTGCTGTCCTCACTTTTGCCTTTTTCCAAATTAGTCAACTGCTCACCATGAAATGAAAAAAATGACATTTTTCTTTCACTTATGCGACATGACCATCACTGACTGGGCTATAATTTATTACCTGTTCCTGGTTGCCGTGGAGAAGGTGGTGCTGAGCTGCCTTCTTGAACTGCTGCAGTCCATGTCCATGTAGACCCATAGTGCTGTTAGTAAGGATTCCAGGATTTTGGTCCATCAATATTGAAGAAATGGTGACATGTTTCCAAGTCAGAATGCTGACTGATTTGGAATGGAACTTGCAGGTGATGATGTTCCCATCCTTCTAGTGGCAGTAGGCAAATATATAAAATGAGCAAAAGCATTACCCAATAGTACAGTGGCAGAGTTCTAACAGGAACAAAGAGGAACTGACAGAATACCTGTGGTCCCTCAAAGCCCCATGTTCAATTTAATGAATGGAGAAGATCAATTGTTGAATAAGATAATGGTTTTAAATAATAAAACAGTATTGCTGCGTTAAAGAGGCAATTATTTACCACAGGTGAAGAAACAGAAGTCACTGCATATGAAGATGAAATTATAAGCTCCCGGATGTATAGATCTCAAGAAATCTGCAATGCAACTTGTATACTATAACAGAGAATGTAAACACAATTCACAATCAAGAAACTTCGCTCTTGAACATGCACGTATGCAGACATTGACTTGTTTGAAGTAGCAGGAGGAGTTAACTACTTACAATGAAGAAGAGGATGGCCAGAGTAAGGGTAGAACTGATCTGGAATAGTGGAGGGAATTTGTGCTTGGAGTCAGAGAAGGTAAGGGAGGTCCTTAATGAATACTTTGCTGAAGTATTCTCTAGTGAGAGGGACCTTATCATTTGTAAGGACAGCATGAAACAGGCTGATATACTTGAACAGGTTGATGTTAAGGAGGAGGATGTGCTGAAAATTTTGAAAAATACAAGGATAGATAAGTCCCCTGGGCCAGACGGGATAAACCCAAGGTTACTGTGGGAAGCAAAGGAAGAGATTGCTGTGCCTTTGGCAATGATCTCTGCGTCCTCACTGTCCACCAGAGTAGAGTCATAGAGATATACAGCACAGAAACAGACCCTTTGGTCCAACTAATCCATGCTGAGCAGATATCCCAACCCAATCTAGTCCCATTTGCCTGCATCTGGCCCACATCCCTCCAAACCCTTCCTATTCATATATCCATCCAGATGCCTTTTAAATGTTGCAATTGTACCAGCCTCCACCACTTCCTCTGGCAGCTCATTCCATACACGTACCACTCTCTGTGTGAAAAAGTTGCCCCTTAGGTCTCTTTTATATCTTTCCCTCTCACCCTAAACCTATGCCCTCTCGTTCTGGACTCCCCAACCCCAGGGAAAAGACCTTGTCTATTTATCCTATCCATGCCCCTCATAATTTTATAAACATCTATAAGGTCATCCCTCGGTCTCCGACACTCCAGGGAAAACAGCCCCAGTCTGTTCAACTTCCCCCATAGCTCAAATCTTTCAACCCTGGCAACATCCTTGTAAATCTTTTCTGAACCCTTTCAAGTTTCACAACATCTTTCCGATAGGAAGGAGACCAGAATTGCACACAATATTCCAACAGTGGCCTAACCAATGTCCTGTACAGCCCCAACATGACCTCCCAACTCCTGTACTCAATACTCTGACCAATAAAGGAAAGCATACCAAACACCTTCTTCACTATCTTTAACACCTGTGACTCCACTTTTAAGGAGCTATGAATCTGCACTCCTAAGTCTTTGTTCAGCAACACTCCCTAGGACCTTGCCATTAAGTGTATAAGTCCTGCTAAGATTTGTTTTCCCAAAAGTGCAGCACCTCATATTTATCTAAATTAAACTCCAACTGCTACTTCTCAGTCTATTGGCCCATCTGATCAAGATCCCGTTGTAATCTGAGGTAACCTTCTTCACTGTCCACTGCACCTCCAATTTTGAGTGCCAGATGGTTGGAGGGTGGCAAATATTATTCCTTTGTTTAAGAAAGGGAATAGGGATAATCCTGAGAATTACAGACCAATCAGTCTTACGTCAGTGGGGGGCAAATTATTGGAGAGGATTCTGAGAGACAGGATTTACGATTACTTGCAAAACTGTAGTTTGATTAAAGGTAGTCAGCATGGCTTTGTGAGGAGCAAGTCATGCCTCACGAGCCTTATTGAATTCTTTGAGGATGTGACAAAACACATTAATGAAGGTAGGTGGATATGTTGTACATGGATTTTAGACAGCGTTTGATAAAGTTCGCCATGCTAGGCTCATTCCGGAAGTAAGTAGGCATAGGATACAGGGAAAATTGGTTGTCTGGATATACAATTGACTGGCCCATAGAAGACAGGGAATAGTAGTAGATGGAAAGTATTTAGCCTGGAACTCGGTGACCAGTGCTGTTCGCAGGGATCTGTTCTGGGATCTCTGCTCTTTCTGATTTTGATAAATGACTTGGATGAGGAAGTGGAACTGTGACTTAGTAAGTTTGCTAATGACACTAAAGTTGGTGGAGTGGTGGATAGTGTGAAGGGCTGTTGTAGGTTGCAATGGGACATTGATAGGATGCAGAACTGGGCTGACAAGTGGCAGATGGAGTTCAACCTGGACAAGTGTGAAGTGATTCATGGTGGAAGGTCAAATTTGAATTCAGAATACAGGATTAAAGGAAGGATTCTTAGCAGTGTGGAGGACAGAGGGATCTTAAGGTCCCTTAATGTTGCCATCCAGGTTGATAGGGTTGTTAAGAAGGCATATGGTTGACTTTCATTAGCAGGAGGAATGAATTTAAGAGCCACGAGGTTATGCTGCAGGTCTATAAAGCCCTAGTTAGATCGCACTTGGAATATTGTGTTCAGTTCTGGTCGCCTCATTATAGGAAGGGTTTGGAAGCTTTAGAGAGGGTGTAGAGGAGATTTACCAGGAGGCTGCCTGCCCTGGAGGGCATGTCTTATGAAGAAAGGTTGAGGGAGCTTAGGCTTTTCTCATTGAAGCAAAGAAGGGTGAGAGGTGACGTGATAGAGGTGTACAGGTTGATGAGAAGCATAGATTGAGTGAAGAGTCAGAGACATTTTCCAAGGGCAGAAATGGCTATCACAAGGGGACATAATTTTAAGTTGATTGGAAGAAGATTTAGAGACATGTCAGAGGTTGGTTCTTTACACAGAGAGTAGTGGGTGCGTGGAAATCACTGCCAGTGGTAGTTGTAAAGTCAGATATATTAGGGTCATTTAAGCAACTCTTGGATAGGCACAAGGATGGCACTAAAATGAAGGGTCTGTAGATTAGTTTGATCTTAGTGTAGGGTAAAAGGCTACCAACTCCACGGCCCCATGGCTGAACACTTCAAACAGACCCCACCACCAAGGATATATTTCCCTCCCCTTCCCCATCAGCATTCTGGAAAGACCACTCCCTCCACGACTCCCTCGTCAGGTCCACACCCCCCATCAACCCAACCTCCACTCCCGGCACCTTCCCCTGCAACCGCAAGAAATGCAAAACTTGCGCTCACACCTCCCCCCTCACTTCCCTCCAAGGCACCAAGGGATCCTTCCATATCCATCACAAATTCACCTGCACCTCCACACACATCATTTACTGCGTCCGCTGCACCCGATGGGGAGTCAGGCCGCCTACTTGCGGAACATTTCAGAGAACACCTCTGGGACACCCGCACCAACCAACCCAATCGCCCTGTGCCTGAACACTTTAACTCTCCATCCCACTCCACCAAGGGCGTGTAGGTCCTTGGCCTCCTCCATCGCCAGACCATGGCAACATGACGCCTGGAGAAAGAGCGCCTCATCTTCCGCCTAGGAACCCTCCAACCACAAGGGATGAATGCAGATTTCTCTAGCTTTCTCATTTCCCCTCCCCCACCTTATCTCAGTCCCAACCCTCGGACTCAGCACCGCCTTCTTGACCTGCAATTTTCTTCCCGACCTCTCCGCCCCCACCCCCTCTCCGGCCTATCACCCTCACTTTAACCTCCTTCCACCTATCGCATTCCCAACACCCCTCTCCCAAGTCCCTCCTCCCTACCTTTTATCTTAGCCTGCTTGGCACACCTTTCTCATTCCTGAAGAAGGGCTTATGCCCGAAACGTTGATTCTCCTGCTCCTTGGATGCTGCCTGATCTGCTGCGCTTTTCCAACAACACATTTTCAGGGTTGAACAGAGGCAGCATAGACTTATGAAAGGAAAATGCTGCTTGACAAACCTACTGCAATATTTTTGAGGATGTAATTAGTAGAGTTGATAAAGGGGAGCCAGTGGATATGGTTTGTTTGAACTTTCAGAAGGCCTTTGATATGCTTTCACCAAAGAGATTAGTGTGTAAAATTGAGCGCCTGGAACTGGCAGTACAGTACTGACCTGGCTTGAGAATTGGTTCACAGACAGGAATCAAGAGGAGTAATCTACTCCAGAAATCCAGGATACTCCCAGAAAAATAAAATATCTGTTTCAACGTACCAATTTTATCCCATGAAGATGGTTCATAAGATTAGAAGTTCCCAACATCATGATGTTAGAGTCATAGTGCTGTACAGGATGGAAACAGACCCTTTGGTCCAACTTGTGCATACCAACCAGATATCCTAAATTAATCTAGTCCCATTTGCCAGCTTTTAGCCCACATCACTCTAAACCCTTCCTATTCATATACCCATCCAGCTGCCTTTTCAATGCTGTAATTGTATCAGCGTTCACCACTTCCTCTGGAAGCTCATTCCATATACACATCATCCTCTGCATGAAAAAGTTGCCTCTTAGGTCTCTTTTAAATCTTTCCCCACTCACCTTAAAACTATGCCCACTAGTTTTGGACTCTATCACTCTGGGGAAAAGACCTTGAGTATTCACCCTATCCATGCCCCTCATGATTTTATAAACTTCTTTCAGGTCACCCCTCAGCATTACGTTTTGGGGGTTGAAATCTCGTTGAGTGGATAAGGAGTAGAGCTGGATTAAGCACAGCGGGTCAAGCAGCATCAGAGGATGAGAGAGTTAACATTTCAGGTCAGAAGACTAATGAAAGATTCCGACCTGAAGCGTCGACTCCCCTCCTCCTCTGATGCTGCTTGACCTAGAGTGCTTAATCCAGCTCCACTCTTTATTCACTCTGAAACTTTGTTGAGCCTCACAGACCTTGTTTAACTATAGTAATGTACCTGACCCAACTATTGCATTTTTGCTGTTACCTCTCACTCCCTCACTTGAGGCAGTGCCCAGGACCAGCATCTAACTTTTGATCTCTCCACTTGCAGCATTACTGATGAAGGTTTACTCAGGGATTCTCCACCTATAGGGCCCTGGAATGCCTACGGACAACGTCACAATAGTTTGGGAAAATACAGTGCTTGACTCCAGATATTCCCCTTTTCCATAGAGAATGCCCCAGATATCCATATGCAAAAGAAAGCACACACATGAGGTGAGATGCTGAGGACACCCATATTGGTGGTAGGAGATAATACTGTTAACAGTACCTCAGCTTACTTCAGAAACCTTCACAAAGCCTTTGGCTGTCTTCTGGAACTGTCTCTATACCCTTCCTTTGGCAGTGAACAGTACCTTCCTTTGCAGCTTCTACCCACTATAATCCTAGTTTCCGGACCTTGATTCTTACCAAAGAAATTTCCGGGAACTGAATCTGAAAATAGGGAGGCCCTTGACTAGGGCTGCCACACTAAAATCTAATCATGATTCAATTGAAGCTGCTATCTTAACTGCCTTTTAAAGGCAGTATCAGAATTGTTCTCTTTTCTTAGTGGTGGTAAACCTCTAAAGATAGTGCTTCAAACCTGTCCCACATAGCAAACTCCAGGAGAATAACTGTAATGGGTTGCTGTCGCTTTACTGGTATTATTCCCACTTTACTGTTTGCCTGTCAAGGTTTTAAACGTAGCTTGTGAAAGTCCAAAGAAGGGAAGGCTTTAAACAAAACCTGAAAATGGATGGCATTAGAGTTATTATATCATAGTTTAGGTCAATGAAGATGTCTCCTAAAATCAAGATAGCTTTTATGTTACCAATCAAATGTTGTATTTTCATGCATGGGAATAAGATTTTTTTTCAATTGAAGACTGTAATTGTAATGTAGACTGAATAATCATAGCATAGAGATAAGCATTGGTTAATAGTATTAATACATTGTTTAGCAGCTAGTTTACATTTTTGCATGATTACTGGATAATTGACTTTCTTCATGCCATCCTTCGAAACACTTCCATGCCTGCAGGGAAAATCAAATGCCTTTCTAAGCACAAATGAATAGGATTTAATTATAGTTGTAATTATTCAGCATGGGCAGATTAACACTTCTGTCGTTGCATTAGTGTTTCTCAGACAAATCCTGCTCTAATGACTTTGACAGTCAGGATTCAAAGTTTTGGAAAGATTGAAAAGATTGGTGACACAAGGTCACTGAGATATAATCTTTGTGATTCAGTGGTGAGCTTTTAATGCCCCTCCAGTGTGCTAAGCCTGACAGTGGTGAGGTTGAGCACCTGAGCTATAGTCAAGAGCAGGCTTATCCCACAAGCCTGACGATAGCCTGCCAAGAGGTCAAAATTGATTTGGAAGAGCAAAGAACTTAATAGAGACCTATACTTTTGTTCAGCCTGAGGCCTGGATGGCAGCAGGTATGTGGGAAGGGGACAGCAAGGGATAGGATGGCTGCTGGGCTGGTATGGGTTAAACACTCTAAGCAGTTCGGCAACATAGTGGAAAGCAGCCTGAGGGAAGATGTGAGTCTGTGCTTTGTGCACAGGCCCAGGACACTTATGACACTGCAGTCAAGATGATGCAGCAGACGTCCAGACCTGTGCAGGGCATGAGAGTGTATCTGTGTGGGAGTGACAGGATTTGTGTGAAATAACTCCCAGAGGCTGGTGTCACATCACAAAGTCACCTTTTATTTATATGTGCAGTCCTTGACACTGGTCCAGCTTTCTCAGAGCCAGCTCTGAGTGAACAGAACCTCTGACATGGAGGAGAAAGTGAGGACTGCAGATGCTGGAGATCAGAGTCGAGAGTGTGGTGCTGGAAAAGCACAGCAGGCCAGGCAACATCTGAGCAGCAGGAGAAACGACATGTTGGGCAGGAGCCCTTCATCAGGAATGAGATTGGGAGCGTCTGGGATGGAGAGATAAATGGGAAGGGGTTGGGGCGGGGGAGAAGTTAACTGAGAGTGCAATAGGTAGATGGAGGTGGGGGTAAAGGTGATAGGTCGGAGAGGAGGGTGGAGCAGATAGGTGGGAAGGAAGATTGACAGGTGAGACCGGTCATGAGGATGGTGCTAAGCTGGAAGTTAGACAGGGATAAGGTGTGGGGGGGGTGTGGGGGTGTGGTGGGGGGTGGAATATGAGGAAACTGGTGAAGTCCAAATTGATGCCCTGAGGTTGAACGGTCCCTAGGTGGAAGATGAGGTGTTGGGTAGTGAGGGAGTGGTGATGGAGGAGGCCCAGGACCTGCATGTCCTTGGCAGAGTGGGAGGGGCAGTAGAAATGTTCAGCCACGGGGTAGTGGGGTTAGTTGGTGCAGGTGTTCCGGAGGTGTTCTCTGAACCGCTCTGCAAGAAGGCGTTCAGTCTCCCCAATGTAGAGGAGACATCATCGGGACCGATGGATACAATAAATGACATCTGTGGAAGTGCAGGTAAAACTTTGATGGATGTGGAAAGCTCCTTTGGGACCTTGGATAGAGGTGAGGGGTGCAGGTTTTGTAATTTCTGTGGTTTCAGGGGAAGGTGCCAGGAGGGGAGGCTGGGATGTTAGGGGTCGTGAACCTGACCAGGTAGTCGTGAAGGGAACGGTCTTTGCAGAAAGTGAATAGGGATGAAGAGGGAAATAGATCCCTGGTGGTGGGGTCCATTTGTAGGTGGCTGAAATAGTCGGCGGATGATACAATTTATGTGGAGGTTGATGGGGTGGAAGGTGAGGACCAGGTGGGTTCTGTCCTTGTTGCGATTGAAGGGGTGGGGTCTGAGGGCGGAGGTGCGAGACATGGATGAGATGCATTGGAGGGCATCTTCAACCACATGGGAGGGGAAATTGCGGTCTTTAAAGAAGGAGGCCACCTGATGTGTTCTGTGTGGAATTGGTCCTCCTGGAAGCAGATACGGCAGAGGCGTAGGTGAAGAACACTGTTCTGACACTCTTGTTTGTATCTGTCAGCCAGGGCTCCCTGATTGGACCAGATTAACATCCCCAGTCAGGGAACTCCTTTTCCATGTGGTCCACTTGGCTGACCTTGTTACATCATGACATCCCACCCCCTCTTAAGTCTGGGGACGTTCTATTTCTTGCAGCCTCTTTTGGAGTGTGTTTGCACTGGATCCAGTTCCGGATCAGCCTCCAGATACAAGTGGCATGTGTCAGACATTAGCCTGCCTCGTCTGCCCAGAGCATCCTGGAAGAAATTCTTCATCTTCTTCAGGAGTAAAGGCATCAAGGCTCTGACATCAGCCCTTGTCTGAGCTTTCTTTGGCACTAGACAACAGAGAGGAGAATTCATGGGATCCGACAGCCATTTTGGCTGTTCTGAAGGGCCAGGTATGTTTTGTCCCTAACCTATTTGTAAGTTTGGAGCTTTCATATGGTCAACGTGCTTGTTCAGGACCAACTTACCCATCAAGACTTTGTACAGCACAGGACCTGACTTCATGTCGACCATGCCTTTTAACCAAGGGAATGGCCCTGCATGGGTTCGGTACCAGGAAAGTGGATGTGAGGCATGTCAGATCAGCCATGTTCCTATTGAATGGCAGAACAGACTCGAGAGACCAAATGACCTACTCTGTTCCCATTTCTTATGGTCTCAGTGACATCATAATTAATTTGCTTCAGGGTCTTAAAGTTTTAAGAGGTGGCAATGGTAAAGTAGTATTATCGGTAAATTATTGATCCAGAAACCCAGCTAGTGTTCTGGGGACCCATCTTCGAGTCTCACCATGGCAGAACTTGAATTCAGTAAAAAAAATCATCTGGAATTAAGAATCTATTGATGACTGTGAAACCATTGTTGATTGTTGGAAAAGTCAATCTGGCTTGCAAATGTCCTTCAGGTAAGGAAATCTGTCATCATCACCTGGTCTGGCCTACATGTGACTGCAGGCCCACAACAATATGGTTGATTTCCAATTTCTCTCTGAAATGGCCTGGCAAGCTGTTCAGTTATATCAATCGTTACAAAGTCTCAGCAAAGAAATTAAACCAGATGGATTTCTTGGCATTGACCTAGGCACTGGCAAAGACTACAGGAAAAACCGCCCTGTCGACCTTGCAAAGTCCTTCTTCCTAACTTCTGGGGGCTGGTGCCGAAATTGGGAGAGCTGTCTCTCAGACTAGTCAAGCAACAGCCTGACATAGTCATAGTCATGGAACCATACCTTACAGACAAAGTTCCAGATACTACCATCACCATCCCTGGATATGTCCTGTCCCACTGCCTGTGCAGACGCAGCAGAGGTGGTAACACAGTGGTATGCAGTTGGGAGGGAGTCACCATGGGAGTCCTCAACTTTGATTCTAGACCCTATGGCAGTCTCATGGTTTTGAGTTAAACACGAGCAAGGAAACCTCTTGCTGATTACCGCGTGCTTTCCTCCCTTACCTGATGAATTAAGTATTAAACAGCACTTACAGGAAGCACTGAGGCTGGCAAGAGCACAAATTGGATGGGGAATTCAATGTCCACCACCAAGAGTGGCTTGGCAGCATCACTACCTATTGAGCTGGTCAGGTCCTAAAGGACATTGCTGCTAGACTGGGTCTGCAGCAGGTACTGAGGGAACAAACAAGAGGGAAAAACATACTTTACCGCATCTTTACCAATGGGCCAGCTGCAGAAGCATTGATCCATGACAGTATTGGTAAAAATGACCACCACAAGAGAGGCTTTGTGAAGGCTAAGTCCCACCTTCATATTTAGAATACCCTCCATCTTTGTCTGGCACTATCACCATACTAAATGGTTCAGGCTTCAAACAGACCTAGCAACTCAAGACTGGACATCCATGAGGTGCAGTGGGCCATCAACAGCATTGGAAAAGTACTCCAGCACAATCTGCAACTTCATGGCCTCACATATCCCAAACTCAGAGGGACATGTTCAGCTTCTGGATAGACTATTCCAAAATCAAGATCTGAACTCTCAAAGAACATCCAAATATCAAGGTTGTTTCCCTTACCAATAAGATGACTGGAACTGTAATGCTCTGGTCTGGCATGACCTAGCTCAGTGCCCTCTGTCATACCATCTGACTTTCTGAGTATGGCAAGAATCCTAGAGGTACATCAAGTGACACAGATACCTGAAAATAACAAATCTACAATTTACATCAGCAAATTAGAGGTAATGGGAGGTTGTGCCCTGAGGTGATATTTCAAAGATCCGTTGAAGTTGGTGGGACTACTTTTCCTGGTCTTTGCTGATGGAGTGCCAATCTGGGAACATTTCTTCCCTGGGCATGAAGTCAGGAAAATAGGGACAGGGAACCTATTTCACCAAGTCTGCACACCTGCAGTGTAACATTATGAGCATGTGCAATCAATAATATAATAAAACCACATAAACTGACCACCTTTGGTGTATGCCTTATTTGTTAGGGCTATCTGATGTGAAGCTTAATTTGGTGATGAGGATAGGGTCCAGTACACTACCTATTCCTTCACTACACAGTGTGTTGATTTTGGTGCTGGTGCCTGAATGGATGAAAGTAAATGGTGATGCATCTTTGGTACTGGAATAAAAGTAGGCCCACATTCAGCCATGTGAATATTAACAGGCTTTATTGAGCATAACTATATATAAAGAGATGCTTTGAGACAGCCTGTCTGAGACCTTACATTCTCATGTCCCAGTTCCCTCTTGGAATCCTCTATTTCTTTCAGATTTCCACCATCTGCACTATTTTGTCAATTCCATCTTGTTTTGACATCATAATGGCATAACATCTTATGCATGTACTCAGTAGTTACTATTAGAATAAAGATATGTTTCCTCTTTCCTCTCAGTTCATCCTCTAAAAATCTCTTCTAACCAAGGTATCAATCTCCAACTATATTCTTGGCTCTTTTGGAGGTAGGACCTTATCAGCTCAGGGTTCTAACCTTTGATAAAAATCTAAATGTAAAGGCACTGGTACCACATCATCACTCTCATAAGCTTTGAGGCTTGTCCAATGTGAATAACAGCATCTTTGAATCCCTGGTAAGAATTGCTTGCTTTTACATACATATATACATTGGAGAATGCTCGACTATCTAAGTCAAAGTATGAGGAATGCGAGGAAAAAGTGGAATTTCAGCATCAAGAATAATACAGGGTTTCCAAAGCTGACTGTCCAGCATTCCTTCATTGGATTTCTGGGACGATCCTTAGATGTTGATCTGCAGGATTGAGGAAAGATTGGATTATAACTGAATGTTCAATTTTTGTCACCTCTGTGTTAATCTGAATCTCATTGCAAAATTTGAACTGGTACAGTGCTGAGAGCTTAAATCCTGTTCCTTCCTCCACACATTTTCCTGATTCCTTTTGCAAGATTCCATAAGATTCCATAGTTGATCTCTTTTATAAATTAGGGCTTTTCTAACATAATCTTCTGTAAACTGAAACAATGTTTTCTCTCTCCCTCGAGTTTCTTTGTCACGTTAGATCATCACTGGTTCATTGGAATAGAATACATTCCCCAGTAATAATTCTCAGTGAACTTGAGTGTGAACTTTTAAAAGAATCACTTGGGATATGGGTGTCACTGGCTGAGCCAACATTTATTGCCCATCACGAGTTGCCCATGAGATGTTGGTGCAATCTAACTAGTTAAAAGAGACTGCTAAACTAAAAGCCTTCCCTTATTTCACCATCAGTGCATTTCTTCAGTTTGTCAATTCTGACCTTTCTCTTCGCAACTCACACAGGATAGGTGGAGTGAATCATTCGAAGAGTATAAAGGCGATAAGAGTATACTTAAGAGGGAAGTCAGGAGGTCAAAAAGGGGACATGAGATAGCTTTGGCAAATAGAGTTAAGGAGAATCCAAAGTGTTTTTACAAATACATTAAAGTCAAAAGGGTAACTAGGGAGAGAATAGGCCCCTCAAGGATCAGCAAGGTGGGCTTTGTGTAGAGCTGCAGGAAATGGGGGAGATACTAAACAAGTATTTAGCATCAGTTATTTACTGTGGAAAAGGACATGGAAGATATAGAATGTAGGGAAATAGATAGTGACATCTTGAAAAATGTCCATTTTACAGAGGAGGAAGTGCTGGATGTCTTGAAATGTGGGAAAGGAGATAAATCTCCAGGACCTGATAAGGTGTACTCCAGAGCTCTGTGGGAAGCTAGTGAAGTGATTGCTGGGCCTCTTACTGAGATATTTGTATAATCAGTAGTCACAAGTGAGATGCCGCAAGACTGGAGATTGGCTAACATGATGCACTATTGAAGAAAGGTGGTAAGGACAAGCCAGGGAACTATAGACCAGTGAGCCTGACGTCAGTCATGGGCAAGATGTTGGAAGGAATCCTGAGGGACAGGATGTACATATATTTGGAAAGGCAAGGACTAATTTGGGATAGTCAGCATAGCTTTATGCATGTGAAATCATGTCTCACAAACTTGACTGAGTTTTTTGAAGAGGATTGATGAGGGCAGAGTGGTAGATGTGATCTATATAGTCTTTAAGCAAGGCATTCGACAAGGTGCCCATGGAAGACAGGTGAGCAAGGTTAGATCTCATGGAATACAGGGAGAACTAACCATTTGGATATAGAACTGGCTCAAAGGTAGAAGACAGAGGGTGGTGGTGGAGGGTTGTTTTCAGACTGGAGGCCTGTGACCAGTGGAATGCCACAAGGATGGGTGCTGGGTCCACTACTCTTCATCATTTATATAAATGATTTGGGTGTGGGCATAAGAGAAACAGTTAGTAAGTTCGCAGATGACACCAAAATTGAATGTGTAGTAGACAGCTAAGAAGGTTACCTCAGATTACAACAGGCTCTTGATCAGATGAGTCAATGGAGGAGTGGCAGATGGAGTTTATTTTAGATAAATGCGAAGTGCTGCATTTTGGGAAAGCAAATATTAGCAGGACTTATACACTTAATAGTAAGGTCCTAGGGACTGTTGCTGAACAAAGAGACCTTGGAGTGCAGGTTGAAAGTAGAGTCACAGGAATATAAGATAGTGAAGAAGGCGTTTGGTACGCTTTCCTTTAAGATCAGAGTATTGATTTGGGAGGTCATGTTGTGGCTGTACAGAACATTGGTTAGGCCTCTGTTGGAACATTGTGTGCAATTCTGATCTCCTTCCTATCGGAAAGATGTTGTGAAACTTGAAAGGGCTCAGAAAAGATGTACAAGGATGTTGCTAGGGTTGGAGGATTTGAGCTATAGTGAGAGGTTGAATAGGCTAGGGCTGTTTTCCCTGGGGCATTAGAGGCTGAGGGGTGACCTTGTAGAGGTTTATAAAATAATGAGGGACATGGATTGGATAAATAGACAAGGTCTTTTCCCTGTGGTGGAGGAATCCAGAACTAAAGGCATAGGTTTAGGGTAAGAGGGGCAAGATATAAAAGAGACCGAAGGGGCAATGTTTTCACTCAGAGGGTAGTATGTGTATGGAATGAGCTGCCAGAGGAAGTGGTGGAGACTGGTACAATTGAAACATTTAAGAGGCATTTGGATGGGTATATGAATAGGAAGGGTTTGGAGGGATATGGGCCAGGTGCTGGCAGGTGGGACTGGATTGGGTTGGGATATCTTGTCGGCATGGATGAGTTGGACCGAAGGGTCTGTTTCCTGTTGTACATCTCTATGACTCTATGACTGTAATTGCCCCAATATGCATGTCTCCCATAGTTAGTGGATCTCAGACATTTTTTGAGAAGGCTGCATTTGCTCAGTATGTCCGTCACCATAAATGTTGATCTGCGAAAGCTGCTACTTCTGACCACCAGGCCGCTCAAGGACATCTTTTCTGCTAATCTCTCTTCTCCCTTTATGGTAATTTCTATAATTACATCATAGTCCTCCCAATTTTTATACTCACATCATCTCTCTTAATAGTAAATACTACCACAAAGTGTCCATTTAGAATCCTACCTATGTTCTTTAGGGCTTTAATGGGTCCTACTCTATCCCTACTTATCCTTAAAATTGTAACATAACTTAGGGTTTTCCATTATTTCTCCTTTCATAAATCTTTTATGTCCCCTTTAGTATCAAATAAATCCATAATACCCATTCTGTATTTCCCAATCCCATCTTCTAAAGTAAGAATTTACTTTAGCTACTTCCTTCCATTCTGTTTTGTTGCAGAATACTTTACTGTCTGTTTTTGAAGTACTCAATGTTTCTTTTAAAAAGGAATAGAAGCTCAAACTACAGAACCTTGAAGCTGAGAAATAGCTTAGAAAAGCTTAATACCAAGCTTCAAATGGAGCTTGAACATAATAAGATTAAGTGAGACTTGTAGCCATCTAACTACCTAAAAAAGAGTACTAAAATAGAAATCCATCCATTAATAGTCACTCAGCACATTCAAGCCTCAGAGACTGAAAGAGCAGTTTATTGGAGAATTTCAATGGTTGTAGCAGCTTCATGATCAGGTAATAAAATAAAACACAGAACTCCAAATCTCGCACTCCAAAGTCAACCACCAACTGACAGATTTTTCAAAGAAATAGTAAAGTAACAGAATCCGAATGGAAACAAGTTCATCAGTAAACAGGCACAGTTGTTAACTGTCCACTGCAAAGTGCTTAGAGAGAAACAGGAATTCCCAACTGAAAAGGAAAGCTTTACAGAAAATTTTCCCAAATCCTAGACACAGACAAGTGTTAAGGAGAAAGTGATGACTGTGGATGTTGTTGAGTCAGAGTCAAAGAGTGTGGGTGCTGGAAAAGCACAGCAGGTTATCCAAGGAGCAGGAGAGTCAACATATAGGGCATTAGCCCTTCATCAGGAATGTGGAATGGGAAGGGAGCTGAGAGGTAATTAGAGGAATGGGTGTGGGGCGGCGGGGAAGGTAGGTAAGAAGGTGGTTGCAGGTGGGAGGTAATTGGGATAGATCAGTGGGGAAGGTGGAGCGGATAAGTGGGAAGAAAGATGGACGGGTAGATCAGGTCAAGAGGGCAATGCTGAGTTGGATCTAGGTGAAATGGTGGATGGGGAGGTTGGGAAACTGGTGAAGGCAATGCTAGTGCCGTGTGGTTTTTGAGTCCTAAGGCAGAACATAAGGTGTTGGTGGATAACTTTGATTTGGCAGTGCAGGTGGCCCAGGATTTGCCTGTCCTTGGGGAGTGGGAGGGGGAGTTGAACTGGTTGACCACAGGGTGGTGGGGTTGTTTGTTGCATGCAGACCAGAGATATTCCATGAACCGCTCTGTGAGTTGGCATTCTGTCTCACCAATGTAGAGGAGATCACATCGATAGTAACAGATGCAGTAAATGAGGTGGTGGGGGGGGAATGTGCAAGAAAATCTCTGCTGGATTTGAAATGATTCTTTAGGGCCTTGGACAGAGGGGGGTGGGGGTGGGTGTGGATGCAGGTTTTGCACCTCTTGCGGCTGCAGGGTAAGGTGCTGATTGTAGAGGGTGGTTTAGTGGGGAGCGTGAACCTAATGAGAGAGTCATAAAGTCATAGAGATATCAGCAAGGAAACAGACCCTTCGGTCCAACTTGTCCATGTCGACCAGATATCCCAACCCAATTTAGTTACACCTGCCAGCATTCGCCCCATATCCCTCCAACTCTTCCTATTCATATACCCATCCAGATGCCTTTTAAATGTTGCATTAGTACCAGCCTCCACAACTTCCTCTGGCAGCCCATTCCACACACGTACCACCCTCTGTGTGAAAAAGTTGCCCTTCAGGTCTCTTTTATATCTTTCCCCTCTCACATTAAACCTATGCCTTCTAGTTCAGCATATTATTGATGATACAAATATCTCAGTAAGCAGCCCAGCAATCACTTCTCTAGCTTCCCACAGAGTTCTAAGGTACACCTGATCAGGTCCTGGGGATTTATCCATTTTCATGCGTTTCAAGACATCCAGCACTTCCTTCTCTGTAATATGGACCTTTTTCAAGATGTCACCGTCTATTTCTGTACATTCTATATGTTCCATATCCTTTTCCACAGAAATACTAATGCAAAATACTCGTTTAGTATCTGCCCCATCTCTTGCGGCTCCACGCAAAGGCCGCCTTGCTGATCTTTGAGAGGAGAAAGTGAGGACTGCAGATCTTTGAGAGGCCTTATTCTCTCCCTAGTTACCCTTTTGTCTTCTTTACATCCATCTCATATATCACCTACACTTGTGAGCTGCTTTTTTCTTCATTTCCTATATGCTATCATAGGATACTATATTTAACAGGAGAAAGTGAGGACTGCAGATGCTGGAGGTCAGAGCTGAAAAATGTGTTGCTGGAAAAGTGCAGCAGGTCAGGTAGCATCCAAGGAGCAGGAGAATCGACGTTTCGGGCATAAGCCCTTCTTCGGGCTTATGCCCGAAACGTCGATTCTCCTGCTCCTTAGATGCTGCCTGACCTGCTGCACTTTTCCAGCAACACCTATTTCAGCTCTGTTATACTTAACAACAATGCATTCACAAAATAGAAGTGCTGTACCTTTAAATGCTTCATTACACTTCTGACTTGTGCTGAACTTTGGTTGGCTCATTTTACATATACCCCAGAGTCAAGCATGGGCCAGGAAAGACTAAAAACACAGTTATTTTCTATGAGGTAAGCTAATTTTCCAGTTAACCGTAATTGCACAGAATACCTGTCAATACTCCCTTCACAGGGAGAAATATTGGATAATCTGGAACAATCCAGGCTGATGTTTAGTTGTCGTTCACATCAGAATTTCCTTCATGGTAACATTTGCTTTGAACCAGTTGACATACGGCTGCCATATTACGGTTAAATTGCTGAATAACTATGTCATGAATCACTCAGATCTTTTAAGTGAACCGGAAGTTAAATTTACGAGTCTTCAAAATTCCTCAATGTGTTAGTGAACGGAACACAAATTGAGTGCTAATGCTGCAATTTTTCATGCTTGAGCAATGTTTGAACAGTTATTCACCACCTGTGGACTGCAGAAAATTACCCTCTAGCATTTCCACCCTTTTCACTGATTACTATCACTTCATGGTTTAGTCAGGTTTAACTTGTTCAACTAGTCTCTCTCCAGCCCTTGATCCCACAGGTCACGGTTATTGTCATGCACCAAAATAGGGACATAATAGGAAAATGCTTGGGAGCACTGCATTAAATACACTGCCTATGCAGCTTGAGCTTTGCACAGGAAACATAATGAAGGGAGCCTTATCAAATTACAAATATGCAGCCTTTAAGGGGTTGCTGGTCAGACTGAGCAAGCAGCTGGTGTAAGGGAATAAAAATGTTCAGCCTTCTTAAACACATTATGCACAGAGGTTTTCAACCTTTGCAAAGACAATGTGGGGGAATATATGACTTGTAATAATAAATAATATTTCAACTCACTTTGGCTTCCTGGGACTGGCTTATACCCTAGAGGTCTCCTTTGTGATACAGGCATTCGGCAGGGTTATATAGTGCAAGTGATCCATCTCTGACCAATTGGGTACATACAGATGAATCCCAGCACATGGCTCCTTGCACAAATTTATAACTTTATATAGAGTAATAGTCACCCTTAGGTGACCCTTGACATGTAACAAATGGAGCAGAATCTAATATCAGTCTGAACAATGTGGCCAAAAGCAAGATTTGTGGCAGAATGAATACAAAGGGATTTAGAGGTATACAGGCCAAATGTTGGCAAATGGGACTAGATTAATTTAGGATACCTGGTCAGCACGGCCAAGTTGAATCGAAGGGTCTGTTTCATGCTGTACATCTCTATGAATCAAACTGCACAAGAAGTTTGTCGAGGCTCATCTTGGCATCAGAGCAACACACTGCATCTGTGTTTGCTGAGCAGTGAAATAGGTTTCTCAGTCACAAGTTGCCAATTAAAGAGGATTAAATGCCCTTTTTTAAAATTGCCTGATGGGCTTTACATCAGTAAAGGGTCATGTATGACAGTAATGCAGAGATACAGGGAAAAGTATAAAAGATAAATGAAACACATTTATGCAAAGGTATAAAAGAAAAAAGAAAACAGTTGATCACAGGTAGAGAGATAGAGATGCTACAATGACAGAGATAATAAAGAAAGACATACAAAAAAATCAAATATTTTCAGGAAGGTTCTTTTGTTTATATACCAGTATACATTCATTTCTAAAGCAAACCCAATGATTCAAACTAAAAAAGAGACAGTTTAATTTTACAGTACCCTTTTTATTATGAGAATCCTTACATAATTAGATTATCTACTAAATCACATCTTAAAATTCACTTTGTTACTGTTGAACCAACTTGACAATGAGGTGCAATCTGAGACAATTTCTCCATGGATGGAATAAGTTATGCTAGTGAATCTTCAATAATGGAATACACGACTGCACATCATTGATATGCAGATATAACCCTGGTTGAAATATTACAGTACATGCCTAGCATCTGTGTGTAAATTGTTTCACCTACTATTTTAAGAGCGACATAAGTCTGTTTTAAATTAATATATTTGCATTTGCATTTAAAGAGTAAACAGATAGATACATGCAAACATTATTTGATTGCATATTAGTATTTATCATTTCTAGAGTTCATTGATAACAAATTAACCCCATGGAGGCTGAAATTATTTTCAATGTTGACAAAAATTAGATGCAAAATCAACACATCACTTACCAATTTCATGGTGAAATAGCTGGACGCAAAATGAGCAAACTTAATTGGTTAAGCCTCACTTAAGTATTTAAATATCATTCTGCACATACATTGGCATGCTAGTAACTGCATTTAATTTTCTTTTTCTTTTGCCTGTCTTGATGTGAATATTCAGGAAGCAGGGTAAAGCAGCAATATTTAAGAAGGATCCACACCTCCGGTTGACTAAGTTTCTGGAGAGTTGGTTTTGTCTGTTGGGACTTATTTTGGCTGCTTTGGCTAGTTTTTTGGAGTTTTGATATTACAGAGCTATTGGAAAACTGGCTTTCAGCTGCAGCTGTATTATTTGATTTCATTGACTGTAGGAGGAGAAGGAAAAGATGGGAACATTGTTGGGATTACTGCTGAGATTGCCACAGCAGCAACACCACCTGCAAATCGTCAAAGAGCATTGAGGTAGAAAAGGCCAAGGAGAGCTTATAGCTTCTGAGTCTTCCAGAACAGAGTCTTATCTCAATGCAACAGCGGATCAAGCAGTTACATGCTAGCAAGCAGACAGTCACTGACCTTTTGCAGCAGGCTCCTGGTCAAAATCTAAGTCATGTATAACACTGCCTTTGACCATGATGGTTACAGTTGCACTAGTCTTCAATGGTTATGTAATAACCTTGACATAATTAACTTCAGTTAGTTTACTTTATGTACAGCCATTCAGCTGGGAATTAGTGAACCAGTTAGGTTTCTATGACAATCGTTACCAGTAGGCCAGATTTGTTTCATATTACATTACAGTACAATAGTGGAGCACTCTGCATTGCTAATCCTGTGATGCTACCATAGAGTCATAGAGATGTACAGCACGAAAACAGACCCTTAGGTCCAACTTGTCCATACTCACCAGATATCCTAACCTAATCTAGTCCTATTTGCCAGCCTCTAAATCCTTCCTATTTATATACCCATCCAGATGCCTTTTAAATGTTGTAATTGTACCAGCCTCCACCACTTCCTCTGGCAGCTCATTCCATACACGCACCACCCTCTGTGTGAAAAAGTTGCCCCTTAGGTCCCTTTTCAATTTTTGCCTTCTCACCCTAAACCTCTGCCCTCTAGTTCTGGACTCCCCACCCCAGGGAAAATACGTTGTCTATTTACCCTATCCATGCCCCTCATGATTTTATAAACCTCTATAAGGTCACCCCACAGTCACTACATGACTATCTTCCTTCATGAGTTTCTGTCGTTTGTCAAAGATCAGCTGGACGTAAAGGAAGGTGATCTCCTTTTCATTACAAAATGTGCCTGGAGAATGTAGAACACTGTCTGTGCTCCCATGAGATCTTCTCCCTGACAAATTCAGAATGGAGGCAAATTCAAAAGTGTTCTTGCCTTGATCAGCAGTTTGCAGTTAAAAGGTCATGCATTACTGAGATCTGGTAAAGTGAATATCCATTTCCAGCTGAATGGCAGTCCATACAGAAGACTAGCCATAATCTCTTCTGAGTCCATGCTCCTCCTGTACTCAAAACCTCTCGTAACCAAGGCCAACATACCATTTGCTTTCTTTACCACCTGCTGCACCTGCCTGCTTACTTTCAGCAACTGGTGCACAAGGACACTCAAGTCCTGCAACACAATCCCTCTCCCAATTTACAGCCATTCAGTTAGTAAACTGCCTTCTTGCTTTTGCTTCCAAAGTGAATAACCTCACAGTTATATTGTATCTGCCATTGATTTACTCATTCACCCAATCTGTCCAGATCATGCTCACCCACGCTAACACCAGCTGCTTACTCATTCTGATCAGCAACCCCTTAAAGGCTGCATATTTGTAATTTGATAAGGCTCCCTTCATTATGTTACCTGTGCAAAGCTCAAGCTGCATAGGCAGTGTATTTAGTGCAGTGCTCCCAAGCATTTTCCCATTATGTCCCCATTTTGGTGCATGATAATAACCGTGACCTGTCAGATCAAAAGCTGGAGAGAGACTAGTTAAGCAAGTTAAACCTGACTAAACCATGAAGTGATAGTAATCAGTGACCCTTGATTTGCCCACTCACCTGACCTGTCCAGACCTCTGCATCCTCGTCACAGTTCACCCTCCCATCCATCCTTGAATCATCTGCAAATTTGAGATGTTTCATATTGTTTCTTCATCCAAATCATCAATATATTATGAATAGGTGGACTCCCAGAACTGATCCCTGCTGCACCCCACTAGTTACTGCCTACTTGAAAAGGACCCATTAGTTCCTACTCTTTGTTTCCTTTCTACGAACCCAGTTTACTATCCATCTCAATACAGTTTCCCCAGACTCATGTGCTTTAATCTTGCACAATAATATCTTATGCGGGACTTGGTCAAATGCTTTCTCAAAGTCCAAATATATCACATTGATTGCCTCTCCATTGTCAACTCTACTAGTTACATCTTCATAGGATTCCAACTGATTTGTCAAGCATGATCCCCGCTTCATAAATCCACGCTGACTCTGTATGATTCTGTCACTGCTTTCTAAATGCTCTGCTATAAAGTCCTTGATATTAGATTCGAGAATTATCCCCACTACCAATATTGGGCTTACTGGTCTATAATTCTATGGTTTCTGTCTGCCTCACTTCTTGAATATTGGAGTAACATTAACTACCCTCCAATTTGCAGGGATTCTTCCAGAGTCTAAAGAATCCTGGAAGATGACCACCAATGCATCCCTTTGAATTCTCCTTTACCTTATTTGCCAAAGCTATCTCATGTCCCCTTTTTGCCCTCCTAATTTCCCACTTAAGTGCGCGCCTTTATACTTTTGCAGGGAATCACTCAATTTCTACTGTCTATACCTGACATATGCTTCCTTCTTATTCTTGATCAAAACCTCAATTCCTCTCGTCATCCAGCATTTCCTTCCCCCACCAGCCTTGCTTTTCACCCTAACAGGACTCTTATTATCTCATTTTTAAAGGCTTCCCATTTTCCAGCTGTCCTTTTACCTGTGAACATCTACTCCCAATCAACCTTTGAAAGTTCTTGCCTAATACTGTCAAAATTGGCCTTCCTCCAATTTTAACTTTTAGATCTGGTCTATCCTTTTCCATCACTATTTTAAAACTAATATAATTATGGTCACTGGCCCCAAAGTGCTCCTCACTGACACCTCAGTCACCTGCCCTGCCTTATTTCCCAAGAGTAGCTCAAGTTTTGCGGCTTCTCTGATAAGTACATCCATGTACTGAATCAGAAAACTTTCTTGTACACACTTAACAAATTCCTCTCCATCCAAACCCTTAACATTATGGCAGTCCTAGTCTATGTTTGGAAAATACCATAACCACCCTATTATTCTTACAGATAACTGAGATCTCCTGAAAAATATGTTTTTGAATTTCCTGCTGATGATTGGGGGCCTATAGTACAATAGGAGAAAGTGAGGACTGCAGATGCTGGAGATCAGAGCTGAAAATGTGTTGCTGGAAAAGCGCAGCAGGTCAGGCAGCATCCAAGGAGCAGGAGAATCGATGTTTCGGGCATGAGCCCTTCTTCAGGAATGGCTGAAGAAGGGCTCATGCCCAAAACGTTGATTTTCCTGCTCCTTGGATGCTGCCTGACCTGCTGCGCTTTTCCAGCAACACATTTTCAGCCTATAATACAATCCCAATCAGATGATCATCCCTTTCTTATTTCTCAGTTCTACCCAAGTAACTTGCCTCGATGTATTCCCAGAAGTATTCTCCTTAAGTACAGCTACTCTAAACTCCACTCCCCCTCCTCTCTTGCCTCCCATTCTATTCTTCCTATAGCATCTATACCCTGGAATGTTATGCTGCCAGTCCTGTCCATCCTTGATCTATTTCTCACTATGTAATCACTATGATTTTCCAGTCCCATGTTTCCAAACATGCCCAGATCTCATTTGCCTTCCCTGTTCGGCCTCTTGCATTAAAATAAATGCACTTTAATTTATCAGTCCTACCTAATTCTTTGCTTTGTTCTGGCCTGCCCTGACTATTTGACTTACTCCTTTTCCTAATTGTACCCGTGTCAGACTGATCTCTTTTCTCACTATTACTTGTGTTCAACTGCCCCCCCCTCCCCCACACCCCGCACCCCACTTATTAGTTTAAATTCTCCCAAACAGCTCTTGCAAATCATTCCACCAATGTATTAGTGCCCTTCTAATTCAGGTGCAATCCATCCTTCTATTACAGGTCACTCCTACCCCAGAAGACATTCCAATGATCCAAAAATATGAATCCTTCTCCCTTGCACCAGCTCTTCAGCAATACATGCACTTGCTCTTTTCTCCTATCCCTACCCTCATTATCTTGTGGGACTGTGAGTAATCCAGATATTACTACCCTTGAGGACCACCTTTTTAAATTCCTGCTGAACTTCTTATATTCTCTCCTCAGAATCGCATCCTTTTTTATTCCTTTGTCATTAGTTCCAATATGTACAACAATCTCCTTCTGGTCCCTCTCCCCTTTGAGAATATCCTGCATTCTCTCCAAGATATCTTTGATCCAGGATCCAGGGAGGCAACACACCATTCTGATGTCTCACTGTCGGCTGCAGAAACATTTGTCCGTGACTCTGATGAAACAGTCCCCGATCACGATTGATCTCTTGGAATACTGACTTACTCCGTCCTTCTATTTAAAGCCAGTCTTGGTACCAGAAACCTGGCTGTTCATGCTACATTCCCCTGAGAGTCTATCATCCCCTACAATTTCCAAAACAGCATATTTGTTTGAGAGGGAATAGTCACAGGAGATTCCTGCACTACTTGCCTCCCTCTTCTACCTTTCCTGGAGATAACCAATCTCCCTGTGTCTTCAGTTTATCTCCCTCTCTGCAACTGCCATCCATCACACCCCCTAGTTCCTTTGTAAATTCCTCATTGCCTCTAACTGCTGCTCTAAACAATCCATGCAATCTGATAGGATTCACAACCAAGTACATTTCCTGTAGACATAATCATCAGTAAGAAGGAAACTCTTCCTAATCTCCCACATCTAACAGGAAGAGCCATCTTTGCACCTTAACAATCTACAGACCCAGCAAATAGAACCAGCTTACTGCTATAAAACCACTACTCCAGGCTAGCTGCATATCTATGTTTTATATTTTTAAAACTTAATCAAGAGACAGATCTCAGTATAATCAAAAAAAGATCCCACTCTACTTGTTCTTGTAAATCTACAATATTGAGTAAAGTTACACTTTAAAACTAGACACTTAACTGCTCTCTTACTGTGAGCTCCACCACACAGGTTTTTCTCCAAGGTCAGCTGTGAATTTCCTTGTTTGTTTATTTTTCTTAGAAAACTCCAATGTCCAGAAATACTTGAAACTAAACAGCAAAGGCAACAGCTGTGCAGATCCACTGCTAGGTCAGACAGCAGTGTAGGTCTCTTTTTCTATTTGAATCACTTTCTATGTCGTCACTGCCTTTGTCTCAATTTCTCCTTTTAAAGTGCCGTTGTTTTGATCTTTTATCCCCAAATGTTCTAAAACAATGCAATAGTTTATAAAACAGTAATTACTGCTCCTAGAATTTGAGCCCAGTGGGCTTTTATTCTCATTCTGGAGTTTTAACTGCTGTATTCCCAAACTAGTCCTTTTTTAAAAATTATTTCAATTCTGTAACATCACTTAAAGTATCTCAACCTAGGTACCCTCACTGAGAGGTAACATTACAAACTTTGCACTGCACTCATTCGAGTGCATGTGACAATAAAGAGTATTCTATTTTGAACAATGCAGAAGAGAATGACTAAGGAATGAAAGGTGAGTAAATAAAAGATAGAACAATGCTGACAACTACCAGAACTAAAAAGCTATAATTAAGGTAATAATCTCCCAAGTAAAGCTGCCTCCAACTCCAGTATATAACTGTCCTACCATTTGACAATTAAATCCATCCATTGTTTGAATATGCTCTAGTACTATTACCTCATTTGTTTGGTTCTTTATAATTTTCAATTTTTCAAAGTAATATTACTTAAAATTCTTACGAATCTAAATAGAAAAGTTTGTATTAAATTTCCCTGGATTGTGCAGATTCATTTGATTCAGTTTAGTGATTCTCTGTTTAATTCTGTTCAGAACTTTTACATATTGTATGATATACAAATAAGAGCGAGCTGATCTTTCGGGAAATATCATGGAAAGGAAAGGGTAAACTGAAAATAAAAGAAATAAAAATCTGTAATGGAAACTCAGCTCAATCTTTTACTCTTGTTTTGTTGCAGCCTATGTGCACCTCCAGTGAACTTCAATTCTCTCCAGAGACATTGAAGAAAAGGTTTTGAGTTACAGTAAGAGAGTCAATCTGGCTTGGCAGCACAGGCCACTGCAAGACTTTGTGTAAATAATTTACAGTAACATGGAGATTCTATTTCAAGGATAAAACCTGCCAATTTCTGTATAATGGAGTGATGTAAAAGTACCCCCTTCTGCATGTAGAAAGACTCAAAACAAAGGATATATGCACTAATTTAATAGAAATATTAAAATGAAAGTAGTTGAATGTAGATGGGATTCTCTTGTCACAAATCGAAACATACTTATTCTCCATTTTGATAAATTCTAGTAAATACAAGATCATCCCTGGGCACAATAATGGAAATAATGTTCAAAATGAATGTACTTCTCAAAATATTTTTATGAAAAATGCATCATGCAGCATTTGAAGTTACAGGACTTCAAATATCATAGCAAGTAAATTATTTCTATGGAGTGACTCATGCGCTCAAGTCTCAGATTAAGTAGAGTCAGGAATGCCTTTAGTTGGGGCAGACCTGATTGAGTGCAGAAGCAGCAGACTGGATATGGGATGAATGATGTGTTACTGGTGTTTATGAGGTAATGTAGAGACTAGAGACTGAAATAGTGGAAGACCCACATTAGTATGTATTCAATTTGCCTACTTAACCACCTCATCCACCCTTCCTATACCTTCAGGGATCTGTGGACATGCACTCCAATCTCGCTTACTTCATCTACACCTCCCAATATCCTCTCATTTATTGTGTAATCCTTTGCCTTATTTGATCTGTCCAAATACATTGTTTCTACCTTCTCTGTTTGACTTTCATCAGCCACTTTTCTGCATAATTGACCAGTCCATTGGTATTTTCCTGCATTCAATGATCACTATCTCACTATCAATTACCTAGCCAACTTTCATAATATCTGCAAAATTCTTAATTATGCCTCCTACCCTTAAATGCAAATAATACTACAAAAAGCAGGGGACCTAGTGCTGAGCTTGCAGAACCCACGAAAAACAGTCTTCCAGTTTCAAAGACACCCATCAACCATTACTCTTTGTTTCCTGCCACTGAGGCACTTTTGCATCCAGCTAGATACATTCCCCAGCATCCCGTGGTCCAACCTTGAACATCATTTTTAAAAAGGGGATCTGGCCTAATCAGAAACAAAATCTAGAGGGAAGTATAAGGCTTGTTTTCGAATGCAGGGTTTTTAATGCACCATTACCTCACATCCAATTTGATTGAGACAGATAACGTGCAGACTTTGCATTGTCAGTCATTTAAATGATTTTAGGATCTAGCCTGGTGTAGAGTGTACTGCTGATGAGAAGAATAGCCAACAGGTGATACAACAACACATGTGGCTAACATGGAGTACAGATTGCTTGACTGTTTAAAGGCAATCTGTCTCTCCTGAAGAGGAGCAAACCCAATGCTACGGTGTGGCTGCTTTTTTCCTGTATGATTAAGCTATCAGAAAAATCAGTAAAATGATAAAATTATTCAGTAAGATGACAAATGCCTGCAGGGTGCCAGAAGGCCTGCATGGGACTGCCTGAGAAGGAAATGGGAGGATCTGTTGACAAAGCTCAATTCTTAGAGCCTTGCTCTGAGAACCTGCTGTGTCGTTGACATAAGTTTCATGGCATGACTTGGGTATCAAGGTCAGCAAATGCCCTTTCTCAGGACCATACCTACACACTGCTTCACCAAATACTTGAACACCTCAAAGCCCTTCTCTCACAACTCACACCCATCAACAATCAGGACTCCTGCTTGACATTCAAATACACTCACACATGTACCAGTGCTGCACACCTCACATCCACATTTCTCGGCTTCCAAATATCTCCCCCTATTTAGCCTTGGCAAGGGCACCATGCAAACACATTGCTGCATGTTCACTGACATTCTTCCCTGACTAATACAGGAAAAGATGACCAATGAGCACAAGGAGCAGAAGCAGTGGGGTGAGGCCCCCTTGCATTGACCAAGCCCTCTGGAGGAGATGTGTTCTGCATCAAGTGGCTGTTTTTTACTCAGGCCATTATATCTATTGCCTTTGGATCACTGGCGATGATATTACGTACCTGCCTACATGGCCAGGGAGTAAAACCTCATCATAAAGGGAAGAACTACAACAGACGTCAAATAAGGAAGTACCATATTTGGTCTGACAATGACAAACACAAACTCAAAAATAACTAACGTGAACTCACAACAGTCCATCAGAAATTGGCTGAACATCAGGAGACACATTAGTTGAGAACTGGTCTGTTCACTCAAATGAAG